>NC_134354.1:424438138-424766888 GCF_048569485.1 Anomaloglossus baeobatrachus | reverse complement strand
GAGGTTCCCCACCTCTGATCTATTCTAAAAACCTCCTTGGTTGTAGAATGACTTCTGCTGTCTCCATTCAGGTATGATAAAAGAAATGCAAGCTTTACACAAGGAACACTTTAAGATTAGGGATGATCGAATACCCTAATATTCGATTCGACGAATATCCAGCGAATACCTCGCCGATATTCGACTATTCGCAAATATTCGACCCCCAATGTAAGTCTATAGGAAACCGGAATAACTTTACGTTGGACCCAACGGTGACCTGTGGTGACTAAGGAAAAGGCTGAAATCGATAGGAAAAGGCTGAAACAATATGTGCACAGCCTATAGAAGGTGACTGACTGCATTTCTGGTGTCCTAGAATAACGTGCTCAGAGCAGCACGCGGCGTTTACATAGTCGCCAGAGCAGCTCTCAAACCAAAGTAAAAGAGGGGAAATTGCTAAGAAATAGTTTCTAGTGCCTAATCACTGTAATAAAACGTCAAATCAAGCCTCGACCTCCAAAAAAAACCCACTTTAGCATATGTTCACATGTTTCGTTTTTTACATTTTTCCTTCTTTTTTGATTAGAAAGGGCTGTAACTTCTACATTATATTGCTTTCTGTCTCACACCTCCTTTTTTGGGACATATTTGACAGCACTTTAAAAGGTCAGCTACAATGTGCCCGTTGGGATGTTGACCTTGCCCTCCTCTTCCTCCACCAGCACCACCGGCTCCAGTGGCCCTCTACACAAATGTAGGAAGGGCCACTGGCTGTCCTCAAGTCTCAGACTTCTTAGGGCTCTCAGGTGGGCACTGTAACATACATTGGGGAGGGATGGTGTCACGCTCCCCGGTGCCCGTGCCACGCTTCCCGGCTCCCCTGCCACGCTCCCCGGCTCCCCTGCCACGCTCCCCGGCTCCCCTGCCTCGCTCCCCGGCTCCCCTGCCACGCTTCCCGGCTCCTCTGCCACGCTCCCCGGCTCCCGGACCTCGCTTCCCCGCTCCCGGGCTCTGCTCCCCGGTCCCCCGCTCCTCAGCCTCCATGCTCCCTCACCTGCCTCTTCCAGGCAACCTGGTCCCCGGTCCCGGCGCCCGTCTGCTGTTCTGAGCCGGCCCGGCACTCCTGCCTCCTGTACACCGCATCCTGCCCTGGCTTCTGGCACCCGGGCCTCGCGCATGCGCATTAGGGCGCGCGCGCGGTCATTGACCTTTTCTTAAAGGGCCAGCGTCCTCCAACAGGATATTGAAGATGCAGGTACAGGGTATATAGGGGGTTCCTTTCCAAGTGGGCGGGGCCTGTTCTTCGTGTTTGCTAAGCTAGGAGTCAGGTCTCCTTGTGTTTGTGCCATACTTACCTATCTGTCTTGTAGAGTCGCCCCCGTCTCGCCAACCGGTCCTGACGACTCCCGAATCCCGAACGGTGACTGCCTGCCATTCCGTCAGTCCCTACCATCTCCGATCCCTGCATCCGTGTGGTGACCCACCTCCTCGCTCCGTTGGTTCCGGATTCTGCCTGACGTCATCTCGGCCTCCGAACCTGAGCTCCGTCACCCGGACTACCTTCAGAGACTCCGTGGTCCAAGGGACTTCTTCACTCCACTCCTCTGTACGGACTGTCCTGCTACCTGTAGTGCTCCGGCTACCGGGCACCTTGCCCTCGGTGAGGTGTTCAGCCCAGTGGATCCACCTCCTGGGCCTACCCATCCTCTTGGTCCTAACAGTAAGAACAGGCCATGGATCCCGCCGAAGCACTAGCGGCCCAGCTGGGCAACTTGCAGCAGGAACTCGGACGACAGCGCGAGACCCAGTCCCGCATGCTGGCCTTCATGTCCTCGGTGGATACCCGCCTGAACACGCTGCAAGCAACTGCCACGTCCCTGGCATCTCAGGCTTCAACGGCACAGGCCACGGCCACAGTTCCCGTGGCGGCTACCTCGGAAGCTTCTAAACTCCGCTTGGCCTCTCCACCCCGCTATGCCGGAGATCCCAAGACCTGCAGAGGATTCTTAAATCAGTGCTCCCTCCACTTTAAGCTGCTTCCGCACCTGTTTGCCTCCGACCAAGCCAAGGTGGCGTTTGTGATGTCCCATCTGGAGGGTGAGGCACTGGCCTGGATGAACCCCTTGTGGGAGAAGGAGGACCCTGTCACTGCGAACATCCAGGACTTCCTTCAGGCGTTTAGAACCACCTTTGACGAACCCGGACGTGCCGCCGCATCCGCCTCATCACTCCTCAGGCTACGTCAGGGGACCCTGACGGTGGGGCAGTATGCCGTCCGCTTTCGCACCTTGGCCTTAGAAGTAGGGTGGAACAATGAAGCCCTCACCGCCGCCTTCTGGGAAGGACTCTCCAGTCGTATTAAGGACGAGCTGGCAGGCCGCGATGTTCCTTCCACACTGGATGCCCTAATTGCATTAGCCACCCGCGTGGACCTCAGATTCCAGGAACGATCCAAAGAGGTGTCCCGCGAGCGACGTCCGATACGGCATTCCTCTCCTCCGCAGAAGCCCGTCGTACCTCAGTCGGCATCGTCTGGCGTCCCTGTCCACGAACCCATGCAGATTGACCGTCTGAGGCAGTCCGAACAACGCCGAGCAGAACGGCTCGCTAAGGGTCTCTGCTTCTACTGCGGAGAGGGCACACACCTGCTACGTTCCTGTCCAGAGAGGCCGGGAAACTCCAAAGCCTAGGGTTGGTAGGAGAGGCCACCCTAGGTGCTGGGACTCTCTCAGACCCGGTTACATGGACCGTTCAAGTGACAACAGGAGAGACGCGGTTCACGGCCGAGGCGTACCTCGACTCCGGGGCAGCAGGCAATTTCATCCAGCAGGCCACGGTGGACAAGTACCAGGTGCCGGTTACTCCACTCGACAAACCCCTCGTGATTGCCTCTGTAGATGGGAGACCCCTCTCTGACACCATCTCGTGGATCACCAAGCCAGTAGGACTACGTATCGGTGCCCTGCACAACGAGAACATCACTCTCTACGTCCTCCCACATGTCTCATCAAATCCTGCTGGGACTCCCCTGGTTACGGACACATGAACCGTCGGTCAGCTGGCGTACTGGTGAAATTACCCGATGGGGCTCCTCTTGCCACGAGAACTGCCTGAAAACCATACAGCCCATCCGACGACCTCCGGTTCCGGAGTCCCTACCAGGACTGCCTTCGGCCTACTGGTCCTACGCAGACGTCTTTGATAAAAAGGAGTCAGAGGTACTGCCGCCACATCGTCCTTACGACTGTGCAATCGACCTACTCCCGGGAACTACACCACCTCGAGGACGGAGTTATCCTTTGTCTCCTGCTGAAACAAGGGCCATGTCTGCCTACATCACTGAGAATCTGGCAAGGGGATTCATCCGGAGATCCTCCTCTCCTGCAGGAGCAGGCTTCTTCTTCGTTAAGAATAAAGAGGGTGACCTACGCCCATGCATTGACTACCGGGGATTAAACCAAATCACCGTAAAAAATAAATACCCCCTGCCGCTCATCCCCGAATTGTTTGATCGGCTTAGAGGAGCTCGTGTGTTTACCAAGTTGGATCTTCGGGGTGCCTACAACCTGGTCCGCATCCGCTCTGGGGACGAATGGAAGACCGCATTCAATACTCGCGATGGGCACTACGAATACTGTGTGATGCCCTTCGGTCTGTGTAACGCACCAGCAGTCTTTCAGGAATTGGTGAACGACGTGTTCCGGGACCTTCTCTACGTCTGTGTGGTGGTGTATCTGGATGACATCCTGGTCTTCTTTCCGGACCTCCAGACCCACAGAGAGAACGTGCAGCTGGTACTACAAAGACTGAGAGAGAATCGTCTGTACGCCAAGTACGAGAAGTGTGTCTTCGAGCAGTCCTCTCTTCCCTTCCTGGGTTACGTAATCTCCGATACCGGCCTGCAGATGGACCCGGAGAAGGTCTCTTCCATTCTCAACTGGCCCCCTCCTTCCGGACTGAAGGCAATTCAACGTTTTATTGGCTTTGCGAACTATTACCGTCAGTTCATCCCTCACTTCTCTGCCCTGACTGCGCCTCTCTCTGTCTTGACGAAGAAGGGGGCTAATCAGAAGGACTGGTCACCTGTGGCCGACGCCGCGTTTGGCTCCCTGAAGCGGGCATTTGCTTCATCTCCTGTGCTCCACCGTCCTGAGTTAAACCGACAGTTCACCTTGGAGGTAGATGCCTCCTCCTCTGGAGCCGGGGCAGTGCTCATGCAGAAGTCCTCCACCGGGAAGATGGTTACTTGCGGTTTCTTCTCCAAGAGCTTCTCAGCGCCGGAACGCAACTACACCATCGGTGACCGAGAGCTATTAGCAGTCAAGCTGGCTCTGGAAGAATGGCGCTACCTTCTGGAGGGAGCAGTGTACCCCGTGATCATTTACACGGACCACAAGAACCTGGAATACCTGCGGTCTGCTCAGCGACTGAACCCACGACAAGCCAGGTGGTCCTTGTTCTTTGCCAGGTTCGACTTTCAGCTCCATTTTCGGCCCGCGGATAAGAATGTGCGAGCAGATGCCTTGTCCAGGTCATTCGTGCCCACGGAACAGGAGGAGGAGACATCCCAGCCCATCATCTGCCCAAGTAAAATCATTCCGGTGGCCCCTGTCACCTTGGCCCAGATACCGTCCGGGAAGACCTATGTCTCTGAGACTGACAGACAAAAAGTGTTGCATTGGGGTCATGCCTCGAGAATAGCCGGCCATGCTGGTCAGAAGAGAACATGGAGTACAATTGTACGTTACTACTGGTGGCCATCCCTTCGCACGGACGTCGCGTCCTTTGTCTCAGCCTGCTCCTCTTGTGCCCGGAACAAGACGCCCAAACACCTGCCATATGGTCGCCTTCTACCTCTGCCAATTCCCTCCGTTCCGTGGCAACACATTGCAATGGACTTTATCACAGACTTGCCCTTGTCCTCCGGACACACAGTCATATGGGTCGTGGTGGACCGTCTCTCCAAAATGGCTCATTTCGTCCCTATGGCCGGACTCCCCTCTGCCCAGGAACTCGCTGACGCCTATATACAGCACATCTTCCGGTTGCATGGCTTTCCCTCACACATTGTGTCCGACAGAGGAACTCAGTTTACCTCCCGCTTCTGGAGGGCCCTCTGCAAACATCTGGGAGTGACTCTGGACTTTTCTTCAGCCTACCATCCTCAGTCGAATGGCCAAGTGGAACGAGTCAATCAGATTCTGACCTCCTTCTTACGTCACTACGTTAACGCCCATCACGACAACTGGTCCACGCTTCTTCCTTGGGATGAATTCTCCCATAACCATCACGTCAGTGAGTCCTCCTCCAGCTCTCCCTTCCATGTCGTTTACGGTCTTCAGCCTTCCGTTCCATTACCAGTATCTTCTTCCTCGGATGTCCCTGCTGCTGATACCGTAGTCCGTGACTTTTCAACGATTTGGGACTCTGTCAAGACGTCCCTTGGACGTGCTTCCCTGCGGATGAAGAGACACGCAGACAAGAGGCGTCTGGATCCTCCGTGTTTCACTCCGGGAGATCTGGTCTGGCTTGCTTCCAAATATGTCCGATTGAAGCTACCATCATACAAGCTGGGTCCTCGCTACATCGGGCCGTTTAAAGTCATCGGCAAAATAAATGAGGTCTCCTACAAGCTGCAGCTCCCGGCCACGATGAGAATACCCAACTCCTTCCACGTCTCCCTGCTCAAGCCGGTGGTCCTTGGTCCCTTCTCCGCTGTTGCCAGTTCTGCTCCTCCTCCTATTGCTGACGATGACATCTATGCGGTAAGGGATATCGTGGCCATGAAAACCGTACGGGGCCGACAGTTCTTCCTGGTGGACTGGGCTGGGTATGGTCCTGAGGATAGGTCCTGGGAACCCCGGGAGAATGTGGGTACTCCTCTTATTCGTGCCTTCCTGTCCCGGTTGTGGGGAGGGGGGCGTGGGGGAGGGGGTACTGTCACGCTCCCCGGTGCCCGTGCCACGCTTCCCGGCTCCCCTGTCACGCTCCCCGGCTCCCCTGCCTCGCTCCCCGGCTCCCCTGCCATGCTTCCCGGCTCCTCTGCCACGCTCCCCGGCTCCCGGACCTCGCTTCCCCGCTCCCAGGCTCTGCTCCCCGGTCCCCCGCTCCTCAGCCTCCATGCTCCCTCACCTGCCTCTTCCAGGCAACCTGGTCCCCGGTCCCGGCACCCGTCTGCTGTTCTGAGCCGGCCCGGCACTCCTGCCTCCTGTACACCACATCCTGCCCTGGCTTCTGGCACCCGGGCCTCGCGCATGCGCATTAGGGCGCACGTGCGGTCATTGACCTTTTCTTAAAGGGCCAGCGTCCTCCAACAGGATATTGAAGATGCAGGTACAGGGTGTATAGGGGGTTCCTTTCCAAGTGGGCGGGGCCTGTTCTTCGTGTTTGCTAAGCTAGGAGTCAGGTCTCCTTGTGTTTGTGCCATACTTACCTATCTGTCTTGTAGAGTCGCCCCCGTCTCGCCAACCGGTCCTGACGACTCCCGAATCCCGAACGGTGACTGCCTGCCATCCCGTCAGTCCCTACCATCTCCGATCCCTGCATCCGTGTGGTGACCCACCTCCTCGCTCCGTTGGTTCCGGATTCTGCCTGACGTCATCTCGGCCTCCGAACCTGAGCTCCGTCACCCGGAGTACCTTCAGAGACTCCGTGGTCCCAGGGACTTCTTCACTCCACTCCTCTGTACAGACTGTCCTGCTACCTGTAGTGCTCCGGCTACCGGGCACCTTGCCCTCGGTGAGGTGTTCAGCCCAGTGGATCCACCTCCTGGGCCTACCCATCCTCTTGGTCCTAACAGATGGCAGTCATTTGTCGTTTTCTGCGTCCCCTATATCATTAGTGTGAAAGTTGGAATACGTACTCTATAACACTTTACAGTGCTATTGCCAATGTGTCCATTTGGGTGTTGGCCTTGCCCTCTTCCTCATCCTCCGCCAACACCACCGGCTAAAGTGGCCCTCTATTCAAATTCTATTCAAATTATTCAGTAAGGTATGTGTTATAGACAAATGAACGCCATGCTGGGACATCGAAGCTGATGTCGTTGATGATTGCATCTGACCAAAAGCAGGTTGGGAGCAGGAGGCATCATCGTCTGCTTCCTAGACCGCAGGGTTTTTTTTTGGTTTTTTTTTAGTTTGTGAAGCATGCAGCACCGTGGAAGTGGCAGTTGTTTCACTCTGGAACTCAGGCTTTATTCCACTAGCTAACACTGAGGATTTAAAAAGATTCCGTTTCCCCAGGGGGGAATGGTTTAAACACCATGTAGCACAGTGTCAGAAGGTACTCCCAATAGCTCTCAACAGCTTTTTTTAAAAAAATTGGTAGGATAAGCAACAAGGCATAACATGCCAAGGAGTTTAATACATTCAGTTCCCTTAGGGCAGGGGTGGGCAATTAATTTTCCCAAGGGGCCGCTTGAGAAATTGGGATGGTTTTAAAGGGCCGGACTAATATAATTAACTCAGTTTTACCCAATACTGTATATAGTGTATATATACTATCCCTTCATAAACAAACAGTAAGTTAACCCCATTACGACCGCGTTACGTTTTAAAACGGCACCAAAAAAGGGTACTTATTCCTTTCTGCCGTTTTAAAACGGCGGGCAGAAATAAGTGTATAGCGCCCCTCAGCGTCAGAAAATCTCCGGGGTTTCAGCTACCGAGGTTAGCTGAGACCCTGGAGATCATGATTCGGGCCGCTTTTTCCGGTCCTCAGTCACGTGATGACCGGTATACACCGTATACCGATCATCAAGTTATAGTAAATGACCGCGCCGGTAAAAAATGATTTATCTCCCATCTGGCATGATCAAACATGCCAGATGGGAGATAAATCTTTTTCCCGGTTCCCTCCGGTCCCCTCGGTATCCCCAAAGTGCCCCCCCCGACCCCCAACCCCCTCCCGAAAATCCAAGATGGCCGCGCGCACCGGCGAGCACAGCAGCGCGCCGGCCGCATTTACACTTTTCTTATGGTTTCTGTCGTATGTGCCACAACACATGCGACAGAAACCTGCTCCCCAGGCCCTGCCGGGTCCCCCCCTATCCCTCCCGGTGTTCCCCGCTGTCCTACATACCTGTCGGAGCGCTGATCCCCCGCGGCACCCTCCTCCGCACCTTCACAGCAGACGCCGGTCACATGTGCAGAGCACAGCTGTCAGCTTCCTGTGTTCAGAGACGCTGGCTGCTGCTGCTGCACGGAGTCTGCAGCTGTGACCCGGGGAGAGTGAGTGCAGATTCTTTGCACCCACTCTCCTCAAATGGAGGGTCTGCAATACTAGAAAATGGGGGATACGTTCCCTGAACGTGTCCCCCATATTCTAGAAGGTCCAGAGTCGACGTGGGACGTCCAAATGGATTACAGCGGATTTTTTTTTTCTTTTCAATAAATTGGTCAATCAGGGAATGTTTTGGGGAGTGTTTTTTCAAATAAATTTTTTTTGCTGTCAATTTTTTTTTTTATTACTGTCAATTAGTTATGTCGGGTATCTGATAGACGCCGTGACATAACTAATTGCTGGGCTTGATGCCAGGTGACATTACACACCTGGTATCAACCCCATTTATTACCCCGTTTGCCAACGCACCAGGGCGCGGGATGAGCTGGGGCGAGGCGCCAGAATTGGCGCATCTAATGGATGCGCCACTTCTGGGGCGGCTGTGGCCTGCTATTTTTAGGCTGGGAAGAGTCCAATAACCATGGCTCTTCCCATCCTGAGAATACCAGACCCCAGCTTCACATTGGCTGGTGATCTAATTTGGGGGGACCCCACGTTTGTTTTGTTTTTTTTAATTATTTATTTCTAAATAATTAAAAAAAAAAACAGCTTGGGGAGTCCTCCAAATTGATCACCAGACAAGATGAAGCTGTCAGCTGTGGTTTGCAGGCTACAGCTGTCTGCTTTACCCTAGCTGGCTATCAAAAATAGGGGGGACCCCACGTCATTTATTTTAATTCTTTTTTTTTTTTTTTGGGCTAAATACAAGGCTAGGCATCCTTTAGTGTCACATGAAAGGCACTAAAGGGCGCCAGCTTAGAATATGCAGGGGGGTGGGACGTTATATATGTTTGACATCTATCCATTCATCCATTGTAGCATTTTAGGCTGTGTGCCCACAATCAGGGTTTGCAACGTTTTGGGCGCAGAGTGTTTTCCCTGCGTCCATAACGCTGTGTTGTGCAGTAGAAGCACAGTGGCAGGATTTTTAGAAATCCCGTGCCCACTGTGTTTCTTTTCTCCGCAGCATAAATCGACCTGTGGCGCAGCTTCCCGAGCCTCAGCATGTCAATTTATGCTGCGGAGATGAGTGTTCTCTGCAGGTAGAATAGAGCTAAAGTCCACAGCAGCCTGAACCCAAATCGTGGGCATGGGCAGCTGCGTTCTCCCGTGGACAACACTCACATCTCTGCAGGAAGGCTGACACTGTGTACTAGATGCCGTGTCGCTGGATCATGGCCACATAGCCTAAAGGCTACTTTACACGCTGCGATATCGGTCCCGATATCGCTAGCGTGGGTACCCGCCCCCATCTGTTGTGCGACACGGGCAAATCGCTTCCCGTGCCGCACAACATCGCGCAGACGCGTCACACATACTTACCTGCCCGGCGACGTCGCTGTGACCGGCGAACCGCCTCCTTTCTAAGGGGGCGGTCCGTGCGGCGTCACAGTGACGTCACTGAGCGGCCGCCCAATAGAAGCGTAGGGGCAGAGATGAGTGGCCGGAACATCCCGCCCACCTCCTTCCTTCTTCATAGCAGCCGGGAGGCAGGTAAGGAGAGGTTCCTCGTTCCTGCGGCGTCACACATAGCGATGTGTGCTGCCGCAGGAGCGACGAACTACATCGTTACTGCTGCAGTAACGATAATCGAGAATAGACCCCCATGTCACCGATGAGCGATTTTGCATGTTTTTGCAACGATGCAAAATCGCTCATCGGTGTCACACGCAGCAACATCGCTAATGCAGCCGGATGTGCGTCACCAATTCCGTGACCCCAACGACTCCACATTAGCGATGTCGCAGCGTGTAAAGCCCCCTTAACAGTGAGAAATTTGTTGCTACAGCAACATTTTTGTGAAGTACCTGTGGATTCAAAATGTTTACTATACTCCTGAATAAAATCCTTGAGGGGTCCAGTTTCCAAAATGAGGTCACTTGTGGGGGGTTTCTGATGTATAGGTACCCAAGGGGCCCTGCTAATGTGACATGGTGCGTGCAATTTACTTCAACTTTTCCAAAATTGAAATGGTGCTCCTTCCATTCCAAGCCCTCCCATTTATCCAAACAAAGGTTTTTGGCCACATGTGGGGTATCCCTGCGCTCACAAGAAATTAGATAACAACCTGTGGGGTACACGTTTTGTTGTTGCCTCTTGAAAAAGTGAAAAATGTATCGCTAAATCAACATTTTTGTGAAAAAAATGAAAATTTCAATATGGCAACCTAAGCTTATCAAATTCTGTGAAGTATTCGTGGATTCAAAATGCTCAATATACACCTAGATAAAAGCCTTGAGGGGTCTTGTTTCCAGAATGGGGTCACTTGTGGGGGACCTCCACTGTTTAGGTACCTTAGGGGCTTTCCAAATGCGACATAGCGTCCGCTAATTATTCCAGCCAATTGTGCAGTCAAATGGCACTTTTTCCCTTCCGAGCCCTGCTGTGCACCCAAACAGTTAATTTCGACCACACATAAGGTATCAGCATACTCAGGAGAAATTGCACAATAAATTTTATGCTGATATTTTTCCGTGTACTCTTGTTAAAAAAAAGCTATCTGGTTGAAGTAACAATTTTGTGGTAAAAATATATTTTTTTTATTTTCACAGCTCAACATTATAAACTTCTGTGAAGCACCTGGGGGTTCAGGGTACTCACCAAACATCTAGATAAATTCCTTGAGGGGTCTATTTTCCAGAATGGGGTCACTTGTGGGGGACCTCCACTGCTTAGGCACCTCAGGGGCTCTCCTAATGCAACATGGCGTCCGCTATTGATTCCAGCCAATTTTGCAGTCAAATTGCACTCCTTCTCTTCCGAGCCCTGCAGTGTGCCCAAACAGTTGATTTCCACCACGTACAAGATATCAACAAACTCAGGAGAAATTGCGCAATAAATTTCATGGTGATTTTTTTCCTGTTACCCTTGTGAAAAAAAAAGCTACCTGGTTGAAGTAACAATTTTGTGGTAAAATTTTATTTTTTTATTTTCATGGCTCAACATTATAAACTTCTGTAAAGCACTTGGAGGTTCAGGGTACTCACCAAACATCTAGATAAATTCCTTGAGGGGCCTAGTTTCCAATATGGGGTCACTTGTGGTGTTTTTTTGCTGTTTACGTACCTTAGGGGTCCTCCAAATGCGACATGGTGCCCGCAATCTTTTTCAGCCAAATTTCCTTTCCAAAATTCAAATATTGCGCCTTCCGTTCCAAGCCCTTCCATTTCTCCAAACAAAGGTTTCAGACCACAAGTGAGGTATCACCGCACTCATAAAAAAGTGGGTAACAAACATTGGGGTCAAATTTTTGGAATTACCTCTTGAAAAAGTGAAAAAATTGATGCTAAAGCAACATTTTTGAGAAAAGAAATGAAAATTTTCAATGTGACAACGTAACGTTATCAAAATCTGTGAAGTACCTGTGGATCCAAAATGCTCACTATACCCCTAGATAGAAGCCTTAAGGGGTCTAGTTTCCAAAATGGTGTCACTGGTGAGGGGTTTCTGCTGTTTAGGTACCTTAGCGGACATGTAAATGCAACATGGTGCCCGCAATCTATTTCAGCCAAATTTGCTTTCCAAAATTCAAATATTGCTCCTTATGTTCCGAGCCCTCCCATTTGTCCAAACAAAGGTTTCTGACCACATGTGGGGCATTGGCGCGTTCATAAGAAAGTGGGTAACAAGTTTTGGGGTTCATTTTGTTGTGTTATTTCTTCTAAAAGTGAATAAATTTGGGGTAGAGCAACATTATAGGTAAAATTTTATTTTTTGCTTTTTTTCATTCCACTTTGCTTTAGTTCCTGTGAAGCACCTGAAGGGTTAATAAATTTTTGGATGTGGTTTTGAGTACTTTGAGGGGTGCTGTTTTGAGAATGGTGTCACTTTTAGGTATTTTCTGTCACTTAGGCCTCTCAAAGTCACTTCAAATGTGATGTGGTCCCTAAAAAAATGGTTTTGTGAATTTTGTTGAAAAAATGGGAAATTGCAGATGAACTTTGACCCCTTCTAACTTCCTAACCCCAAAACATTTTGTTTCAGAAATTGCGCTAATGTAAAGTAGACATGTGGGAAATGTTATTTATTAACTGTTTTGTGTGACATAACTCTCTGGGTTAAGGGCATAAAAATTAAAAGTTTGAAAATTGCAAAATTTTCAAAATTTTCATCAAATTTCCGCTCTGCATGCTGCCTCTCCCATAGACAGAGCAGGAGCTGCCGGCAAAGCGCACGGAAGAAGTGACATGTCACTTCTTAGAACGCAGCGCTTCGGGCAGCAGCTGAAGCGCTGCGCTCTAAGACGCCACGTGTGCACGGCCCCTGCACAATCTTCATAGATTATGCAGGGGACGCAGGACGCATGCAGTTACGCTGCGCTACAAAGCGCAGCATAACTGCATGAATTACGCACACGTGCGCACATAGCCTTATACTGGGCACAGATATACAATGATTTGTACAGTGGCTGATTCAATACATGCACCAGAACCTCACACGCTGTAATATCTGGGTCCATATACTTTATACTGTATGATGTCCTGGAGCCAGGCTGAGGATCAGACCGTGCAGGATGTTATGTGCTCCTGCCTGCAAGTCTCTATACTCTCACTGTGTTATTGCTGGAGCCATTATTGTTAGGCTGGAGCCGAGGGCTCCCACTGACAGCCGACGAGATCTGTGTCAAAGTTCACCTGAATAGAGGGACTGCACTGCAGACAGCTGCTGTAAACATACCGGGAGAGCCGGGTCCTGTCACCTCGTCACTGTGGAACATCAGAGACCTCCTGCCTGCCCGACCCTGTGCTGACCTCCTCCTGCACACAGTCTTCTCTTCTGCCGCAGGCACGCTGGGTGAGGTGAGAACAGCAGACTCTGCCGACCACCAAGTACAGTGTGGGCGTGTCTGCTGTACTCGGATGCAGCCGGCCAGCACTTTTTCAAGTTTAAATCAACAGTGCGCGGTCAAAATCAAGAGTCGGTTGGGCAGCCCGAAACACCTGCTGAGTCTCCAGCCATAGGCCAGCCCGCCCGCAGGACAACTTATGACGCGATGTCGGTCTCTGTAATAGCAGCCTATCTGACAAAGGTATTTCTGGACGGTATCTGCGTCTGCTCTCAACAGTGTAGATCAGGCTGTACCCCCAACTCTGAGCTAAGACGGGCGGGCCGGTCACAGAGTGTAGGCGGGCCGCATGCGGCCCGCGGGCCGCACCTTGCCCAGGTCTGCCTTAGGGGATAGTGGTTCAGACACCATGTAGCAAAGCATCAGAAGGTACTCCCAACAGCCTTTTTTTTTAAAAAAAATGGTAGGATTTGCAACAGAGCATAACATCCCAAGGAGTTTAATACATTCAGTTTCCCTAGGGTGTGATGGTTCAGACACCATATAGCAAAGCAGCAGAAGGTACTCCCAACAGCTTTTTTAAAAACATTGATAGGATAAGCAACAGGGCATAACATGCCAAGGAGCTAAAAAAAAAATTTGATTCTGCAGGGGGCCATGTGTCACACACCGTGGAGCACAGCTTCAATAAAGAACACAAATAGAGACTGCCTGACCAATTATAGACAGTGTAGCCTCAACAGTGGTTGTGCCAGTGCATAATGTACAAAGGCTTGAAAAATATTGCCCTGGGTGATTGGGCCAAACAATTACATTGCAGCAGCATAACAAGTTAGATTAGTCATGTGGTCTCATTAGATGATAGAAGACAAAATAGTTTTGAATGAGAAACAATGGAACTTATTTGAACTTAAGAAATACAAATTTTGGGGCTACACTTATTATTGGGTCTTGTTAATAAGCGGCCTGAGATACACTGGAGCAATCCATCTATGGTTCATTTTGATCATCGTCAAACTGTCTGCACTTTCCATGGTTAGTCGTGTGCGAGTGTCTGTTATTATTGACCCTGCTGAGCTGAAAACATGCTCAGACAACACACTCACAGCAGGGCAAGCTAGCACTTTCAAAGCGTATAAGGCGAAGTTGGGCCAAGTGTTGAGCTTGGAAACCCAATAGTTAAAGGGAACTGTAGACTCTGAAAGCACACTGATACAGTCACCTACATAGTCCATCTCCATCTTACTTAACTGTTCCATACTTGTCATTGTTCCCCCAATCGGTATCTGATTGGAAGTTGACGGTTTGTGGAAAATGGACCAGTTTTGGCACATTAGTCCCCCACCTGTTTTGCTCCTACTATGCATAGCCCTCTCTTGTAATCCTGTTGCGTGAGATTACACGCTACCTCTGACGCCAGCATGATCTGAGGGTAATCGTTTCATCAACTGCTCGACTACAGCCCTCTTCAATGTTTCCGTTGTACAATCCTTATTTGCCTCGACAAGTAGCGAAGTGAATTTGTCTTTGTAGCGTGGGTCAAGGAAGGTACATAACCAGTATTTGTTGTCTGACAAAATGTGGACTAGCCGACAGTCATGAGAAAGGCAGTGTGACATGAACTGTGTGTCCCAGACTCCGAACTGGAAACCTTTGTGTGTCACTGCTAAGAATACATTCTGTCTCCCTAAACCTCCTCTCCTTCTCAGTCTCTCTCTCCTCCTCCTGCACCTCCTCAGGCAATCCATGCTGGACAGCCCTGAAGCTTGGTTTGTCAATCCCTTGGTTACCAACTTCAAAGCATTCCTGTTCTTCATCATCCTCCTCATCCTCATCCTGATGATGCTGACCAAAGGTGGCCTGAGCCTGATGGCCGAGGTTGTGCGGATTACTAGCAACCATTGTGAAGTCTGGATCCACAGACACCTTGGGTGCATTAACACTTTGGTCAGTCAGACCATCCAGAGAGCGTTTCAATAAACAAATTTGTGGAATGGTAATGCTGATAAGAGCATCATCACTGCTCCCAATGTTGGTACAGGAATCAAAATTCTCTAGGACCTGACAAATGTCTGCAATCCCCACCCACTCTGCAGTACTTATGTCTGGCAGCTGCGTCTGACAGGCATGTTCCAGCTGGAATTGGGATACTGCCCTCTGCTGCTTATAGATCCTAGCCAACATATGATAGGTTGAATTCCATCTCGTAGGGAGGTTACATATTAGTCTGTGACGAGGCAAGTGTAAGCACTGCTGCAGCACTGGCAGGCCAGCAAAAGAGGGAGATGACTTGCGGAAATGGGCGCTAATACGTCGTACCTTGGTAAGTAGGTCTGGTATCCCAGGGTATTTTTTGAGAAAGTGCTGAATTACCAAATTTACAATGTGGGCCATACAAGGAATGTGTACAAGCTTTCCAAGCTTTAAAGCCGCCACCAGATTACGACCATTATTGCACACTACCATCCCTGGACAGAGGTCCAACGGCGCAAGCCACTCATCTGTCTGCTCAGTTATTGCTTTCAAAAACTCAGGTGCCGTGTGCGATTTGTCACCGATACAGATGTACTTCAGTAGAGCGTGTTGTTGCTTAGCCGAGGCAGTGCTGCAGAGATCCCAGCTGGGGAATGATGTCGACGGTTGGACACCGGCGCATGTTGAGGAGGATGCACAGGAGCCAGATGAAGAGTAGGAGGAGGAGGGAGTTGTTGCTGTGTAGGAGGCTACTGAAACTGTGATTGAAGTGGGGCCTGCTATTCTGGGTGTGGGAACTATTTGGGATGTTGCCGACTCAGACTCTGTACCAGCCGCCACCAGGTTCACCCAGTGTTCACTTCTGCTTGTCCACGTGTCTGTGGTTAAGTGGACCTTCCCTGCTATGGCATTGGTGAGAGCCTGTTTGATGTTTATGGA
The DNA here is from genome assembly GCF_048569485.1 of Anomaloglossus baeobatrachus. Classification (NCBI taxonomy): domain Eukaryota; kingdom Metazoa; phylum Chordata; class Amphibia; order Anura; family Aromobatidae; genus Anomaloglossus; species Anomaloglossus baeobatrachus. The sequence goes on along the minus strand of NC_134354.1, from coordinate 424,750,924 downwards.
CACGTGATTTTGGAGCACGGGGACGGCACATCGAGAAAAATAGTGGCGGCTAGGCACAGAGTACTGATGTTCTAGCTCCGGCAAAATGTCGTGGAAAGCCTCTATTCCCACAAGCCGATACGGAAACATCTCAAGGGCTATCAATCGTGCAATGTGTGCAGTTATGGTTTCTGCCCTTGGGTGCGTAACAAGGTATTTTTGCTTCTTTTCGAAGGTCTGCGGTATGGACAACTGAACGGAACGCTCGAACACCGAAGTGGATGTGGTCGTTGATGATTGAGTTTGGCCAACATCAGGTTGGGAGAAGGAGGCATCAGCACCACCTTCTTGATCACCAGTTTGGGAAGTAAGCAGCCCAGGGGAAGTGGCAGTGTTTTGAGTCTGGAAATCGCATTTTTCACCTAGAGCTTTCAACCACCTAGTGGTGTGCTTGGCTAACATATGGTTTCTCATGCTGGAGGTGCCCAAGCTGGAAGTATTTCTGCCTCTGCTAAGCTTGGTCTGACAGATTTGACAAATGGCAACCATTTGGTCCAAAGGACTCTTGGAAAAAAACTCCCACACAATTGCAGCACGGACCCTTGGACTCTGAGATGGCATAGGTGGTGCAATGACCCTTGGACTTTGAGATGGCACAGGTTGGTGTGTCATGTGCACAGTTGGTTGACCTCTGGCAGTGGTCGAAACCCTATCTCTTACAGCCTTTTTGCGGACTATGGGCACATGCTCTTCTGCACTGCTGCTCTCGCAATCCATGCCACCCGTCCATGTTAGATCAGTCACCTCATCATCGAGCAGGTCGTCTTCAAATTCCTGAAAGTCAACATCTTCGGGAATGGAGGTGTCAGGCTAACCTGAGGGAAACTGTGTCTCATCATCCTCCAACACTTCCACCTGATTGCCCAGCATGTCACGGACAACAACATGCCTTACTTCTAGCCTTGGGTGCTCAAAGATCTGTGCATCACTGCACACCATGGCCTCACCTGCGTTGGTGTTGCACGGTGAGAGGCAAGAAAGGTCAAAGGGTCCTGTAAACAGTTCCTCAGAGTAACCTGCTTTGGGGTCATATGTTTCTTGAGAATACTGATGTTGTGAGGAAGGAGGACCAGGCTGAGGATTCGATGGCCCAGCCTCTGGGCTACTGAAGTCTGTCTGTGTGGACCCTTGGGATTTGCTACGCGACAAGTAACTGGAGGCATTTTCTGCTAGCCAACTCGTTACCTGTTTGCACTGTTCAGGGCACAGGAGTGGTTTCCCACGTGGACAAGAAAATTGGGATAGGAAGGCAGAGGTAGATAAAGCATAAACCTTTTTCTTTGGCTCGGTCACACTGCTTGGGCGACCACCACTGTCACTACCACCTCGTCCATGGCCCTTGCTTCCTCTTTTTCCCATTTTTTGGTTTCATTATTTGAATGTGAATACTGTAACGTGACCTTTTGTACAGGCAGTGAAACAACACTGATGCCGGGTTGTTAAACTTGTCTTAATAGTTCCCCACGATAGCTGTTTCTGTAAGTCTAAAAACCGCAAGGTACCTTTATTGGACAAAGTACTACTTGGAGGAGTCGACAAAGATGTTGTCAATGTCTTTCAGCCCTAAAAGAAAACAGGGTTTGACAATACTTTTATATTAGTATTGTTTTTTGGCACTCAGACTGTGTTTTAGTAAGAGCAGGACACTATGTAGGTTCTGTAAGATAGGAAGACACCACCACCAGGATGCTAGTTTGGTGCTATGAAGGTATTTTGTTTCAGGCAGAAGTACAGCCACTAACACCGAGTATTAATTAAAATTTGGTAACACTGACACTGTGTTTTAGTAAGAGCAGGACACCTATGTAGGTTCTGTAAGACACGAAGCCGCCACCAGTATGCTAGGTTGCTGCTAGTAAAGTATTGACCTTCAGGCAGAAGTAGAGCCACTGACACAGAGTATTAATTAAAATTTAGTAACACTGACACTATGTTTTAGTAAGAGCAGGACACTATGTAGGTTCTGTAAGATAGGAAGACGCTACCACCAGAATGCTAGTTTGGTGCTATGAAGGTATTTTGCTTCAGGCAGAAGTAGAGCCACTGACACTGAGTAATAATTAAAATTTGGTAACACTGACACTGTCTTTTAATAAGAACAGGACACTATGTAGGTTCTGTAAGATATGAAGCCACCACCAGTTTGCTAGGTTGCTGCCGGTAAGGTATTGGCCTTCAGACAGAAGTACAGACACTAACACCGAGTATTAATTAAAATGTTGGAACACTGATACTGTGTGTTAGTTGCAGCAGGACACTAAGTTCTGTAAGATATGAAGCCACCACCAGGATGCTATTGTAACGTTCAGTCCAGAGGTGGATCCACAGGACTGTGCACCGGACTCCCCCAGAGAGACAACCAGGAGTGAACCCCTATACAGGGGCTGTCTGGTAGCCCCCCCAGAGGGCCTAGATGCACAGCAGTTGGGACACAAGTGAGTTCGGGTTTCGTGTCCTTCAGATGTCCATACGGGATATGGCTACTAGTCCAATGGTAGCCGTGGGCAGAACGGATGACTGGAACCGGGTACGGGTGCCGAGTGGTAACAACAGACGAAGTCCGGGTCCAGCGAGGAGTGCAGGCTGATGTGGCTAGATGGAATACAGAACTGGTGACGCGTACAGGCTGGCAGAAGATGACGGGATCCACAGCTGATAGTCACGGGGGCAACTCCTGGGAAAGGGCAGGCTGGACACACTCAGGTTGGCAGTCGGACACTGTGGGCAGAAACAGGGTTAACCTGGGTACGAAGCACAGAGGGACCTGAACACCTAGCGCAAGAGACAAACTACAAAAAAACGTTGAACAGGCACCGTCCACAAGAAAAAGGAAGTCTTAAATACCCTGTACCTGTAATCAGCCATATCGTGTTTCAGCGTCGCTGGCCCTTTAAGAAGAGGTGACTGAGCGCGTCCGTGCCCTAGTGCGCATGTGCGAGGCCCGAGCGCTGGAGACTAGTGCAGGACGCAGGGAAGGAGAAGGAGGTGATGCAAGGGATCCAGAAGCAGAGTCCCGGACCGCAGCAGGACGCCGGGACCGACGGGCAGGGAGCACGGAGCTTGAGAGGGAGCGGGAGCAGCGGCCGCAGACAGAGCGCCCGGGGCCCGGATCGGTGAGTGACAGGCGGCGCCAGGATCCCGGGAGCGTGACAGCTATATATTATGGTATTTGGCTTCAGGCAGAACTACAAGCTGTGACAGCAATTTTTTTATTTTTTTTTTAAACTTACACTTTTCTTTTAGCAGTAGGGTACTATGGAGTTTATGTACGCTATGAAGCCAACACAAGGGCGCAATGGTGCTGGTATGAATTGAGATGGTGGCTGACAGGCACTACTCTACACCTGAACCCGTTGTTTTGTCAATTTTGGGACCTTTTTTGGAAGTTGTAATACCTATTCCTAGTAGAACACACACAAGGGATGTAGCAGTGCTGGGATTGTTGATTATTAGTAGCAGATGTCAGGACAGCTTTAAATCTCTCCCTGCCTGTGAAAAAGCTCTCCCTATATTACACACTGCAGTAACAGACCGTATGCAGCATTAATAAAAGGATTTTTTTTTTTTTGGCGGTTTAAAACAGGAACGGATCTCACCGAAAAAAGCAATGCACTACAGCGGGCTTTACACGCTACGATATCGTCAATGATTTATCGTCGGGGTCAAGTTGTTTGTGACGCACATCCGGCTCCATAAGCGACATCGCTGCATGTGACACGTACGAGCTCAAAATCGTTTGCCGTGGAGAGGTCGTCCTGAATCAAAAAATCGTTGTTGGTTGGCAAAAAACCTTGTTTATCATCTATTCCAATGCACACATTGTTATGTGTGAAGCTCTCTGACCGACCAACAATATCGCATCTGCGTGCGTCATCAATGAAACGGCCGGGCGTATAATCACAAAGACATCCACAAGCGCCCTGATAGGGCAACACATATAGGTTTCCATTGGTCACTCTATGAATAAAAAGATCCAGTTGACATCTGTTTTTCGTCCATTGTGCCTGCCAGTGTGTGTGCTTAATTTGTACGCAATCACTGGTGTGTGTGGCGGCAGAAGGACCTTTCCGGATCCACAGTTTTGGAAATCATTTTGCGCAGCTATAGTGGTACGTAGACAATATTGATGTATAACTGTATGCATTACTTTGTAGTATAAGTGATGTATTATTTTCTTCATATTTGTGGGGGGTTTTTTTAAAAAAAAATTTGTTTTTATTTTTTTATTTTTTAGTTAAAATTGTTTTTTTTCATTTTTCTTTCTTAAAACATTTAAACAAAACTAACACAAATACGATTTGTTTAAACCACAGTCTCGACATGATTACCAATGACCAACACAACATCCTATGTGCATCTGTAGTTGTCGCTGCGGCCGTTGCTGTAGAGGAATTGGAGGATGAGCCTGCCTTTTTTTTTTTACTATTTTTTCAGTAACTGGTGCATCAGGTTGGTGACGGCCATAAACAGATATCAATTTAGCATAGGCTTCCTTTTTAAGGGCCTTATTGCTATATGCCAGAGATTTTACACGCCACAAACGTTGGTGATTCCTATATTCCTCGATGAATTCACATAAAAATTCCTCACTGGATGTAGCCATCTGTGTTAAAACAGGTATGGTTATTGTTAAAAAAGGTTAAATGAAAATTAAAACAATTACACTCAAAAAAACAAAAAAATAAACAAAAAAAAACAAACAAAAATACAAAATAAAACAACGATACGCTGCCTACAGAAATAATAACAATTATCAATTAATGGACACGAGGCATATTATCCTTTAAGGTAAGAAAAACACAACCAACATGAGTATATCAAGATATGCCGCATAATGAAGCAAAACTTCAATTAGGAATACAACACAGATTAAAGCAATGCAAAATGCGCACATGCGAAACACCAACCTTGTCAGAAACCAATGTAAACACACCACAGTTACGCATCTGCTCACATTTATATGTTGGTGGACCTATTGTGACGCCCTGGGCAAGCCAGGGGTCACAGGTAATGACACCACCACACCCTACACCCCGGTTAGGTACACCTAGGCTGAACCAGAAACCCTTGTTGCCTTCCTCCAGGGGCTGATGTCCACACCAGGGGGTGGGCCAGGCGGTTGGCTCTGCCCACCGAGGAGTTCACAGTCCTGGAGGCGGGAAAACCAGGCAGTTGAAGAGAGATAGAGTTTGAAGTGAGAGTGGAGTGGTAGAGGAGCAAGTGAGAGGAGTTGAAGTGAAGGAGAAAGTGACAGTTTGGAAAGCCTGAAGTTGGTCCGGGTGTGTGCCCCAGACTGAGACAGCAAGGTTAGCAGACGGCGGTGACCGTCTGCAGGAGAGGCTGATCGGAGGTTGCCGAAAGGACCGTGGACTAGTGGAGGCCCGGCGGTACCGGACCGATATACAAGGAGAAGCCAGCACCATTGGCAGGGGCCTTTCGGATCCCGACAAGGCTAGGAGTTGCCGTGAATTTGCCAAATCCGTCAGTGAAGGGGACCTCCGGGTCTCCAAACAACTAAGTCCCGATTGAAGGCAACAGTCCAACCGTAGGAGAGAGACACCGCCACCGCCAAGGCACCAGTTTCTCAGGGCCAGCGCCTGCGGGCAAAGAGGGGCTCCTCCGGCCCATATCCAAGTCGGGGAGCGGGTTACCGGTGGGAACCCATCGCTACCAACATTACACAAGGTGCAGGGAAAGAGACAGTCACCGTTAACTACTGGGGAAAAGCAACAGCAGCCGTCCGTGGGAACCGTCTTTCCAGCTGTGTGTTTTACCGAGAACTGTGTCAACGTCTCAGGCTGAGTGAGTACCACCGTGCTGTACGGCACAGCGCTGCCCCCGCGACCCTGCCCCTCACCAGGCCCCGCACCCGGCCTGCCATCCACCCCTACCCCATCACCGGGCCCCGGGACAACCAACCCCCTACCCACGGAGGGGAGAAATAACAACAAAGCTGCTCCCTGTCACCGCTCCCGGGATGCCCATACAGAGCAGCGGTGGTGTCCACACAATCACCACAACCGTGGGTGGCGTCACGGACAATAAATCCCCAAAACCAATCCCCTTTTCACTCACGGGCGAGGAGCGCCGCTCGAGTCCCCGGGATCCGGCCCATCGCTCGAGCCACCACTGAGCAGCAGAGGCCGCAGCAGCAGCAGCAGCCGGACCCGAGCAGTGGGAGAGCGCAGCGTCCCCTCCTCCGCCCGCGACAACTTGGCGTCACGAACAGGATCTTACCACTCTGCCGTTGGGTAGAGGTGCGCCTTGTTACCGCCGGAGGTGTCCGGCCGAAAAATTTCAGAAGCCGTCATCTTTGGCGCGAAAAGTTCCCGCTCGAGCGTCTTCTCGAGTAGTGGAGGCGCGAAGGCCAAAACCCCGCCCCGATAGAGGAGGGGCCGGAAAGAGGCTAAGGGGGACGGAAACAAGATGTCTGCACCCAACGGAGCCGCTGGAGGAGCGGTGGTCGCAGCCGCAGTGGCACCCGTGGATGGGAATGGGCCTGCCCAGGTCCCGGCCGCGCCGGCGGGGGGTGCCGCGGTCCCAGCTCTCGCTCAGGTGATGCCGTTCTCCTTGCCCTATGTGCCCGGAGCTACCTGGCTACCGCAGTACGACGGGAAACCTGATGCGTTACAGGTCTTCCGGAAAAAGCTTAACCCGCTCCTGGAATTGTACCCCCTGACTGATAAGCAACGTGCAGCGGTAGTGCTGGGGCAGCTAACCGGCGCGGCTGAGCAGGAGGCGGAGACCTGGGCCGAGGGGGACCGGTTCTCTGTAGCCACCATCTTTGAGAAACTACAGACTGCCTTTGAGACCCGTACCGAAGCTGAGCTGAGGATGCAGTTTTACCAATGTCGGCAACGGTCTGTGGATAGCATTCGGGACTACGCTTTACGTCTGCAAACCGCCCTCCGCACACTGAAGCGGGTGGACACCATCAATGAGGCGGACAGCAACAAAATGTTAGTTGAGCAATTTGTGCAGGGGATGAGGTCCTCTGAGGATCGCAAACAACTCCGGCTGTGGGCCCTGGAACACCCTGATGTGGACTTTGCTGTGTTAAAGGAACGGGCCATTAAAGCTCTGCAACCCCCAGCTTCGGAAGTCTTGGAGCCAGCCCCGTGGCCAGTTGAGACGGCCCCCGTCGTGGTGGCCCCTGCCCTACCAGCCTCTCCAGTACCTACAGCTCCAAGCAGCACGATGGAAGAACTGGCTGCCCAGGTCCGCCGCATGGACGGAGACCTCGCCAAGATTCTCGCTGCACTCCAACCTCTGACCAGATCCCAGCCTCCAACCAAGATACAGCTCGCCGACAGCCCTGAGGATGTTCCCTGGATGCAGCGGAGAAGTGCTAACAACTCGCGGAACAGACCTTCAACCTGCTACAGGTGCAGCAAGCCTGGCCATTACTTCTGACAGTGCCCGTTAAACGAGCAACCCCTGGGGCCACAGGCCAATCCTCAGGAGTTGAACCCCGTGGCCCCCCCAGACTGGCGGGACCGGTATATCGGGGCCCGGCCCATCATCCCCGTGGCTGTGGACGGCATACCGGTGATGGCTCTCTTGGACACTGGATCACAGGTAACCACCATACCATACACATTGTACCAACGGTATTGGGGGACAGACGAGCTGGCTCCCCCAGATACTAGTATAACACTGATTGCTGCTGATGGACTCCCACTGACCCAAGTGGGGTATAAACAAGTGGCCATGACGGTGGGGCGAGCTGGACTGCAACACCAGGGTATGATTGTGATCATGAATGAACCCAGTGATCATAACCCGAAGATAGTGCTGGGAACCAATGTGATGGAGCACTGTATGAGTGATGTGTTGGCCCTACTGCAGTAGCTGGCCGCCACGGCAGCGGGGAGCCGACAGAGAGCTGTGCAGCGTGAGATCCGAGCCTTGATGTACCGCCAGCATGTAAACTCAACAGGAGGAGAGATTGGTGGGGTGAGAGTGATGGATGCTGCTCCGTTGATTGTGCCCCCTAGGAGTGAGATGATGAGTTGGTGTAGGGCAGCAGTAGGGCCCCAGGGGCGTGACTACCCTGCCATGATAGAGCCCATGCCCTCCGAGCACTGGCCCACAGTAATGGCCGCCCGAGGGGTGGTAGATGTAAAGAAGGGGAGAGTGCCCGTGAGGGTGCTGAACTGTGGGGAGGAAGAAGTCAGGCTTCCCCGGTATGCTACCCTTGCCAAGTTGTTCACCCTGGATCCCCACACCATCCACGGGGCAGCTCCTCCGGTTTCCCCACCTGCTACCAGCACTCAACCGCCCCAAGGGGAGTTAGACGAGTGGCACCAACAGTTACACGTGGGCACTGACGATACCCCTACACATCACAAAGAAGGGGTATACAGGGTGGTACGGGAGTATGAGCAAGTTTTCAGCAAACATCCACTAGACTTTGGGCAGATCAAAGGGGTCCAACACCACATCCCCACCGGTGAGCACCCCCCTATCAAAGAGAGGTACAGGCCTATTCCCCCTGCGCATTACCAATGTGCCAAAGACATGTTGAGGAACATGAAAGAGGCAGGGGTTATTAGGGACAGCTGTAGTCCCTGGGCCGCCCCGTTGGTACTGGTCAAAAAGAAGGATGGCACCATGCGGATGTGTGTGGATTACCGGAAGATTAACCAGATAACGCATAAGGATGCTTACCCACTGCCCCGTATTGAAGAGCCTTTGGCTGCATTGAGAACTGCGAATTACTTCTCTACCCTTGACCTCACCAGCGGGTACTGGCAAGTGGCGGTGGCACCGGAGGACCGGGAGGAAACTGCCTTCACCACCCCAATGGGGCTCTGTGAATTCAATAGTATGCCGTTCGGGCTGTGCAACGCCCCTGGAACCTTCCAACGGCTGATGGAGTGCTGTCTGGGGCATCTAAACTTCGAGACCGTCCTGTTATACCTGGATGATGTGATTGTGTACTCTCAGACGTATGAAGCCCATCTGGAGCACCTGGCAGAGGTGTTCGCGTCCCTTGCCAAATACGGGATGAAGTTGAAGCCCTCTAAGTGTCACTTGCTGAAACCCAGAGTGCAGTACCTGGGGCATGTGGTGGGTGCAGAAGGTGTCGCCCCCGACCCCGAGAAGATTACTGCCATCCAAGACTGGCCGAGACCAACCACAGTGAGAGAAGTAAGGCAGTTTCTGGGTCTGATGGGGTACTACCGACGTTTCATCAAGGGGTACACGAAGATGGCTGCCCCCATGCAAGACCTCCTCGTGGGACAGACCAAAGGTGGTAGACCCATCGGAGCCCCACTGGTGTGGGAAGAAAGGCATGAGGAATCCTTCCGCCAGCTGAAAGCGGCCTTGACCGGAGAGGAGGTCCTAGCGTACCCTGATTACAGCTGCCCATTCATCCTCTACACTGATGCCAGCAATGTGGGTTTAGGGGCAGTCCTATCCCAGGTCCAGGACGGGAAGGAAAAAGTGATTGCTTATGCTAGTCGAAAGCTCCGGCCGACTGAAAGGAACCCTGAGAACTACAGCTCCTTCAAGCTCAAGCTCCTGGCACTGGTATGGGCTATCACCGAGCGGTTCCGCCACTACTTGGCCGCAGCAAAATTCACCGCTTTCACGGATAACAATCCGCTGACTCACCTGGACACGGCCAAGTTGGGCGCGTTGGAGCAGCGGTGGGTGGCCAGGCTAGCCAACTATGACTTCACAATCAAATACAGGGCCGGTCGTGTCAACATTAATGCTGATGCACTCTCTCGGATGCCCCATTTGTCAGAAGAAGGGTGCGAAGATGACGACCTTGAAGAGATCGAGTTGCCTGCATTTCACCAGCCGCCCACTGAGAAGGTACATGTCCACCAACAACGGGTGAACCTGGACCCGCTGCCAAGTCAGGAGTGGCAGGAAGCTCAAAACCAGGCGCCCGCTGTCCGCCTAGTCAAGACCCTGGTGGAGCGAGGCGCTGCTGGAATAGACCCTGCCGCCCCAGCTGAAGCCCAACGCTTGTGGAAGGAACGGACCCGGCTGTATTTACACCAAGGGAAGTTGTACCGTCAGCTGATTAACCCGAAGACTCATGAGAAAATCCACCAGTTGGTGATTCCCCAAGCTAATGTACCCACCGTTCTGCAAGCATACCATGATGGTGCCGGACACTTCGGATGGAAGAAGCTGGAGATGCTGTTGAGAGAGCGGTTCTATTGGAGTGGGATGCGGGAGTCTGTGGAGGCCTGGTGTCGAGAATGCGGTCTTTGCACGCTGAGGAGGAAGGACGAAGCTAGCCAAAAGGCGCCCCTACACCCGATCATTACACATCAGCCGCTGGAGCTGGTCGCCTTGGACCATGTAAAGCTCACCCCCAGCCGAAGTGGGTACACCTACGCTCTGACCATAGTAGATCATTATTCAAGGTTCATGGTGGTTGTCCCGGTCAAAGACCTAACCGGCCGTACCGCCGCTAGAGCATTCCAAGCTTACTTCTGTCGACCACATGGATACCCTGAGAAGGTGCTTACTGACCAAGGCCCAGCCTTTGAAGCGGAGGTGTTCCATGAGTTCTGTCAGCTGTACGGCTGCAAGAAGATCCGGACCACGCCTTACCATGCCCAAACCAACGGTATGTGTGAGAAGATGAACCATTTGGTCCTTGGCCTCCTCAAGACGTTGCCGCTAGAAGAGCGGAACCTGTGGCCGGAGAAGCTGCCTGACTTGGTCGATATTTACAACAATATCCCGTCCACCTCAACGAAGTGCACCCCAGCATATCTGATGAGGGCTCGCCCCGGCCGACTGCCGGTGGACCTGGAAATGGGACTGGAAGCCCCAGAAACACTCCCCTCGACGGCTGAATGGGACACCCAGCGGAGGGTTCAGTGTTACGAGGGGGACCCGGGGAAGCGTGCCAAGATGGGGAATGGACAGCTTCCGCCGGTCAAGGTCCACTGTGCGGTGTAAGGGACCGCTGCTATGGTGGGTGAAGAGTGAGCGGGTTGCTGCTAGCGATCGTCTGGAATGTCACAGACGATCTATGTACACCGGTCTGCCCTAACCCGTGTGGGTTGTATGGCAGGGATCACACGGCTCGGTGTACCTGTTGCACGGGGAAGCACAGAGGTGCCCACGCACGTGTGCCAGTGGAAGTCACGAGAATATGGCACGAGGGTAGCACAGAGGTGCCCACGCACGTGTGCTTTCAATAACCAGGTGAGTCCAGTGGAGACTCGAGGAGCTCACCTGGGACAGGAACACGGCCTGTAGAAGGAGCTACTGCCGGAGCAGCAAGGCAGGGACACGGCCTGCAAACCAGGTGCTGCCTAAGCAGCAAGGGCCAAGCCCACAGAAGAAGATAATGCCTGAGCAGTGGCGTGGCAGCACGCTGCCAGACATCCAAACATAGAAGGACGGTCGCGCGCCGCCATGATGGCAGGAGGAGCTTTTAAGGAGGTGTAGCTCCAGCCAAGGGCGGGCGCGAGGCGGAGATGACGGACTTGACCCAATCCGGATCCACGACATCCCAGCCTGGCCAGTCAGGATTCACCACGTCACCAGCCTTGTCATCAAGCCGTGTGACGTCAGTGGGCGAATCAGGATCCACCAAGCATAGCACATGCTCACCCTCCTGCCTCTGGGAAATAGAGGCGGGATCCTCGGTCTCACAATGTGTAGAGATAACGGGAGTCTCACTGCTTCCCTGAGCAGCAAATCTCTGCACATTGCGCAACCTCACAGACCTTTGAGGCTGCTGAGCAGGAGGAGCTGTGGCAGGCCAGGAATGGGAGACCGCCTCATTTCTTGCAACAGGAGTACCACTAGGTGTCACCCTTGTGCTGCCTCTCTGAGGAGGTTTCTCCTGCACTCTGCGCAGTCTGGCAGACCTTCGGCGCTGCAGAGCAGGAGCGCTCGTGGCAGGCAAGGAGACTGTCTCATTCCTTGCCACAGGAGAGCCACGAGGTGTAACAGTTCAGTACTGACAGATTCAGGAATATGTGGAGAAGAACTTAAGTCGGAGTTGAGAACAACAGGAGCGGCGCTTTAACCAGAAAGCATCCGCTGGCCCTTTCCAGCCTGGAGATGTGGTGCTGAAGCGGAAGAGGAGAACCCACAAGCTGGATGATCAATGGGAACAAACCCCATACGTCATACAGCCCACAGGATGGGAAGATGGGAAGGCCTACCAGATCAGTCGTGACCAAGGGGGCACTTTGGCCATGGTTTCCCGGGACCATCTGAAAAGGTGCCCACCAGCATTGAAGGCAACGGCTGAAGTACCGGTTCCTCCACCAGCAGAGAAGGCAAAAGAGGTAATCCACACCGTGATGGGTGACTTCCCGGCGGATTGGCCTACACAGAACGGCGCGGTGATTCTTCCAGTGATACTATTCCCACAACCTGTGGATGAAGAAATGATGGAGGTGGTCAACCGTGAGCCAGAACCAGTGCCCAGGGATGAACCTGTGCCCAGCTCCACTATGCCTCCGCCTGCCCTACATGATCACAGGGAAGAGAGACTGATTGTTGCCTGTCACCACTGATACCGGACCCTGGAGATCCACCCGCCCCAACCTAGGTAGACCCCCACTTAGGTACAGGGAAACCGTTCTTTAAAAGGGGGGAAAGAGTATGTGTGTGTTTTAAAGTTATGAAAGTTATGAGAAAGATGAAAATGATCACCGAAGTCTCATCTGATTGTCTGCAACCGTGATTTGAAACCGGCCGTTGCCGGCACCGTTGTCCCCGTGGGGACCGCTTGAAAAGTTGCGTAAGGGACTCCTTACGGACAAGCCCGAGAACTGGCAGGGCAACCACAAACGTTAGTGGCTTGTAAATAATGTTTTGTTGCAGCTTACCGTTACCGCCTCCGGAGAGGCAGGTTGGAGGGAGGGCCCGCAGTGGAGCAGGCTGGGGCCCAGCCACCACCGGAACCGGTGGCTACCCTCTGGAGGGGAAGGACAGATCCCGCTCGGGTGACTTGGTTCAGGACTGGGGTCAAGGGGTGCTGCCTGTTTCTTAGGGGCAGCATCAGGGCCAGGTTACTTGGGTGGGAGAGAGCGGCAGCCGCAACCGTTAAAACCGTTACCGTAACGTTTAAGAAAAGTGCCTCCCGTTGTGGGATGATGTTATTTTATTTGTATTATGTTTTTATCTTTTTTCAGAAAAATAAAACCGGTGTTGGACGGGCAGCACGCGGACGGTCTGCATTTTGCTAAGGGGGAATGTGACGCCCTGGGCAAGCCAGGGGTCACAGGTAATGACACCACCACACCCTACACCCCGGTTAGGTACACCTAGGCTGAACCAGAAACCCTTGTTGCCTTCCTCCAGGGGCTGATGTCCACACCAGGGGGTGGGGCAGGCGGTTGGCTCCGCCCACCGAGGAGTTCACAGTCCTGGAGGCGGGAAAACCAGGCAGTTGAAGAGAGATAGAGTTTGAAGTGAGAGCGGAGTGGTAGAGGAGCAAGTGAGAGAAGTTGAAGTGAAGGAGAAAGTGACAGTTTGGAAAGCCTGAAGTTGGTCCGGGTGTGTGCCCCGGACTGAGACAGCAAGGTTAGCAGACAGCGGTGACCGTCTGCAGGAGAGGCTGATCAGAGGTTGCCGAAAGGACCGTGGACGGGTGGTGGCCCGGCGGTACCGGACCGGTATACAAGGAGAAGCCAGCACCATTGGCAGGGGCCTTTCGGATCCCGGCAAGGCTAGGAGTCGCCGTGAATTTGCCAAATCCGTCAGTGAAGGGGACCTCCGGGTCTCCAAACAACTAAGTCCCGATTGAAGGCAACAGTCCAACCGTAGGAGAGAGACACCGCCACCGCCAAGGCACCAGTTTCTAAGGCCAGTGCCTGCGGGCAAAGAGGGGCTCCTCCGGCCCATATCCAAGTCGGGGAGCGGGTTACCGGTGGGAACCCATCGCTACCAACATTACACAAGGTGCAGGGAAAGAGACAGTCACCGTTAACTACCGGGGAAAAGCAACAGCAGCCGTCCGTGGGAACCGTCTTTCCAGCCGTGTGTTTTACCGAGAATTGTGTCAACGTCTCAGGCTGAGTGAGTACCACCGTGCCGTACGGCACAGCGCTGCCCCCGCGACCCTGCACCTCACCAGGCCCCGCACCCAGCCTGCCATCCACCCCTACCCCATCACCGGGCCCCGGGACAACCAACCCCCTACCCACGGAGGGGAGAAATAACAACAAAGCTGCTCCCTGTCACCGCTCCCGGGATCCCCATACAGAGCAGTGGTGGTATCCACACAATCACCACAACCGTGGGTGGCGTCACGGACAATAAATCCCCAAAACCAATCCCCTTTTCACTCACGGGCGAGGAGCGCCGCTCGAGTCCCCGGGATCCGGCCCATCGCTCGAGCCACCACTGAGCAGCAGATGCCGCAGCAGCAGCAGCGGCAGCCGGACCCAAGCAGTGGGAGAGCGCAGCGTCCCCTCCTCCGCCCGCGACACTATCACACAAGACGCTAGTTAATAATGCAATTTCAGAAGGCACGAAGGGGCGTTGTGGGGGCGTAACGAATACACGGCAGGGAGTAGGCTAAACTTGGTTAATACGCCTCGAAAGATGGGGCAATCGCTCTAACACATGGTGTGTGACACCAAACACACGACCAATAGATCTTAAAAAAACGCTCAACGATGAAACGACGTTAGTGCGATTGTTTAGTGTGACTGCTCCGTCACGACCAAGGAGCGATACACAGATATCGCTAAAGCAACAAGGGCGTGTCTTATCGCTCAGGATCACTAACGAGATTGCTAACAATATCGTAGCGTTTAACCCTGCTTACCACTGACCCTATAGCTATTTCTGCGATTTCTTCACCTGCTAGCACCTAATGCACAATATCTTCAGCCTTTAATAAAAGGACCATTTTGGATTTTGCAGCAGAACTCTATATTAAACAACGCACTGCACTGTCCCTATTCCTGTTTCTATGATTTAAACAGTCGCTAACAGCTAATGCAAAATATCTTCTGCCCTTAGAAGAACTATTATTAGTTGACTGTAGAAACGCTCTCTCACATACAGTACAGTCTATCTACATCGGCAGCTCAGGAATGCATGCATGCACAAAATGGCGGCATCCTTATATAGCCCATATGACGCTGTGTGGCTAAGTCAATCACAGTAAAGCGGGCTTTACACGCTATGATAATTTTAGCAATTGCTAGCGATATCGTATGCAAAAGCACTCGCCCCTGTCGTGCATGCGATATCGTGTGATCGCTCCCAAAGCGAACATTATCGCTACGGCAGCGTCACACGCACTTACCTGGTCAGCATCGTCGCTGTGACTGCCGAACAATCCCTCCCTCAAGGGGGAGGTGCGTTCGGCATCACGGCGACGTCACCGCGACGTCACTAAGCGGCCGGCCAATCTAAGCGGAGGGGCGGAGATGAGCGGGACTATCATCCCGCCCACCTCCTTCCTTCCTCATTGCGGGCGGATGCAGGTAAGGTGAGGTTCCTCGCTCCTGCGGTGTCTCACACAGTGATGTGTGCTGCCGCAGGAACGAGGAACAACATCTTTAAACAACCATTAACAATTTTTGGTTTTAGGACGACCTCTCCATGGTGAACGATTTTCACCACTTTGCAGGACGTTTAAGGACGCTGGTAAGTGTTACACCCTACGATACCGTTAATGACGCCGGATGTGCGTCACTAACGACGTGACCCCGACGATAAAACATTAACGATATCGTAGCGTGTAAAGCCCCCTCTTGACTACAACAAACTTGGTTGCGGCGTTACTGTGAGGGCAAGCAACATCAGATGTGTTCATTAGCTGGAAAAAGGCACCAGGAAATCAGAATTGAAAATGAAAGTATCGGAGCGAATACCATATTAGCCGTCGGCTAGCGAATACCTCGAATACCCCATTACCGTCAGATACCTAATAGTGGCGAATACATTCACTCATCCCTATTTAAGATCACTTTAGACTCCCAGGGATGTTCTATTAGCTCTACACCAGAGTTTTATTAGTCCCACATTTGAACATCAGGAGATGTGCTATGTGAGCTCCACATTAGACCACCAAGGATGTTCTATGAGCCCCACATTTGACCACCAGGAATGTTTGCATGACCCCCACATTAAACCACCAGGAATGTTCTATGAGCCCCACATTAGACCACCAGGGATGCTTTATGATCCCCCCATTAGACCACCAGGGATGTTCTAGGAGCCGCACATTAGATCATCAGAGATGTTCTATGAATCCCACATTAGACCACCAGGGATGTTTTATGAGCCCCACATTAGACCACCAGGGATGTTCTATGTGCCCCACATTAGTTCACCAAGGATGTTCTATGAGCCCCACATTAGATCACCAGGGATGCTCTATGAGCCCCACATTAGACCACCAGGGAAGTTCTATGAGCCCCACATTAGACCACTAGGGATGCTCTATGAGCCCCATATTAGACCACCAGGGATGTTCTATGAGCCTCACATTAGACCACCAGGGATGTTTGTATGAGTCCCACATTAGACCACCAGGGATGTTCTATGAGCTCCACATTAGATCACCAAGGATGTTTTATGAGCCCCACATTAGACCACTAGGGATGCTTTATGAGCCCCACATTAGACCACCAGGGATGTTCTAGGAGCCGCACATTAGATCATCAGAGACGTTCTATGAATCCAACATTAGACCACCAGGGATGTTTTATGAGCCCCACATTAGACCACCAGGGATGTTCTATGAGCCCCACATTAGACCACCAGGGATGCTCTATGAGCCCCACATTAGACCACCAGGGATGTTTGTATGAGTCCCACATTAGACCACCAGGGATGTTCTATGAGCCCCACATTAGACCACCATGGATGTTTTATGATCCCCACATTAGACCATCAGGGATGTTCTATGACCCCATATTAGACCACCAGGGATGCTCTATGAGCCCCACATTAGACCACCAGGGATGCTTTATGAGCCCCACATTAGACCACCAGGGATGTTCTATGAGCCCCACATTAGACCACCAGGGATGTTCTAGGAGCCGCACATTAGATCATCAGAGACGTTCTATGAATCCCACATTAGACCACCAGGGATGTTCTATGAGCCCCACATTAGACCACCATGGATGTTTTATGAGCCCCACATTAGACCACCAGGGATGTTCTATGAGCCCCACATTGGATCACCAAGGATGTTTTATTAGCCCCACATTAGACCACTAGGGATGCTTTATGAGCACCACATTAGACCACCAGGGATGTTCTAGGAGCTGCACATTAGATCATCAGAGACGTTCTATGAATCCCACATTAGACCCCCAGGGATGTTTTATGAGCCCCACATTAGACCACCAGGGATGTTCTATGAGCCCAACATTAGACCACCAGGGGTGCTCTATGAGCCCCACATTAGACCACCAGGGATGTTCTATGAGCCTCACATTAGACCACCAGGGATGTTTGTATGAGTCCCACATTAGACCACCAGTGATGCTCTATGAGCCCCATATTAGACCACCAGGGATGTTCTATGAGCCCCACATTAGACCATCAGGGATGTTCTATGACCCCATATTAGACCACCAGGGATGCTCTATGAGCCCCACATTAGACCACCAGGGATGTTCTAGGAGCCGCACATTAGATCATCAGAGACGTTCTATGAATCCCACATTAGACCACCAGGGATGTTCTAGGAGCCCCACATTAGACCACCAGGGATGCTCTATGAGCCCCCACATTAGACCACCAGGGATGTTCTATGAGGCTCACAATAGACCACCAGGGATGTTTGTATGAGTCCCACATTAGACCACCAGGGATGTTCTATGAGCCGCACATTAGATCACCAAGGATGTTCTATGAGCCCCACATTAGACCACCAGGGATGCTCTATGATGCCCACATTAGACCACCAGAGATGCTCTATGAGCCCCCACATTAGACCACCAGGGATGTTCTATGAGCCTCACAATAGACCACCAGGGATGTTTGTATGAGTCCCACATTAGACCACCAGGGATGTTCTATGAGCCCCACAGTAGATCACCAAGGATGTTCTATGAGCCCCACATTAGACCACCATGGATGTTTTATGATCCCCACATTAGACCATCAGGGATGTTCTATGACCCCATATTAGACCACCAGGGATGCTCTATGAGCCCCACATTAGACCACCAGGGATGCTTTATGAGCCCCACATTAGACCACCAGGGATGTTCTAGGAGCAGCACATTAGATCACCAGAGACGTTCTATGAATCCCATATTAGACCACCAGGGATGTTCTATGAGCCCCACATTAGACCACCATGGATGTTTTATGAGCCCCACATTAGACCACCAGGAATGTTCTATGAGCCCCACATTAGACCATCGGGGATGTTCTATGACCCCATATTAGACCACCATGGATGTTTTATGAGCCCCACATTAGACCACCAGGAATGTTCTATGAGCCCCACATTAGATACCAGGGATGCTCTATGAGCCCCACATTAGACCACCAGGAATGCTCTATGAGCCCCACATTAGACCACCAAGTATGTTCTGTGAGCCCCATATTAGACCACTAGGGATGTTCTATAAACCCAACATTAATCCACCAAATATGGTTTATGAGCCCCACATTAGACCACCAGGGATGTTCTATGAGTCCCACATTAGACCACCAGGGATGTTCTATGAGCCTCACATTAGACCACCAGGGATGTTCTATGAGCCTCACATTAGACCACCAGGGATGTTCTATGTGTGGTGCCCCTACAGCCTCAGGCGCCACAGGGTACTGGACCTCACTTGAGGTGCAATATTCATTGTGGATCAAAAATAAGAAAATAGTGTGCACACACTTAGAATTAGAAGTATGGGGGAGGTGCTAGTGTAAGAGGAACAAATCTCTGAAAAATCATATATAAATATAACACTGCACTCTCAATGGGCAAGAATGAATAAAGATATAACTCTTTTTCTCAATGCTAATAGATTTTTAATAAAGAAGGCAAGATAGCAACAATTAAAAGACACGTGACACTTGCGACAATTTTGTGACAATAACGTTTCGGTCCTCCAGGACCTTGATCACATTAGTCGCTGGGAAAAATGAAAAACACAGAGATCAGTATACACATCAATTTGTACAAACACTTCATGGAAAATACATTTTGTCATTATATACATATTTACAATAATATATACATGGTAAGTCCTTTGCATAAGGGCATATAGATAATCACAATATTTACAGTAAAAGGCACAAGGTTGTCAACAGCACGGAAGAAATTGGAAATTATAAGAGAGAAGAGTAGGCAGAGTGGGAGGAGTAGAGTAGAAAGAGAATGGTAATCTCACCTAAATTACTATGAAAAAAAGTGGAGGGAACAGGAAAAACCTCACCGTATTGCCATTTTTTTTAATTTCTGGTAATTATTCTTTTTCCTTGATAAGGAATCACCCCCTCATGTAGGACTATATTAACATGGCTTTAGTCAATGCGGTGACCTTGTCTCCACCAGACTGACCTCATTTCTATAGTTGAGGACTATTGCTGGGTCTTAGGGCGGCTTTGCACGTTGCGACATCGCACATGCGATGTCGGTGGGGTCAAATCGAAAGTGACGCACATCCGGCGTCACTTTCGACATCGTACTGTGTAAATGCTAGATGATACGATGAATGAGCGCAAAAACGTCGTTATCGTATCATCGTTGCATTCACCGACATTTCCATAATGCCGGTGCCGCGACAGGTACGATGTTGTTCCTCGTTCCTGCGGCAGCACACATCGCTGTTTATGAAGCCGCAGGAGCGAGGAACTTCTCCTTACCTGCCGCCGGCAGCTATGCGGAAGGAAGGAGGTGGGCGGGATGTTTATATCCTGCTCATCTCCGCCCCTCCGCCGCTATTGGCCGCCTGCCGTGTGACGTCGCTATGACGCCGCACGACCCGCCCCCTTAGGAAGGAGGCGGGTCGCCGGCCAGAGCGACGGTCGCAGGGTAGGTGAGTGCATGTGAAGCTGGCGTAGCGATAATTTTCGCTACGCCAGCTATCACACGATATCGTACCTGCGACGGGGGCGGGGACTATCGCGTGCGACATCGCAGCATCGGCTTGCGATGTCGCAACGTGCAAAGCCCGCCTTAATAGAGGCAAAAACATAACCATATATTAACTTTAACATTTCATGTTAACTAAACTATGTCTTCTCACATTAGGATGAACGTCTTTATACATATGCCTATGAGTAAGGAGGCTACTGTCTGTTAATCATTAAAGGAACCCCCAAAAAACACTTTTTTTCATAGTAATTTAGGTGAGATTACCATTCTCTTTCTACTCTACTCCTCCCACTCTCCCTACTCTTCTCTCTTATAATTTTCAATTTCTTCCATGCTGTTGACAACCTTGTGCCTTTTACTGTAAATATTGTGATTATCTATATGCCCTTATGCAAAGGACTTACCATGTATTTATTAATGTAAATATGTATATCAAAATGTATTTTCCATGAAGTGTTTGTACAAATTGATGTGTATACTGATCTCTGTGTTTTTCATTTTCCCAGCGACTAATGTGATCAAGGTCCTGGAGGACCGAAACGTTATTGTCGCAAAATTGTCGCAAGTGTCACATGTCTTTCAATTGTTGCTATCTTGCCTTCTTTATTACAAATCTATTAGCATTGAGAAAAAGAGTTACCGTATTTTTCGCTTTATAGACGCACTTTTTTTACCCCAAAATTGTGGGGAAAATAGGGGTGCGTCTTACAAAGTGAATGTAACTTACCGGGCAGTGATGCAGCGGTGGAGTGAGTCACAGGAGGCTGGTGCTGGTGCTGCCGCTGGAGCGGAGGCGGCCGCCATGGATCCCGCGGCAATCGGCTGTGGTGGCGGCAGCCATGGATCCCCCGGCAATCGGCTCTGGTGGCGGTGGCGGCCGCCATAGATCCCCCTGCAATCGCTGCGGTGGCGGCCGCCATGGATCCCCCGGCAATCGCTGCGGTGGCGGCCGCCATAGCCGAAATCTTTATCTGCGCCTGCGCTGCCTCCAACGCGACTTCCGGAAAATGGCGGAGGTGACGCAGGCGCAGATGGAGATCTCAGAGAAGCGAGATCTCCATCTGCGCATGCGCTGCCTTCCGTAGCCATTTTCCTGAAGTCCATCGCGTCGGAGGCTACGCAGGTGCAGATAGAGATCGCGGCTCTCGAAGATCGCGATCTGCGCATGCGCGGGCTCCATGTTAGATCTCCGCAGCAGACGGAGACTATCATAAGAAAGAGGAGAGAGAGAAGAACGATTCTCCCTCTCCTCGCTAGGGCTGGATGCTGATTGGTGGAGACAACTTCTGCAGAGCTGCCTCCACCAATCAGTGATCTGAGCCTGACAAAGTGTTGTCAGTTGAACGAAGGGTCCTAATAGGTGAGCAAAAAACACTGAAGGGGAACACAACCCCCATCATCAGCCTTCAGAATATACTGTATCAATCGGTGTATTCTGAAGGATGATGGGGGCTGTAGTCCTTTATTGTAAACACTCCAGGGAGGGACTAATATAGTGGCCAAAGTGTAAATGTAACTACAACCCCCTCATATTTCAGAATACAGCCATGTATGGTATACAGTACATGGGTGTATTCCTAAGGATGAGGGGGGTGGTAGTCCCAGATCCCCATAAAAGTGCATCATGCAGGTCCCCCATAGCCGTGTCATCCATGGATCCCACATAACAGTGCATCATCCACAGGTCCCCATAATAGTGCGTCATCCACAGGTCCCCCATAATAGTGCGTCATCCACATGTCCCCCATAATAGTGCGTCATCCACAGGTCCCCCATAGCAGTGCATCATCCACAGGTCCCCCATAGCAGTGCGTCATTCACAGGTCCCCCATAATAGTGCGTCATCCACAGGTCCCCCATAATAGTGCGCCATCCACAGGTCCCCCATAGCAGTGCGTTATCCACAGATCCCCCACAGCAGTGTCATCCACAGGTTCCCCATAGCAGTGCGTCATCCACATGTCCCCCATAATAGTGCGTCATCCACATGTCCCCCATAATAGTGAGTCATCCACATGTCCCCCATAATAGTGCGTCATCCACAGGTCCCCCATAGCAGTGAGTCATCCACAGGTCCCCCATAGCAGTGCGTCATCCACAGGTCCCCCATAATAGTGCGTCATCCACATGTCCCCCATAATAGTGCGTCATCCACAGGTCCCCCATAATACAACAATGCTGCTATTGACTCCTGTTGAGTCTAAATTGTTAAAATAATGTTATTTTAATTTTATTAAAATATTCTAGCACACTATTTGGCTCAATTTTTTTTTTTTAATTTTCCTCCTCCAAAACCTAGGTGCGTCTTATAATCAGGTGCGTCTTATAAAGCGAAAAATACGGTATATCTTTATTCATTCTTGCCCATTGAGAGTGCAGTGTAATTTATTTAATCGTATGAACGTATATCTTACCATCATATAAAAATAAACACCAGACAATAGACAGTGATTGAAAAATATCAAAAGGATAAAAATCAAATTTGAATATCAAGATTTTCTATATATGCAATAGCGTTATCATTTACAATATAGAAATCCTTCTTATCACCATGGTAGGATCTCAGGGGGCACTCCTCAACAATGTGTTGGATAGTTTGACGATCTGCTCCACAGTCACAGGTCGGAGAGTCAAATTTTCCCCACTTATACATAAAATCTGCACAGACGCCAAAGTTTGTTCTGATACGATTTAGAGTAACCCATGTTTTCCTTGGTAGATTGAAGCCTGGTGGAGGGTTTTGTAAATTAGGGAACATTTGGGGATCACCTTCTACTACATTGACCCAAAGTTCTCGCCAGTTCTCCTCTAAATTGAAGTTTTGTTCATGCAAGGTGATTGCAGTTCGGATGGGTGGATGTCTTGATTTCAATCGTTGTATTGTAACATCTCTGATATTTTGGTGTATTGGAAGTTTTTCATTATTCACTACTTTAGTGTACTCTTTAAGTAGGAGCTTTTGTCTTCTTAGATTTGCGGGTGCGATATGACCCAGCACAGGTAACCAGTGAACAGGTGTAGGTCTAATAGCACCAGATATTATACGCAAAGAGTTGTTCAGCTGAGTGTCAATTAAGTTTACATGACAGCTATTTAACCATGCTGGAGCACAGTATTCTGCAGCAGAGTACACCAGGGCAAGAGTAGATGTTCTCAAAACAGATGTTGTAATATTTATATATGATATTCATTGTGGATACGGAGGAGGTCGTCACTGGTAACAACCACAACCACACTCAACCAACACATAACATGGAGGTTATGTTACTGGGACTCGGCTAGGGTAGGTGCTGGGGTGGCCATCACTAGGTATGGGACCTCATATCCACTAGTTCAGGGACCCGGGAGGTGGGGCACCCACACAGGGGAAGGTAGGAGCCACCTCACAGAGACAAGGCAGTTAGCACCGGTCAGCGTCCAAGTCAGGTCGAACTCCGGAACGGACAAGCAAGCAAAGACACAGAAAGTTCGGGGCCCGTGGTCTGAAGCCGGAGGCTCTACTAGGGTTCTTAGGAAAGAAGGGGGATCCCAGGATTCGCGAGGAGTGCAGAAGGCACCCGTGACGGTTTCCACAGCCCAGGAGCTGGGGTGGAGGGAAACCATTGGAAGGAGATGCACAGAAGGAAGGTCTCATGGGGAGCCAGCGATGAAGAAGGAGTAAGAATGCCAAAGTAAGGTCCCTGTAAATAGTTTGATTAGAGGATCGGATAAGTGTTGAACGGACAACTGGGCCATCGGACTTGGAATGACCAGGACACTTGCTTGTAAATAGTTGCACTAGTTGTGCACCCTACCAGAATTAGCCAGACCAGAAAACCTGTCGGTGTGCTGAAGAGGAGAAGAAGGGTCCAGAACACTCTGAACACATCCAGAGCCTACGTAGGGGGTTCAAAGCAGGTTCCTCATACATATATAGTTGCTTCAAAATGTTTGCACTTAAATGTAATTGCACTTGAATGTAATGTGAAAAGTTTTAAATGACAAGTTTTATGCTGAAAATGTTTTATGCAACTTAGACGTTTTATGTGAAGTGAAGGTCTTAAGAGAAAGAGGAATGGTGAATTGCCCAAAAGTGAATGTCTTATGTTAATGATGTATGCATTTACAGTGTCAACCGCTTCCATGTGACAAATGTGAAATTTGTAATGTTTGTAACGTTTAAGAGTCTGTACCTCCCATAAAAGGGAAGAAAAGTTGTTGTTATTATGTAATACCAAATTTTGCAGTTTCCAATATGTCGCTTTGTTTACAGCCCGCGAACGTGCAGTGATTCGCTGTGGGGGTGTGTGGCGCCCCTGCGGCCTTAGGCGCCACAGGGCACTGTACCTCACCCGAGGTGCAGTATTCATCGAGTATACAGAGGAGGTCGTCACCGGTAACAACCACAACCACAATCAACTAACACATAGCATGGGGGTTCCGTCACTGGGACTGGGCTAGGGTAGGTGCTGGAGTGGCCATCACGAGGTATGGGACCTCATGCCCACTAGTTCAGGGACCCGGGAGGTGAGTCACCCACACAGGGGAAGGTAGGAGCCACCTCACAGTGACAAGGAAGTTAGCACCAGACAGCGTCCGAGTCAGGTCAGACTCCAAAACAGATAAGCAAGCAAAGACACAAAGTTCGGGGCCCATGGTCTGGAGCCGGAGGCTCGACCAGGGTTCTTAGGAAAGGAGGGGGATCCCAGGGTTCGCGGAGAGTGCAGAAGGCACCCGTGACCCATTCCACGGCCCAGGAGCTCGGGTGGAGGGAAGCCATTGGAAGGAGACGCACAGAAGGAACTACCGGCCACGATCTCCGAAGTATCTGAAGCCCAGCACAGCGTAGCCCGGTGCTCCAACGGCATTGTGTGACCAGTGAGTAAAAGACCTTGAACTGTTCCACCTGTGTCGTCCAGTTACTGCCGGTGCCATTCCCATCGTGCCAGCGCGCCATAGGCGAGTACTACTACCACCACCATCCTCCCTGGGGCCACAGCTCTGCCTGTGGAGAGCTGAACCAACAGAGCTACATTGTCATCCGCCCCAGCAGAGAAGTCCCGCAGCGGCGGCTAATACTGGCCGCACACCACAGGTGGCGTCAGAAACAACTACCCCCATCGTCCTCATCCCCAGCCTTTTATTGACACCCGGGGTCACGGAGCCAGGCAAGGCCACTGCGGTGTCCCAGGAGAAGCACCGCGGCCCGGTGACGAGTAACCCCCCGACCCCGTGGGCGCGTCATATATCAGCCCCACATTAGATCACCAGGGATGTTTTATGGGCCTCAGACCACCAGGGATGTTCTACGAGCTCCACATTAGAACACCAGGGATGTTTCTATTAGCCCCACATTAGACCACCAGAGAAGTTTTTATTAGCCTCATATGAGAAAACCAAGGATATTTCTATTACCCCACCCCAGAAGACCAGGAATATTTCTATTAGCCCCACGCCGGACTACCAGGGATGTTCTATTAACCATACACCAGAAACCAGTGATGCTTCTATTAGCCCCACACCAGACACCAGGGATCTGTCCATTAGCCCCACACCAGTCACCAGGGATGTTTCCATTATCCCCACACCAGACTCCAGGGATGATTCTATTAGCTCCATACCAGACACCAGGGATGTTCTATTGGCCCCACACCAGACACCAAGGGTGATCTATTAGCCCCACACCAGACTCCAGGGATGATTTATTAGCCCCACACCAGACTCCAGGGATGATTTAATTAGCCCCACACCAGACACCAACGATGATCTATTAACCCCACACCAGTCACCAGGGATATTTCCATTAGCCCCACACCAGACTCCAGGGATGATTCAATTAGCCCCACACCAGACACCAAGGATGATCTATTAGCTCCACACCAGACTCCAAGGATGACTCCATTAGCCTCACACCAGACACCAGGGATATTTCTGTTATCCCCACACCAGACACCAGGGATATCTGTATTATAGTCCCACACCAAACACCAAGGGTGATCTATTATCCCCACACCAGGGATATTTCTATTAGCCCCCCCCCCACCAGACACCAGGGACATTTCTATTAGCCCCCCCCCCAGTCACCAGGGACATTTGTATTAGCCCCACACCAGACACCAGGGATGTTTCCATTATCCCCACACCAGACACCAGGGATGTTTCCATTATCCCCACACCAGACACCAGGGATGTTTCCATTAACCCCACACCAGACACCAGGGACATTTCTATTAGCCCCCCCCCCCCCGACACCAGGGACATTTCTATTAGCCCCACACCAGACACCAGGGATGTTTCCATTAGCCCCACACCAGACGCCAGGGATATTTGTATTAGCCCCACACCAGACACCAGGGATGTTTCCATTAGCCCCACACCAGACACCAGGGATGTTTCCATTAGCCCCACACCAGACACCAGGGATGTTTCCATTAGCCCCACACCAGACACCAGGGATATTTGTATTAGCCCCACACCAGACACCAGGGATGTTTCCATTAGCCCCACACCAGACACCAGGGATGTTTCCATTAGCCCCACACCAGACACCAGGGATATTTGTATTAGCCCCACACCAGACATGTTTCCATTAGCCCCACACCAGACACCAGGGATATTTCCATTATCCCCACACCAGACTCCAGGGATGATTCAATTAGCCCCACACCAGACACCAAGGATGACTCCATTAGCCTCACACCAGACACCAGGGATATTTCTGTTATCCCCACACCAGACACCAGGGATATCTGTATTATAGTCCCACACCAAACACCAAGGGTGATCTATTATCCCCACACCAGGGATATTTCTATTAGCCCCCCCCCCCCCCCCCAGACACCAGGGACATTTGTATTAGCCCCACACCAGACACCAGGGATGTTTCCATTATCCCCACACCAGACACCAGGGATGTTTCCATTATCCCCACACCAGACACCAGGGATGTTTCCATTAACCCCACACCAGACACCAGGGACATTTCTATTAGCCCCACACCAGACACCAGGGATGTTTCCATTAGCCCCACACCAGACGCCAGGGATATTTGTATTAGCCCCACACCAGACACCAGGGATGTTTCCATTAGCCCCACACCCCCCCCAGACGCCAGGGACATTTGTATTAGCCCCACACCAGACACCAGGGATGTTTCCATTATCCCCACACCAGACACCAGGGATGTTTCCATTATCCCCACACCAGACACCAGGGATGTTTCCATTAACCCCACACCAGACACCAGGGACATTTCTATTAGCCCCACACCAGACACCAGGGATGTTTCCATTAGCCCCACACCAGACGCCAGGGATATTTGTATTAGCCCCACACCAGACACCAGGGATGTTTCCATTAGCCCCACACCCCCCCCAGACGCCAGGGACATTTGTATTAGCCCCACACCAGACACCAGGGATGTTTCCATTATCCCCACACCAGACACCAGGAATGTTTCCATTATCCCCACACCAGACACCAGGGATGTTTCCATTAACCCCACACCAGACACCAGGGACATTTCTATTAGCCCCACACCAGACACCAGGGATGTTTCCATTAGCCCCACACCAGACGCCAGGGATATTTGTATTAGCCCCACACCAGACACCAGGGATGTTTCCATTAGCCCCACACCAGACACCAGGGATGTTTCCATTAGCCCCACACCAGACACCAGGGATGTTTCCATTAGCCCCACACCAGACACCAGGGATGTTTCCATTAGCCCCACACCAGACACCAGGGATGTTTCCATTATCCCCACACCAGACACCAGGGATGTTTCCATTAACCCCACACCAGACACCAGGGACATTTCTATTAGCCCCACACCAGACACCAGGGATGTTTCCATTAGCCCCACACCAGACGCCAGGGATATTTGTATTAGCCCCACACCAGACACCAGGGATGTTTCCATTAGCCCCACACCAGACACCAGGGATGTTTCCATTAGCCCCACACCAGACACCAGGGATGTTTCCATTAGCCCCACACCAGACACCAGGGATGTTTCCATTAGCCCCACACCAGACGCCAGGGATATTTGTATTAGCCCCACACCAGACACCAGGGATGTTTCCATTAGCCCCACACCAGACGCCAGGGATATTTGTATTAGCCCCACACCAGACACCAGGGATGTTTCCATTATCCCCACACCAGACACCAGGGATGTTTCCATTAACCCCACACCAGACACCAGGGACATTTCTATTAGCCCCACACCAGACACCAGGGATGTTTCCATTAGCCCCACACCAGACGCCAGGGATATTTGTATTAGCCCCACACCAGACACCAGGGATATTTCTATTAGCCCCCCCCCCCCAGACACCAGGGACATTTGTATTAGCCCCACACCAGACACCAGGGATGTTTCCATTATCCCCACACCAGACACCAGGGATGTTTCCATTATCCCCACACCAGACACCAGGGATGTTTCCATTAACCCCACACCAGACACCAGGGACATTTCTATTAGCCCCACACCAGACACCAGGGATGTTTCCATTAGCCCCACACCAGACGCCAGGGATATTTGTATTAGCCCCACACCAGACACCAGGGATGTTTCCATTAGCCCCACACCAGACACCAGGGATGTTTCCATTAGCCCCACACCAGACACCAGGGATGTTTCCATTAGCCCCACACCAGACACCAGGGATGTTTCCATTAGCCCCACACCAGACACCAGGGATGTTTCCATTAGCCCCACACCAGACACCAGGGATGTTTCCATTAGCCCCACACCAGACGCCAGGGATGTTTCCATTAGCCCCACACCAGACGCCAGGGATATTTGTATTAGCCCCACACCAGACACCAGGGATGTTTCCATTAGCCCCACACCAGACACCAGGGATGTTTCCATTAGCCCCACACCAGACACCAGGGATGTTTCCATTAGCCCCACACCAGACGCCAGGGATATTTGTATTAGCCCCACACCAGACACCAGGGATGTTTCCATTAGCCCCACACCAGACGCCAGGGATATTTGTATTAGCCCCACACCAGACACCAGGGATGTTTCCATTAGCCCCACACCAGACACCAGGGATGTTTCCATTAGCCCCACACCAGACACCAGGGATGTTTCCATTAGCCCCACACCAGACACCAGGGATGTTTCCATTAGCCCCACACCAGACACCAGGGATGTTTCCATTAGCCCCACACCAGACACCAGGGATGTTTCCATTAGCCCCACACCAGACGCCAGGGATATTTGTATTAGCCCCACACCAGACACCAGGGATGTTTCCATTAGCCCCACACCAGACACCAGGGATGTTTCCATTAGCCCCACACCAGACACCAGGGATGTTTCCATTAGCCCCACACCAGACGCCAGGGATATTTGTATTAGCCCCACACCAGACACCAGGGATGTTTCCATTAGCCCCACACCAGACGCCAGGGATATTTGTATTAGCCCCACACCAGACACCAGGGATGTTTCCATTAGCCCCACACCAGACACCAGGGATGTTTCCATTAGCCCCACACCAGACACCAGGGATGTTTCCATTAGCCCCACACCAGACACCAGGGATGTTTCCATTAGCCCCACACCAGACACCAGGGATGTTTCCATTAGCCCCACACCAGACACCAGGGATGTTTCCATTATCCCCACACCAGACACCAGGGATGTTTCCATTAACCCCACACCAGACACCAGGGACATTTCTATTAGCCCCACACCAGACACCAGGGATGTTTCCATTAGCCCCACACCAGACGCCAGGGATATTTGTATTAGCCCCACACCAGACACCAGGGATGTTTCCATTAGCCCCACACCAGACACCAGGGATGTTTCCATTAGCCCCACACCAGACACCAGGGATGTTTCCATTAGCCCCACACCAGACACCAGGGATGTTTCCATTAGCCCCACACCAGACACCAGGGATGTTTCCATTAGCCCCACACCAGACACCAGGGATGTTTCCATTAGCCCCACACCAGA
The DNA here is from genome assembly GCF_048569485.1 of Anomaloglossus baeobatrachus. Taxonomy (NCBI): domain Eukaryota; kingdom Metazoa; phylum Chordata; class Amphibia; order Anura; family Aromobatidae; genus Anomaloglossus; species Anomaloglossus baeobatrachus. Next base: position 424,720,895 of record NC_134354.1, on the reverse strand, counting down.
CACCAGGGATGTTTCCATTAGCCCCACACCAGACGCCAGGGATGTTTCCATTAGCCCCACACCAGACGCCAGGGATATTTGTATTAGCCCCACACCAGACACCAGGGATGTTTCCATTAGCCCCACACCAGACACCAGGGATGTTTCCATTAGCCCCACACCAGACACCAGGGATGTTTCCATTAGCCCCACACCAGACACCAGGGATGTTTCCATTAGCCCCACACCAGACACCAGGGATGTTTCCATTAGCCCCACACCAGACACCAGGGATGTTTCCATTAGCCCCACACCAGACGCCAGGGATATTTGTATTAGCCCCACACCAGACACCAGGGATGTTTCCATTAGCCCCACACCAGACACCAGGGATGTTTCCATTAGCCCCACACCAGACACCAGGGATGTTTCCATTAGCCCCACACCAGACGCCAGGGATATTTGTATTAGCCCCACACCAGACACCAGGGATGTTTCCATTAGCCCCACACCAGACACCAGGGATGTTTCCATTAGCCCCACACCAGACACCAGGGATGTTTCCATTAGCCCCACACCAGACACCAGGGATGTTTCCATTAGCCCCACACCAGACACCAGGGATGTTTGTATTAGCCCCACACCAGACATGTTTCCATTAGCCCCACACCAGACACCAGGGATATTTGTATTATCCCCACACCAGACACCAGGGATGACTCCATTAGCCCCACAGCAGACACCAGGGATGCTCCGCTAGTGTGAGGATGTCACCTATCTCTGGGATCCCACGAGTGCCTCCTTGCATACTCTCTATCTCACACTCCACTCACTATGACACATGGAGGGGTGTGGTAGTGGGGAGAGACTTCAGCTCTCAGATGGGCGTGACTGCTTGGCTGCCGGCAGCATTTCATTCATGTGCCAGAGCCAGTGAACCGAGCACAGCGGGCGGCAGCGTGTACCGGAGCTCACGGGCGGCCACATCCCCACACCGGACCAGCCCAACGGCAGCGGAGCAGCACCCCGGTACCGGACTATCACCGTGTGCGGACCCCGCCGCTGCCTTCCCGGGATGGAGAAGCAATCTGAGAGCACGTCCTGTGCCGGCTTATTGGGGCAGGAGCAGTCCAAATCCATGGAGAAGGTACTTTACTACCTAATCTCTGTCAGGGGGACTCCCATCATCAGGGGACGGTGGGAGTGATTCCGGCATCACACTGTATAGCCCGCACTACATGTGACTGACTGCTCCCTGTCATTGAGGCAGGTCAAGTTCTTTCCTATGGCTGCCTGTCACAGACACTGTGTACTTTCCAGGGATGCACTAGTTTCCTATGGCCTTTCTGTCAGACTTCTGACGTGGAGACCTGTGGGAACATGGAGGGGCAATGCACAGTGGGTATCGGTGAGGGCACTGCATTCCTCTACATCCCTCCCTATTGTTCATTATTCCAGCATGGCAGAACAATAATGCTGTTTTATTCAAAAAGTATCAAGTCTCTTCCTGGCGCAATTCCCGGACGGTCACTATAGCAACCCCAGGCAGGAATTGTCCACAGTAACTTATCGCCGGCCGGTGACCTTGTGGGGCCAAGGAGGTATAGGAATGTGTGTAGATGGGCAACCACTGGCCAAAGCGGGCACGCCTTACTTTAGCCTAGTTGCTGTGGGCAAGCACAGCACTGTGTGTGTGTGTGTGTGTGTGTGTGTGTGTGTAATATGTGCATGTCCTATACTGATCAATGTGTGCATGTCCTATACTGATCAATGTGTGCATGTCCTATACTGATCAATGTGTGCGTGTCCTATACTGATCAATGTGTGCGTGTCCTATACTGATCAATGTGTGCGTGTCCTATACTGATCAATGTGTGCGTGTCCTATACTGATCAATGTGTGCGTGTCCTATACTGATCAATGTGTGCGTGTCCTATACTGATCAATGTGTGCGTGTCCTATACTGATCAATGTGTGCGTGTCCTATACTGATCAATGTGTGCGTGTCCTATACTGATCAATGTGTGCGTGTCCTATACTGATCAATGTGTGCGTGTCCTATACTGATCAATGTGTGCGTGTCCTATACTGATCAATGTGTGCGTGTCCTATACTGATCAATGTGTGCGTGTCCTATACTGATCAATGTGTGCGTGTCCTATACTGATCAATGTGTGCGTGTCCTATACTGATCAATGTGTGCGTGTCCTATACTGATCAATGTGTGCGTGTCCTATACTGATCAATGTGTGCGTGTCCTATACTGATCAATGTGTGCGTGTCCTATACTGATCAATGTGTGCGTGTCCTATACTGGTGCATATTTATACCATACTATCTCGTCCTGGAGTGGCAGCCGCCCCTGGGAGATCACTGTACATAGACACGTACTCACCACACATACTGTCTAGATGACATCCTCTATATTTCATATTCCTTCCCTCATTCACACTTGTGGATATGGCCAGAGAATACCCGTTTTGCCTATAGTGCAGCTACAAACCCAGATCAGATACAGAAATAAAATGGGCTGAAATAAGACGTGGAGTATTTTTAGGCTCCACTCTCTTCTTCAGAACTACCGTAGTTCTATTTTCCCTATAGAAAATATTGTCACATCCCCTTTCATTGTTAGAGTATTAAAACCTATTTGTAGACGCTGCTTATACAGTCACCCCACAATCTGACACAACTTACAGTACAATGTATGGGGGATGAGGTTTTCAAAACCTCATACTCAAAAAAATTAAATATGACCTTGTCCCCCGTCCCACAGGAGGTTATTAGGGGGCACTCTTTTCATGGTGATATAAGGAGGATTCGTATCGGTCCATCAAGGGCTGCGCCCACAAATCTGGGGCGTAAACTGTGACTGGAATATAAAGGGATGTCAGCTGTGCTTGGCTACAGCCGGAAAGGCACGATTCTCCACATGTTGAGTCAGATTTTAGTAACACTAATTAGAAAATGCACACCATATTTACCATTTAATTCAATGAGTGTGCGACTGTTGTATAATATCCATGGAGAAGTGTCATGCTCAATATTTCCATGGTGATGTAAATTAAGATTCATACATTTTGTAATTTCTGCAGGAATTACTATCGCACAGTAGTATATGGCGTACATCTATACATATCTGAAAGGGGATGTCCAGCGGGAGCAACACCCTTTCTAGTGGTTGCTCAACGGACGTCTGATTATTGGGGATCTGGCAGCTGGAAACTGTCAGTGATCACACTGACTTGTGACAAGCGACCACTACCATTCTTTGATGGGTGCATGTCGAGTACCAAGTATATTGGAAGTCAATGGGGGAAGTCCAGAAAAATGCTTGAGTTCCCCATTGAGTTCCATTATACTCAGTGTCACCCATCTGAGCATCCGTTACGAGTACAGAGCATGGAAGAGCTCGCTCATTACTATTGAAATGCTCGCGTTCCCCATTGACTTCCATTACTCACTACACGTGTCGCGTTCATCTGAGCATCCAACTGCTCATTAAAAGTACTGAGCATTGTAGTGCCCGCTCATCACTAGTGACAGCTATTCTCAACTTCTCCTTGGCTGGAGTTTTTTTTTTTTTTTTTTTTATAACAGAGCTTCTTCACGATAGTCAGTGGCCTTTTTGCCGAACAATCTCCGGTCTGCTTGCAGTTTTGCACTTGTTTTCACAACAGTCTTTTCCTTTATTTTCTATGATAGAGAGAAGGCAGCTTTGTTATGGAAAATGTTTCTTTTAACCAATCAAGGATTTCCGGAGCATGAAGTGGTTAAAAGTGATTATAAGCCAGAACATATGCACAGCAATGTCATTTTGACATTGCTGAGCATAATGTCCATTTTCTTGTGACACAGGCGGAATCCCTCTGGAAAAAACAACACATCATGTGCACATACCCCAAAATAAGTCCTTATGAAACAAAGGGTTGGTATTATGGCTGGAACACTTGGCCCCATCTGTGGTCCTAGTGATGGACCATGGGGCTCCGGATGTTGTATCCAGAATTCAAAGCGAAAATGTGTGGTGTGAGATAGGGGGAAGGAAATATACCTATTGTATATGGCTGTATCCACAGGCAGCCATTATTTACAAGGGAAATGTAACAATAAATAATTTGGGTTAGACTTGTATTATTGTCTACTATAGATCTAAACGCTCGGCCTAAGGTAGTTCCTGTGACATCAATGTGATAAGTACATCTTTACCTGTGCAGGACCCACTGTGTGTGGTGCGTCTACCCCCTGCATGGGAGCGGAAGTGGTCACCACAGTCTATGCAACAGTTTCCTCTGGTAGACGCCTACCATACAATAATAAAGCAGTAAATATTACATTATATCTTGCTCCATTTAATCCCAAATAGATTAAATAAATGCAGTCTATCGTTATATGTCCTGTATATACGTCACATACAGTATATTTTATCCCCTGCAATGCACGCTGTGACTTTTTATATCCTGTTTTTGGCAAAGCTGGGAGAAAGGGTATTAACATACCTGTGAGCTGAGAGCATGATCTCCCCTGATTTATATGTTCCGTATTGTACAGTATATCTTGTGTGGGTAAAAAGACCTCTATCCTTGACACATACATGTCTCTTTTTCTATACTAAAGGGCCGACAAGGGAAGCACAAGCTGTCCATATGCAGTAAAATATGTTATGCCATTGGTGGGGCGCCATATCAGATCACCGGTTGTGCCCTGGGATTCTTCCTGCAAATCTACCTCTTGGATGTGGTACAGGTAACATGCTCAGATATCATGTAATTTACATACATTAATTATCTCTGGTGTCATTTACACCTTCTTCCTTTAATTCTAGATGGCTCCATTCTATGCCTCCATCATTCTTTTTACTGGCCGGGTTTGGGATGCTATTACAGACCCCTTGGTGGGATTCTTTGTCAGTAAAAGTAATTGGACAGGATTTGGCCGATTGATGCCTTGGTAGGTGATATCAAAATCTATATTTCAGTTTTACAGATTTTTTTTTTTTTTTTCATTATTTTCGTATCTATATCAGCGTTCAAAATACTGCTGGTTACTAGTGTTGATCGAGTAGCTAACTATTTGTACTTGCTATGCTTTTAGTGAGTACTGTCCGCTACTATCATATCCATGATGAGTAGCGGGCACAATGTAAGTCAATGGGAAACACTTGCTAAATAGCGAGTAACCCAAAAGCCATACTATTCGCACGAAAAGTATGGCTTTCGGGTTACTCGCTACTTTGCGAGTATTTTCCATTGACTTATATTGCGCCCGCTACTCATAACGAATATGCGAGTAGCGGACAATACTCACTAACAGCATAGAAAATACGAATAATTAACTACTCGCTCAACACTATTGGTTACCATTACAATATGTTTGCTGTGAAATACTAGAAACCATTAGTGTTCTGGATCTAATATAGAAAAAACATTATATAACTCAAACTAAAGCAAATTATTTGTATCTTTGCTCAACATTGGATTTGGATTGCTTTGCAGTGGGGTGATTTTATTTTATCCTTCATAGCTAAGGGCTCGTTCATTTGTTTTTATTTTTTTTTCATGGTTAGAACTATTTTTCAGTGTTTTGAATGAGATTCTCATCAGCCTTTGGGCAGTGTGTTCATTTTTGTTGAATGATTTTTCCCAAATGCAAGAAAGAAATAATTTTTGCTCAGCTTCTCCTTTTAGAAAGTTAAACAGGACAGGACCTTTATTGTTGGAGGACAGAAGGACCCTACCATGCCTTTAGTTCAGGAGGGATATAGGCTGAACTACTAGGTGATTCTGGCAGCATCTCAGGGCTGTTTCGGAGATGTGAAACAGCCCTTAGAGAACACTGGAGCTAGACTGAGCATTCCTGTGTATGGGAGAGCGTTGGTTAAACAATCTTCGTCTGACAGCTATCTGTGTATGACCAGCTTAAAATGGCCTGCAGGACTGCAATCTTTAACATTTAACATTTACAGCTTTTTGTTTCTATACTAAGTGTCAAATCATCAGCAACAGATCAGTCAACAATAGGAGTCAAAATCTGAGGGGACCCCGAGTGTCAACTCTGGCAAAAGTATTGGGTGGCATGTCTTTATATTCCATAAATCAAGGAGAATAGAGTAAAGCTCTACAGGATTTGAATTGGTGACATCAGATAATAACATACCCTACTCATTATCACTTATTTATTTAGCTACAGATCCTGTATTCTGAATGAATGGGTAGTGTAGCAGTAAAGTCACAGGAGCTATTTATCAGGTGACTTGTTAGGTTCTCTTATCTACAGAAGGAGATCATTTGAAGACAGAGATATACTTTTATATTTACACAGCCTCGAAAGCATTACATGACTGTACATTAACAGTTTGTTTAATTTGTAGTATTGGAGGCAGCCTTGGGGTTCTCTGGATTTTTAGCAGTATGACATATGTGCCACAAAAAGCTGTGATGCCCAAGCACTAAGCATATGTTTGCTATTGCCTGAATATATATCATTCACGCTATGCATGCAATCCCAATGTTCAGACATCGAAAAATCGGCTTTTAAACAAGTGCTTGTGCATATGTGTATAACGTGTGGAAAATTGTGAACGTTCAGCTAGTGTGCACGTGTGTGTGTGTGTATACATTTTACAGATCTACATACATATGTATATCTATCATACTACACTATACACATCATAAGGCCTTGTGCGCACGCTACGTTTTTTGCCGCGTTTTTTGCCTGCAGTTTTGGTCCCAAAACTGCATTCATTTCCTTCCCCAGCAAAGTCTATAAGATTTCATTTTTGCTGTGTGCACGTTGCAGCTTTTTTTTGCCTGCATTCTTGTGGTGACCACAAACGTGCAGCATGTCGATTCTTTCTGCGTTTTTGCCAGCGTTCTTGAGCACTCTGTCAATAAATTAGACTTTAAAAAAAATGCACTGGGAAAAAACACTGTAAGGCTATGTGCACACGCTGTGTTTTTTTGACGCTGCGTTTTTGGCCGCTAAAAAACGCACAAACGCACCCGCGGCAAAAAACGCATGCGTTTTTACTGCGATTTGGTGCGTTTTTGGCTGCGTTTTGCTGCGTTTTTGATATCTGCGTTTTACCAATGCATTGCATGAGGGGAAAACGCAGAAAAACGCAGGAAAGAATTGACATGTCAATTTTTTTTTTTTTTTTTTTTCTCTAAGCTCAAAAACGCAGCTTAAAAAAAAGTTGTGTGCGGACAGCAAAAATGAAAACTCAGACTTTGCTGGGGAAGCAAAGTCATGCAGTTTTGAGGCCAAAAACGCACCCGAAAAACGCACTGTGTGAACTTACCCTAAGAAACCGCAGTAAAACGTGTCAAAAATGCATTCCGAGGGTGCGTTATTTTGGGACCACAAGCGTGCATCTCTGTGGTCCCCACAAAAATTCAGCGTGCACACAAAGCCTAAAGGTACATTTGTGCATCAGCCTTATACTGGAATACTCCAGGAATCTGATTTCCTTTATGCATTAGGAACTAAGCTTAAATGTTGCTTTAAAAGGACTATTTGTAGAAAAGCCCACAGATCTGTCATTCACATATGTTGTGCTGTTCTAAATGCTAGTCACAATGACATTATTGCTGATTATTCCCTCTTGCACAAGTGTAAGTGGGCATGTAAGCGGTTAATCATATAGGAGACGTGGTGCTGTGTGATTCTTCAGTGCACGCGGGCGCTTTTTTTGCCTGTGACGTGGCCCTCGCCTGATCAGATACAAAGGCATGGTTCAAGAATGAGTTAACGTACAAAAATGGAAAAAGGCGGTAACTTCATTAAAAGCACAACACACCACCTGTTTTAGCCAATGAAAACTCTGGGTGTGTGCAGCCGGGGCTCAGCCCACCCAATCAGAGGGCAGGGAGTGTTTAGCCAGTCAATGACAGCTGAGAGTGAGGTTACTACAGGGCACACAGGATAGAGTAGCAGTTACATACAGCAGATGTACGTTGGAGCTGCACACTGTGTACGCTGTATACTGTGTGCTACTGTTAGAGGAATATGATGCAAGAAACATACAGGTTTTTTTTTTTTGTTTTTTTATCTTGTACAGATTTCTTTTTCCTTTAGATCAAAATGATTTTTGCACTGTTCTTGTGTAGCAGTCATTCTGTTTAATTCCTGCCTTCTGACTGCACATATCATTCATGGTCAGATGTGGTGGATTTATTGTAAACGTTCATCATACAGTCACACCACAAATCTGACACAACTTACAGTACAATGTATGGGGGATGAGGTTTTCAAAACCTCATGCTCAAAAGAATCATATATATTTCTAATCTCTTTCCAAGTGGTATGCTGTAACTGTTCACATCCGCAGCATTGCGCCACTGTCATTGGATTGCATTGCAAAAAATGAAAACCACAGCAGATTTCCAGCAAAATTTGTATACAGAAAAATTAGCTTTAGTGTCTAAATATACCCTAAAGGGTATTTACACCCGACGACCAGCAGCACTAAACAACCGCCGATCGGTTACCTGTTGAGGCATGCAATGAGGTTTTATAGCAATGCTCGATCATGATAATCTTACAGTGTAAATAGACCTTTCTGGCTAATGTGTACATTACTGAATAAATGCCCTCTACTTATGTTATGTTCTATTGAAATCAAGTATTTGGGCTATAAATGTGCTTAGACATTAAAGTTTAAAGCATTTTCTCCAAAAGGAAATTGTATCTTTTCCGTATGTTTATATAAGCATTTTTACGGCTCTGTGCTCTTGAATATACAGTCAGCTCTTCCTCTTGTGACTCATTCCACGTTCAAATCTATAAAAGCTGATTTGTTATATCAGAGACTGTCATTGACGTACCGCCTGATTTTACTCTGTGACATAACAGGATTTCCTGCCTCTAATGACAATGGCACACAGCGTCCACACAACAGATCTCGAGATATTGGGGGGGGGGTGATAATTTCTTAGGAAAGATGCAATAAATTTATTAAAGGGGTTGTCTAGACTTGTGGCACAAAACTAAAGGTACCGTCACACATAACGAGATCGCAGCTGAGTCACGGTTACTGTGACGCAGTAGTGATCCCGTTAGCGATCTCGTTATGTGTGACATCTACCAGCGATCAGGCCCCTGCTGTGAGATCTCTAGTCGTTGCAGAATGGTCCAGGCCATTTTCTTCAAAGGCAATGTCCTGCTGGGCAGGACACATCGCTGTGTTTGACACTGTGTGACAGGGTCACAGTGACTGCTGAGATCGTTATACAGGTCGCTACTGCGACCTGTACTGTTCTGCATCGCTGGTAAGATCTGACTGTGTGACATCTCACCTGCGACCTCCCAGCGACTTACCAGCGATCCCAATCAGGTCGCATCGTTTTCGGGATCGCTGGTAAGTCGTTGTGTGTGTGACTGGGCCTTAACAGTTACAGACCTTGAAACCTCACAGCGGGCTGTGTGCGTACTGTCCAGATTCTGCTGTACCTGGATTTGCATGCAAGCGGTCACGTGCCGACTAGATATGCGTGGCCTTGCTCAGTACAAGTGAATTGGGTGAGGTCTGAATGTGGCTGGAAAAATGAATGTTGCATACTTGCAGTCACATTCTGGCACCAGAGAATCTTGACAGTGCGCAGAGTGACTGCGGACGTGGGCCACACACCTCTATAATAAACGTGGCACATCTTGGGCTATTGTTCGGCAGAAACCTAGGTCCGTAGATTATAGTAAATCTTGTTGGTGTGCTGGAAACGTTGGCCTTACACCTCCCACTCAACCATGCCCACAAGTGATTAAAAGGTGTTATATGGTAGAAAGACGAAAATGAGACCTATGCCAATTTTTTTTTTTTTTTGTTTTAAACTGTTCTAAATACGTTAAGCTTCCACCATTCTCCAAACCCTCGGTTGTCACTCAGAGCTTGGTCTACAGAGATGTTGACATCTACAGCGATGTGGACCTGAGTGATAATTGAGCAGCAGATTATGACAGATATGGATGGTCTTTATAGAAATATATTCAGCTTTTCTCTGTGTAGACCCCTATATTAAAGTGAATCTATCACCAGGTTTTTGCTGCCTCATCAGGGAGCGGCATAATGTAGAGAGAGACCCGAATTCCAGCGATGTGTCACTTACTGAGCTGTTTGCTGTCATTTTGATAAAATCAATGTTTTCTCTGCTGCAGATCTTGCAGTTGTGCATAGCTCATTTATATGCTGGACTATCTGGCAGCACGGCAAGTAGTCTTCTAATGATGATCTACCTCTGACGTAACAGTAATTTTGTCCAAACTACACTAAGCAGCCCAGTAAGTGACACATTGCTGGAATCAGGATCTCTGCCCCTACATTATGCTGCTCTCAGATTAGGTGGCAAAACCTGGTGACAGATTCTCTTTAATATCCGACCATAGACTATTGGCCAGCAGTCTCCTGAGTCCTGACCCAAGCGTGACAGCCACAAGCTCGTTCCTGGAGAGCCACGACTGGTCTGTTCTTTAGCAGTCAGTGATCCGACCGATTGGTATGGATGTACACACGTAAGCTTATATGTAGCATCCCATGGAAGAAAGCACATGTTGCCAGGAGTGTGAGATGAATATGTGAATTGGCTGAATGGTGTCATCTACTTGTGTACCTATAATCGGTGGCTTCAATTCCTGTGTTGTTGGGTTTGTATCGCTGCTGGTCAGAATTTTGGAAAATAATACTGTGAGAAAGGGAAGACATTGTAAAATGATCGCCTCCAGTTGGCGTCATCCAGTGTGTGCAGGCACGTTGGTTGGATTACAGTTTTACTATTCACCGCTCCAAAGTAATGATGGCAATATTACTGTATACAATCTCACCGCTTCTCATGTTCTCCTTTCTTTACACACAGGATTATATTGTCCACACCCTTTGCAGTCATCACTTACTTCCTCGTCTGGTTTGTGCCTGGATTCACCAGTGGTCACACCAGTGGTCAGATCTTGTGGTACCTTACCTTCTACTGCCTCTTCCAGACTCTTGTAACAGTAAGAATCATAACTTGATATTATAACTCTATGAATATATCAGACTTATCTTCCACCCATAGAATAACGAAATGTTCACGGTGACAGAAAGAAGCTTCTTTCCCCATTGTAGTATTGCATCCGAATGGCCATACACTTGGAATGGAGTGCATTATTATATTAATTGCCATGAATAAGGCTTGTCCCCCATCAGAAGAAAGTAAGAAAACTTTTCTAATACAGTGAAACCTTGGTTAACGAGAATAATCTGTTCTGGGACTGTGCTTGTTAACCAAGTTACTCGTTCAGCAAAGCAAGATTTACCATAGGTAATCATTGCAATGCAGACAATTCGTTCCACAGCTTGTTAAATGTCTCGTCCTGGTGCCCTATTGTGCCATTCCACACACGTACAAACACACACGCACAAACACAGATTATGCTCACTTTACCTTCCGTTCCCTCGCCAGTCTCCTGGAACTTGCAGTTCGCCCGTATAAGACATCTTTCTGGTAACCAAGGCGACTGACGCCGGACCCTCCGCACTAAGCACACTGACGTCAAAGGCAGGAGCCGCTTGCCTCTGATTGGCCAGTGCGCTGCCTTCGAGTAGCGCCTGACAGGGGAAGTTCCTCCCTCGTCGCGATGGTTACCGGATACACATCCTATGGAGGAGGACCTTCCCCTGTCAGCTGCTACTCAAAGGCAGCGTGCTGGCCAATCAGAGGCAAGCGGCTCCTGCCTTTAACGGCAGCGCGCTGGGAGCTGAAGGTCCGATATCGGTCGCCTTGGTTACCAGATACATGCAAGTTCCAGGAAGCAGACGAGGGAACAGAAGGTAAGGTGAGCATAGTGTGTGTGTTTGTGTTTGTGTGTGTTTGTATGGACTGCAAGAGCGGGTTAGAGCGCGGTGGATGTACGGAACCGGAATTGTGTGCGGTGAGTATTTTGCTCGTACAACAAGGCTTTCTCGTAAACAGAGTTACAAATTTACAGCAAGCTTTGCTCGTTAGGCGAAATACTCGCTAACTGGGTTACTCGTTAAGCGAGGTTCCACTGTATTTCCCTTTGTTGGGATGCAATGCTTTTGTAAGAGATTTTACATAGAACAAAAGTATAACCATGTGGCTTTTAGGGTTTATTCACACTATTGTATTATGGCTGCGATTCCCGACTGTGGTCATGTAGTAAACCAACATTAGACATATATGATGCTGTTAGTCCAGGTCACGAAATATGGTCAGGAGTAGTTATGGCCTTAGGCTAAGTTCACACTTCCGTTGTTTTGCATCAGTCACAATCCGTAGCCTTGAGGAATTACGGTATCCTGCAAAATATTTTGCAGGAATCCTGTTTTTCCCCATAGGCTTCTATTAGTGACGGATTGTGACTGATGATGCTGCGTTGCATCCACTGCGTCGCGGTCAGTCGTGTTTTTTAACTGACCACCGGGCGGGAACAACGCAGCCTGTAACGTTTTTTGAGCAGCGCGATCCGTAGGATTTCGCTGCGCATTCGCTCTCTGGCTCCCCGCCCCTGTAACCAGGATAAACATCGGGTAACCAAGCAATGCACTTTGGTTAGTTACTCGATATTTACAGTGGTTACGGGTGCAGGGAGCCCGCGCTAAGCGGTGCATGCTGGTAACCAAGATAAATATCGGGTAACCAAGCAAAAAGTGCTTTGCTTTGTTACCCGATATTTACCCTGGATACAGTGTGCAAGGAGGCCGACACTTCCCCACTCAGCTCCGCCCCCTCCCGCACTCCGCATGTGTACACACATACACTCACACTCACATACACTCACTTGTCCCCAGCGCTGCAGTCCCCGCGGCTCTGACGTCCTCAGCTCCACGGCCCCGCTTGGCTCCGCCCCCTCACGCTTTGCCCCCTCCCGCACTCCGCATGTACACACACACACACACACTCACCTGTCCCCAGCCATGCAGACCGCGGTACCAATGTCCTCAGCTCCGCCCCCCCCGCATACAACGGAGTCCGACAAAGAAATTCTTTTCTTTGTCACCGTTGTCATCCGTTGTACAACGCATCAGTCACATGCGTCAAGCAGCGCATGTGACTGATGCAAAACAACGGAAGTGTGAACTTAGCCTTACTATTGTGACCTTCAGCTTACTACTGTGCTCATCCCACTACGTTTTCTATTCTCACACCTGTTTGTATTTTTCAGTGTTTCCATGTGCCTTATTCAGCGCTCACAATGTTTATCAGTAAAGAGCAAAGTGACCGGGACTCCGCCACAGGATACCGTACGTATATTCTTTATTAGGCCAACTAGCAAGCCCTTATGAATCTGCGGCTGGAAAGTTTGCCATTCTCTTTTTCATTACTACTATCGTTCTTTTAGGTATGACTGTTGAAGTATTGGGAACTGTCCTCGGTACAGCAATTCAAGGACAGATTGTGGGTAAAGTGGAAGACTCGTGTGTGACTAACTCCTTCCAAAACCAGTCACTAGAAAGTGTTAACGAGTCTCCTCAAGATCTAGAGTCTCTTACCAGCATGGTGAGTCTCATCCCTTACCATTCAACATGTAAACATGGCTTCTCAACATCCTTTGTTTAAAGATATATATTTTTTTTTTTCTTGGTACACTTTTATTATCCAAATTTTATCAGTATTCTTTTCCTTGTATTTGACTGTATAATTTATATTAAAGAGTGCAAAACCTCTGCATGTAATTTAAGGTGTACAGTTGATTCGAACATCGCCATCAAGATTTACTGATAAATGCATGTTAATGGTAGCGTCTCCCTAGATTAAATGGAACCTGTCGCCACTTTTTTGGCCTATAAGCTGCAGCCACCAGCAGCGGGCTCTTATATACAGCATTCTAACATGCTGTATATAAGAGCCCAGGCCGCTGTGACAACATAAAAAACACTTTATAATACTTGCCTAACGGTTGCTCGGTGGGCCATATGGGCGTCTCCGTTCTCCGGTGCCGACGCCTCCTTTTTCGGCCATCTTCGTCCTTTTTCTGACTCCTGTGTGCATGACGCATCCTGTGTCATACACACTCACCGGTCCTGCGCAGGCGCACAACAATACTTTGATCTGCCCTGCTCAGGACCTGAATGCCGGCGAGTGTGGATGACGTCGGACGCGTCATGCACCGCAGCTAGAGAAGGAGGACGAAGATGGCCGAAAGAGGCGGCACCGGAGAATGGAGACACCCATCTGGCCAACCAAGCGACCGTTAGGTAAGTATTTATAAATTGTTTTTATGTTGTCACAGCGGCCTGGGCTCTTATATACGGCATGTTAGAATGCGTATATAACAGCCCGGTGGTGGTGGCTGTAGTTTATACACCAAAAAAGGGCTGACAGGTTCTCTTTAATAGCAGTTAAGTGTTTTGCTCTGAAAGGCTATGGTGTTTTAGAGAAAACAGTTTGAAAAGCCAGACCGTCCAAATGGAGAAATCTTACTAGTCTTGCGCCACCCCAGGCCGTCTTGTACCCATCTGCTGACAGGCGTCTTCATATGTACACACATGGGAAAGATATGTCAATCAAATCTAGCTGGGTAGGGACAAGCTAGCCAGGGTCCAGGCCAGACTAGTCTCTATTGCTTTTCAAACAACGTCTTCCCAAACACCACAGCGGTTCAGGGTAAAATATACCTGCAGTCGCGCCACTAGGTTCTGATTTTTGCTGCACATGGTTCAGGGGTATGAATCTAGTGACTGGCTCCCTATAAACAGTGATGTCTTTTATTACAACCAAAAATCTTGGGAAGTGATGTCAATAATCTTGCATTATAAGACTTGTTTTTAGCCAGTCATTTATCCAGTATCACATGAACCCTTATTTGAAGTGGACAAAGATTGACTACTAAATGTTTTCTCAAATAATCGGCATTGACTGTTCGCTTGTGATTGTGTTATTGAGGATGGGGTCTGTATGTGCCAGGAGCAGTGTAATGGTGTTAGGAGAGGATTGGATTTATCAAATAGCATGATTCTTTCATTCAGTATTGGGGCCCTGGTCATACTAGTTTTAACACATCTTGTGAAGTATTGGTAAACTTCTTCATTCTCTTACTGTGAAATTCACAATGAACTATTTCTGTCCACAGAGACATGCCTACATGATTGCTGCAGGGGTCATCTGTGCCATTTATGTACTATGTGCCATTGTTCTTTCTCTTGGAGTGCAGGAGAGGAGAGGTATGTAGTTATTAGTCCTAGATCTGATTTCACTTCTGTTTGATTATAATCCTACACATATATTTGAGTTTACCATTGCCAGTATTACATCAGTCTTTGTTTCTTCTGCAGATTCATGTGAGCTCCTGACTGACCAGCCCATATCCTTCTGGCAAGGCTTGAAGCTAGTAATGAGTCATGGGCCCTACATTAAACTTATCACTGGATTTCTTTTCACTTCATTAGCTTTTATGGTAAGTCCAGGCATTATACAAATATGCTGTGTATACATAGTCATGTTCATGTGTACATTATATTTTATTTAGTTGTCTGTCCTACTTCCTCAATTCCTTTCCTAGTCACCAACCTAACTTGCTCTGAATCCTATGTACTCCTGCAGCCCAAAGTATGGGCAGCCTGAATCTGACAAGCTCTCATTAGAAAGAATTACGCTTTAGTCGTCAGCACTGCAGCATTTCTGAGAAAAGACAGCTTTCTTTGTCGCTCCATTGGGAGACCCAGACAATTGGGGTGTATAGCTACTGCCTCCGGAGGCTACACAAAGTATTACACTTTAAAAAGTGTAACCCCTCCCCTCTGCCTATACACCCTCCCGTGCATCACTGGCCCATCAGTTTTATGCTTTGTGTTGAAGGAGGCTGACATTCACACAATGCTCCACATTTTAGTCAGCAGCAGCTGCTGATTATATCGGATGGAAGAAAAGAGGGCCCCTAACAGGGCCCCCGGCATGCTCCCTTCTCACCCCACTGAGTCGGCGGTGCTGTTAAGGTTGAGGTACACATTGCGGGTACACAGGCAGGAGCCACATGCCGTTTTCCTTCCCCATCCCTTAGGGGCTCTGGGTGAAGTGGGATCCTAAACCGGTCATCCAGCCACTGGGACCGGGCTCCCTCCGCAGCCCCAGGGGGAATCTGCCGGACAGGAGACGGAGTATCGTCAGGGACATGGCCCTGCATCTACAGGTACTCTGTGTCCCCTTTGGGACGGTGCATGAAGCACCTTGGCCTCAGACGCTGCAGCGACTGCGGTGTGGATTTTTTGACCGGGACTACCGCGCCGACCGTGCCTGTTTGCCGGCCGCGGTTTTTACTTTAGTCCCCGGCTTTTGCGGCCTAGTATATTACATTCTCGCCCCTGGGCCTGCCAGTCAGGGGGAAGGGCGGGACGGTCGGTATGACGCCGCCCTCCTCCTCCCCCCTCACTGTTCACTATGGGGCGCAGATTCCCGCACTTTTGTGGTTCCGCCCTCGGCTCCCTCCTCCCCTCGGAACGCCGGCAGCCATTGTTATATGGCTCTCAGTATGATTCTGCCGGTGGAGAATCTCAGAATGTGCTCTGCAGCTAATGGGAGAGGGGGTTCCTAACCGGTCGCCATGCACTGGGACCGGGCTCCATCCGCAGCCCCTGGGGGATTCTGACGGACAGGAGACTGGACATCGTCAGGGACAGAGCCCTGCATCCATAAGGTACTCTGTGTCCCCTTTGGGGACGCTGCATGCAGCACCTGGGTTGCAAACGCCGCAGTGGTTGCTGTGTGGTTTGTGAGACCGGGACTACCGCGCCTGCTTGCCGGCCGCGTTTTTAACTTTAGTCCCCGGCTCTTGCGGCCTAGTACCATATACTCCCGTTCCCGGGCCTGCCAGTCAGGGGTAACGACGGGACGGCCGAATGTACGTCGGCAGTGAGGGCTGGAGCATACTTGGTATCCTCTTACCCCCCTCACTGTGCACTGTGGGGCACCAGTTTCCCAATCGGGTGCTGGCCACCCTTGGGTGCCGAAGTGTATGTATGTATATGTATATGTATATATATATATATATGTATATATGTATATATGTATGTATATATGTATGTATATGTATGTATGTATGTATATATATATATATATATATATATATATATATATATATATATATATATATATATATATATATATATATATGTGTGTATGTATATTTATATGGTATATGATTTCACTGTTCGGCAGCACTATTGCTTTTGGCTATATACCCTCGCTGATTACTAAGAGGTGACAACAGCAGGTCGTCCGCAAACAGTAAGGGTGCCAGGGCACAGGCTTTCTTTGCAACCTGTACCTCTTGTGCGGCTATATTGCCGGCAGGTTACACCTATCATTGCAAATGCATGGCCCCTGGGGCACTCACTCAGCCGGAGCCTCCGGCACTGGTGGGACCCTTGGCTCAGGTGGTACTACTGGTTTCCACTGCACAGATGGCAGGGACAGAGTTGGCACGTTTGACTGAGCAACTCTCTGAGTCGCTTTCACATTCCATGGCCCAGTCCATGAACAGAGGGGCTGCTAAGATACTGGAAGCTTTGCAGTCCAGACCGGTAACACAGGGCCAGGGCGCTGTGAGTTAATCGCTCCCAGGCCCCTCTGGGTCGGTACAACTGGGGCTCCTGGGGTAACACCCAGATCCCACGGTGAGAACTCCGACACGGACCGCGGCCTCAGACAGGCTAACCGGGCTCGCTGGGAACCTTCCACGACTTCATCACGCTGTTCGGGGTCTCAGCTTGACGACTCTCGGGAGAATGAAGCGGAGGTCGCAGCTCAGGGCTCTGAACCTGATGTTGCTCTCAATCTGGATACACCTGAAGGGGACGCCATAGTAAATGACCTTATAGCGTCCATCAACCAGGTGCTAGACCTCTCTTCCCCATCTTCTCCTATGGAGGAGTCGGCTTCACATTGGGAGAAACACCAGTTTAGGTTTCCCAAATGTACACGGAGTGCGTTTTTTTTCGATCAGTCTAACTCCGGAGAGGCTGTCCAGAAGCACAGAACTTTCCGGACAAGCGCTTTACTAAGCGCCTTAATGACACACGTTACCCTTTCACCCCCTGACGTAGTTAAGGGTTGGGCTCAGTGTCACAAGGTGGATCCTCCAGTCTCCAGACTGGCGGCTAGATCCGTAGTATTAGTGGCAGTTGGTTCATCTCTCATGGATGCCACTGACAGGCAAATAAAGCTTATGATGAAATCCATCTATGAAGCCATAGGCGCATCTTTTGCTCCGGCCTTCGCAGCCGTGAGGGCACTCCAAGCTATCTCAGCTTCTCTGGCTGAGATTAATGCGGTCGTCGGCCGCCCCAAGCCGCATCCTCGGTCGGTGGCAGGCTCTCCTGCTTTTGCGACGCCTGGTGGCCACATTTCCAAGACCGATGGGTGAGAGACATTCTGTCTCACGGTTACAGGATAGAGTTCAGCTCTCGTCCTCCGACTCGTTTTTTTCAGAACATCTCCGCCCCCCGAACGGACCGTTGCGCTTTTTCAGGCGGTGGACACTCTGAAAACAGAAGGAGTGGTGATCCCCGTTCCCCTTCAGGAACGCGGTCGCGGTTTTTACTCCAATCTGTTCGTGGTGCCAAAAAAGGACGGCTCATTCCGTTCCGTTTTGGACCTCAAATTGCTCAACAAACATGTGACAACCAGGCGGTTTCGCATGGAATTCCTCCGAGCTGTCATCGCTTCGATGTCCCAAGGTGACTTCCTAGCATCAATCGACATCAAAAATGCCTATCTCCATGGCAGATCGCTCAAGAGCATCAACGCTTCCTTCGTTTCGCCATCAGGGACGAACACCTTCAATTTGTGGCACTGCCTTTCGGCCTGGCGACAGACCCACGGGTCTTCACCAAGGTCATGGCATCCGTCGTAGCGATCCTACACTCTCATGGCCACTCGGTGATCCCTTACCCAGACGATATCCTAGTCAAGGCACCCTCACGGGTGGCTTGTCAACACAGTCTGACCGTTGCTCTGGAGACTCTCCAGAGGTTCGGGTGGATCAGCAATTTTTCCAAAGTCAAATTGGTCTCCGACCCAGTCACTGACGTACCTCGGGATGGAGTTTCATACTCTCTCAGCGAGGGTCAAGCTACCGCTGGACAAACAGCGGTCGCTGCAGACAGGGGTGCAATCCCTTCTACGGGCCCA
This sequence comes from Anomaloglossus baeobatrachus, assembly GCF_048569485.1. NCBI lineage: Eukaryota > Metazoa > Chordata > Amphibia > Anura > Aromobatidae > Anomaloglossus > Anomaloglossus baeobatrachus. The sequence goes on along the minus strand of NC_134354.1, from coordinate 424,701,798 downwards.
GTCGCACCCCTTGAGGCGCCTCATGCACTTCCTGGGGAAGATGGTGGCAGCAATGGAGGCAGTTCCATTTGCGCAATTTCATCTGCGTCCTCTCCAATGGGACATTCTCCGCAAATGGGACAAGAGGCCGACGTCCTTGGACAGGAACGTCTCTCTGTCTCTGGAAGCCAAGACCTCACTTCAGTGGTGGCTTCTCCCCACTTCTCTGTCGAAAGGAAAATCCTTCCTGCCCCCATCCTGGGCTGTGGTCACGACGGACGCGAGACTGTCAGGATAGGGAGCGGTTTTTTCTCCACCACAAGGCTCAGGGAACCTGGACTCCGAGATCCGCATACAGTCGGACAACGCCACGGCGGTTGCGTACATCAACCACCAGGGCGGCACTCGCAGTCGTCAAGCCTTCCAAGAAGTCCGGCGGATTCTGCTGTGGGCGGAGTCCACAGCCTCCACCATCTCCGCGGTTCACATTCCGGGCGTAGAAAACTGGGAAGCAGACTTCCTCAGTCGCCAGGGCATGGACGCGGGGGAATGGTCTCTCCACCTGGACGTGTTTCAAGAGATCTGTTGCCGCTGGGGACCGCCGGACGTCGATCTCATGGCGTCTCGGCACAACAACAAGGTCCCGGCATTCATGGCACGGTCTCAGGACCACAGAGCTCTGGCGGCGGACGCCTTAGTTCAGGATTGGTCGCAGTTTCAACTGCCTTATGTATTCCCTCCTCTGGCAATGCTGCCCAGAGTGTTGCGCAAGATCAGGTCCGACTGCCGCCACGCCATTCTCGTCGCTCCAGATTGGCTGAGGCGGTTGTGGTACCCGGATCGGTGGCATCTCACGGTGGGGCAACCGTGGGCGCTACCAGACCGACCAGACTTGCTATCTCAAGGGCCATTTTTCCATCTGAATTCTGCGGCCCTCAACCTGACTGTGTGGCCATGGAGTCCTGGCTCTTGGCGTCCTCAGGGTTGTCTCAAGATGTCATTGCCACTATGAGACAGGCCAGGAAACCAACGTCCGCCAAGATCTATTACAGATCTTGGAGGATCTTCTTAGCCTGGTGCTCTGAGAGGGGGTTTACCCCCTGGCCGTTTGCCTTACCCAGGTTTCTTTCCTTCCTTCAATCGGGTTGGACAAGGGTTGTCTCTCGGCTCCCTCATAGGTCAAGTCTCGGCGCTTTCCGTGTTTTTTCAAAAGCGTCTAGCCAGGCTTCCGCAGGTCCGCACGTTCCTGCAGGGAGTTTGCCACATAGTCCCGCCTTACAAGCGTCCGCTGGAACCCTGGGATCTCAACATGGTTCTACGGGCTCTTCAAAAAACCACCTTTTGAACCGCTGCGGGATGTCTCTCTATCACGTCTTTCGCAGAAGGTGGCATTTCTAGTGGCGGTTACTTCACTCCGTAGAGTGTCAGAGGTTGCAGCGCTGTCATGCAAAGGCCCTTTCCTGGTATTTCACCAGGATAAGGTGGTTCTGCGTCCGGTCCCGGACTTTCTCCCTAAGGTGGTGTCCACTTTTCATCTCAATCAGGATATTTCCTTACTTTCATTTTGCCCTCATCCAATTCACCAATGTGAAACGGATTTGCATTTGTTAGATCTAGTGAGAGCACTCCGGATCTACGTGTCTCGACTCGCACGGCGCCAATGCGCCGCTCTGATGCGTTCTTTGTCCTTGTCGCTGGCCAGCGTAAGGGGTCGCAGGCTTCCAAGTCAACCTTGGCTCGGTGGATCAAGGAACCGATTTTTTGGAAGCCTGCCCTTCTTCTGGGCTTCCGATTCCTTCAGGGCTGAAAGCCCATTCTACCAGAGCCGTGGGTGCGTCCTGGGCATTGCGGCACCAGGCTACGGCTCAGCAGGTGTGTCAGGCGGCTACCTCGTCGAGTCTGCACACTTTCACGAAACACTATCAGGTGCATGCCTATGCTTCGGCAGATGCCAGCCTAGATAGGCGAGTCCTTCAGGCGGCGGTCGCCCACCTGTGAGAGGGGGCCGTTGTTTTCGGCTCTTTTTATCGAGGTATTCTTTTACCCACCCAGGGACTGCTTTTGGACGTCCCAATTGTCTGGGTCTCCCAATGGAGCGACAAAGAAGAAGGGAATTTTGTTTACTTACCGTAAATTCCTTTTCTTCTAGCTCCTATTGGGAGACCCAGCACCCGCCCCTGTTCCCTTCGGGCTGTTTGTTCTTTTGTGTACACATGTTGTTCATGTTGAATTGTTCTTTTGGTTCATGGTTTCAGTTCTCCGAACATCCTTCGGATTGAGTTTACCTTAGACCAATTTATAAGTTTCCTCCTTCCTGCTTTGGCACCAAAACTGATGGGCCCGTGATGCACGGGAGGGTGTATAGGCAGAGGGGAGGGGTTACACTTTTTAAAGTGTAATACTTTGTGTGGCCTCCGGAGGCAGTAGCTATACACCCCAATTGTCTGGGTCTCCCAATAGAAGCTAGAAGAAAAGGAATTTACGGTAAGTAAACAAAATTCCCTTCTTTAACAAGAGCCAGGCATGGGAAGAACTCTGCTGGGCAGCTTCCTTTTAGGGTCTCCCCACCCTGCTCCTTTATGTGCGAATTTTCATAACGTCATGGCTCGGTTGTTTGTAGTGTAGAAGATAAGCGGTGTTTTAGGTGCTAGGCAGTTGCTTAACGGCCTAGAAATTCCTCTGAGTAAGATTCATAACGGCATAAAAATCTGTCTACTGACCTGATGGTTATCAACAGTGTATCAGTGCAGGGAAAATGTATCCTCCTGGAGTCTCTGCTGTTTGTCTAAGGCTCTGTGCGCACTGGGAAATGGAATTTTCTTGTGAAAATTCCGCATGTCCTCAAAAATTACCGCACCCGCGGTAAAAAACCGTGGGAAACCGCATCCGAAAACCGCATGCGGTTTGCCGCGGTTTTACCGCGGTATTATTTGCGGTATTGCCGCGGTTTTGCTGCGTGCGGGTTGGGATGTGCTTTATTGCATTCAATGCAATAAAGCACATTGAAGAAAAAAGAAAAAAAAAAAAAAAGTCCTTTAATTCTGAGATGGTAGTAGATCAGGGGTGGGGAACCTTTTTACTGCCGGGGGCCATTTGGAATGTCCTACTAACCTTTGGGGGCCGCACAACATTATCAACCTGAAAAATAACCCTGCTATATTTGGTCAAACGATTCTCACCCCTATTGTGGTGGCCGGAGCTGCTTCTCTTTGGTGCGATTGTAATGTTCGGTGATATTGATCATCTTGTTTCTCACAGCTGCTTTTCCAGGTTTGTCTCTGTCTGGAGATGTTGGGGGCATACACATCACAGGAGGGGCCAGGGCGCATAAATTACAGGAGACACTGGGAGTACACATCACAGTAGGGGCTGGGGCATATACATCACAGGAGGGGCTGGGGCATATACATCACAGGAGGGGCTGGGGCATATACATCACAGGAGGGGCTGGGGCATATACATCACAGGAGGGGCTGGGGCATATACATCACAGGAGGGGCTGGGGCATATACATCACAGGAGGGGCTGGGGCATATACATCACAGGAGGGGCTGGGGCATATACATCACAGGAGGGGCTGGGGCATATACATCACAGGAGGGGCTGGGGCATATACATCACAGGAGGGGCTGGGGCATATACATCACAGGAGGGGCTGGGGCATATACATCACAGGAGGGGCTGGGGCATATACATCACAGGAGGGGCTGGGGCATATACATCACAGGAGGGGCTGGGGCATATACATCACAGGAGGGGCTGGGGCATATACATCACAGGAGGGGCTGGGGCATATACATCAGTAGGGGGCATGGACAGCCCTGGCGGTGGCACAGACATGACTGGGGACACGCACTGCACTGGGTGGCAGCACGCACTGCACTGGGTGGCAGCACGCACTGCACTGGGTGGCAGCACGCACTGCACTGGGTGGCAGCACGGACTGCACTGGGTGGCAGCATTAGGGAGACAGACAGGTCTGGGGGAACATAGACATCAATAGGAGAGCACGGACTGGGGAGCATAGAAAGCAGTGGGAGGGTACAGACAGCAGTAGCGAGTTAAGAGCACTGAGGGGTGGCACACAGCACTGGGGAGCATGGACAGCATAAGGGGGACACAGGCAGCACTCACCGTGGCATGGACAGCACTGGTGGCAGCATGGACAGCATTAGGTGGTGCGGACAGCACTGGTGGGGGGGCATAGACATCACCCAGGGGGTACAGACAGCACTAGGGGGGGCACGGACAGCAGTGAGGGGTTACACCGCGCTGAGGGGGTACACAGCACTGGGGTGTACACAGCATTAGGGGGTACACACAGCACTAGGGGGTACACACAGCACCTGGGGGTACACAGCACTGGGGGGTACACACTGTACTAGGAGGTACACAGCATGAGGGGGTACACACAGCACGAGGGGGTACACAGCACGAGGGGGTACACAGCACGAGGGGGTACACAGCACGAGGGGGTACACAGCACGAGGGGGTACACAGCACGAGGGGGTACACAGCACGAGGTGGTACACACAGCATTAAGGGGTACACAGCATTAGGGGGTACACACAGCATTAGGGGGTACTCACTGTACAAGGGGGTACTCGCTGCACTAGGTGGTACACACTGCACTAGGGGGCACATAGCACGAGGGGGCACATAGCACGAGGGGGTACACACAGCACTGGGGTGTACACAGCACTAGGGGGTACACACAGCACTAGGGGGTACACACAGCACCTGGGGGTACACAGCACTGGGGAGTACACACTGTACTAGGAGGTACACAGCATGAGGGGGTACACACAGCATGAGGGGGTACACACAGCACGAGGGGGTACACACAGCACGAGGGGGTACACACAGCACGAGGGGGTACACACAGCACGAGGGGGTACACACAGCACGAGGGGGTACACAGCACGAGGGGGTACACAGCACGAGGGGGTACACACAGCATTAAGGGGTACACACAGCATTAGGGGGTACACACAGCATTAGGGGGTACTCACTGTACTAGGGGGTACACACTGTACTAGGGGGTACACACTGCACTAGGGGGTACATACAGCACAAGGGGGTACACACAGCATTGGGGGGTACATACAGCACGAGGGGGTACGCAGCACGAGGGGGTACACACAGCATTGGGGGGTACATACAGCATTGGGGGGTACACACAGTACGAGGGTGTACACAGCACTGAGCGGGGGGGGGGGGGCAGCGATGGGTTGAGTACTCGCAGTGAGGGGGAGGGAGAGTCACACACACAGCACAGTTTCGGGAGGCTGGTAAACCTGCTGCAGCTCTTCTGTGTGACTTTATCGCAGCTTGCTGCTTACCCGCCCACCAGAGCACACAGGCCGGGGATAAGCCTAGAATGTATGGGCTGCAGTCAGGTCCTGGAAGTCAGGATCTGGAGAGAGCCCGTACATTCTAGCATCTACCCACAGGGCATCAGGCTGTGGGATTTAAAGGGCCGGCAGCCGGGAAAAGCGCGGCTGCCACCAAAGCACAATGGTCCCCGGGAATGTGCCCGGGGGCCGCATAAAAAGTCGTCACGGGCCGTATACGGCCCGCGGGCCGGAGGTTCCCCACCCCTGTAGTAGATAGACAGAAGAATAGATAGAGGGATAGATAGATAGACAGAGGGATAGATAGAGGGATAGATAGATGACAGATCGCTGCATTTCCCACGGTCGGCAGTGAGTTCACATTACCGGCCGTGGGAAATGACCGGTAATTACCTCTGCTGTCTGCTGCATTCAGCGCTGTGTCTGTGACAGTCGCGGCTGGATGTCAGCAGTGCAGGACCCTGTGGATTACGCCGGAGCTTTGTTTGGGGGGGGTTAATAAAAGGGTGAACGAGGCTTGTTTGTTTTATTTAAAATAAAGGATTTTTCGGTGTCTGTGTCTTTTTCACTTTACTTACGGGTTGATCATGTCAGCTGTCACATAGACGCTGCCATGATCAAGCCTGGAGTTAATGGCGGTGGTCCCCCATCACCATTAACCCCTTGTATTACCTTGCCACCACTGCTACACGGTGGCAAGAAGAGCCGAGGACACGCCGGTATTGTCGCATAATACATGCGACAGTGCCGGGGCAGCTGCGGCTGATATTCTCGGCTGCCGGAGGGGGAGTGAGGCGGGGGACATTACCCCTGCCCCTCTCCCTCCCCAGCCTGAGAATACCGGGCCGCCGCTGTGTGCTTACCTCGGCTGGACGGTAAATATGCAGCGGAGCCCACGTTCTTCTTTTTTTTTTTTTTTTTTTTTTTTTCTATATTTCCGTTTTCTTTCTATGTGTGTTCTATGTGTCTGTGTCTATGTCTGTGATGTCTATGTGTGTGTGATGTGTGTGTGTTTACTCTGCACGGCTTCCTCTTCCTGTAATGACATCACTTCCCTGCAAAACCGCAAGCAAGTGATGCACATTACCGGAGGTAAACCGCGAAATACCGCAGGGAATAACGCAGGAAAACGCAGTGAACCGCACAGAATTTGCTGCCTGCGTTATTCCCTGCGGGATTTCATGATTAACATTGAGTCAATGGAGGGAAATCCCGCAGCGATGTGCGGAAAAGAAGTGACATGCACTTGTTTTTGCTGCGGGAATCTCGCAGCAAAACATGCAGCTGTCAAATTCCGCCCAGTGCACACAGGATTTTTTTTCTCCATAGGATTTGCTGGTGATTCACTGCAGAGATGTTATGAACATTTTCTGCAGCGAAACATGCAGCAAATCCGCGAAAAATCCGCGGCAAAATCCGGTAAGTGCGCACATAGCCTTAGGCTGCTTTCACACATCAGTTTTTTGGTATCGGGCACGATCCGGCGAAAAAATTGATGTGACGGATCCAGTGAAAAAACTGATCAGTTGCATCAGTTTTTTCCATCAGTTCCTTCAGTTTTTTGACAGATCCGGTGTGATTCTGAGCATGCTCAGTTAAAAAAAAAACAAACAACTGATCCGGCGTCCATATCCGTTTTTTGCACCATTACGCCGGATCCGGCGTCCATAGGCTTCCATTATAAAACACGCCGTACGGCGCCGGATCCATCGCGATCCGTTTTTTTTTTTTTTGCCGGAAACAAACGTTCACTTCAACGCTTCATCCGGCCGCCGGACAAGTAAATTTTGCTGGATCCTGCAAAAAAACAGATGAAACGCAAGGCCTTCCGGCACAATCCGGTGCTAATGAAAGTCTAATAAATGAAAGTTTTTTTTGGGTTTTTTTTTTGTCAAGTAGTGTATTGACGTCGTTAGGTGCGGATAACATGCGTTTTGGGGGTTTCCGCTATGTAAACGCACCAAAATATGTGACTTTTACCTTCGGATTTTCCGCATCTAATGCAAGTGTATGGGGAAAATCTGCACCGAAATAAGATAAATTGACGTGCTGCGGAATGGGAAAACCCACCATAGGTGAATTTACATAGCGTAAACATGCACAGTAGACATGCAATTTCTTTTAATCCCATCCACTTTGCTTGTACTGTACTATGCAGCGTTTTGGACGTAGTGAAAATAAGCTGCCTCCAGAACGCTAGTGAGACAAATCGTGAGAATGTACCCTTATAGATAGGCTTAATGTAAGTATAGCAGACTTCTAGCAGAAGAAGCATAAGCATACATTCACAAGCAGCAGAATTTGTGCAGAAATGTCTATGCCTTTATCATCCATTTAGGGCATGCATAAATCCAATGTTGTAGAAACAAGCCATTTAGATAAATGGAACTTTCAGGGTTATTCCCAAATGGAAAAAAGTTATCCCCTACCCATTTGAATAGGGGATATCACTATCTAAGGATCTAAACCCTAGAGATTGGGGCTTTAGAACCCCCAAGACACAGGGATCTGAAACTCCTTCCTGAATGGAGCATAGGTGGCTATATACCGCCTCTGTTCCATTCATTGTCTATGGGTCTAACTGAGTGCTGCACTCGGCAGCTCCATAGATAATAAAGTGGAGGCTATAATTGTGCACCTATGCTCCATTCAGAATAGGGGTGCACAATGGTTGGTTTATTATTTGACTAACCCTTTAAATTCCATTTGCTGAAATTTTAGGAAAAAATTGTCCTCTACCAAACATATCCTTGGGTCTGGCAAAGATTTTAACCCTAGAATGCATACCTGGGGCCTCGCAGGCCTGCTAGGTCATTTGTTTTCTATGGTAGATTGAATTGCTTGCGCGTTCTAGGGTTAACCTCTGCATGTAAAGCAAAATGTTACAAGTAATTCATAGCAAACTATGATGAAGAAATGATGAAACTGACATTCTAATAGCTCTTCATGATACAATGATCAAAAGCATTGCTCAGCATTGTGTGTGTTCTGGAGAACTGTAGGTAGCATGTATTTCATTCTGGACAATATTAAATCTGTGGATTTAATAGAGCTCTAGTTAAAGGGAATCTGTCACTGTGTTTTTGCCACCTAAGCTGAGAGCAGCATAATGTAGGGGCAGAGATCCTGATTCCAGGGGTCTGTCACTTACTGGGCTGCTTGGTGTAGTTTTTGATAATCACTGATTAATCAGCAGTAGGTTTTATCATTAGAGGACTACTTGGCATGATGCCCGATAGTCCAGCATATTCATGAGATCTGAATAGCTGCAAGATCTGCAGCAGAGAAAACACTGATTTTACTAAAATGACAGCAAACAACTCAATAAGGGACATCACTAGAATCAGGGTCTCTGTCTCTATACTGATCTCAGATGAAGGAGCAAAAACCTGGGGACAGATTCCCTTTAATAACCTAAGGAAGTCACCTTGGCTGCTGATGGTACATAATATAACACTTGTTCCAATTCTGTCCCCCATGTGCTGATCTGCAGGAAGGCCAGTGTTGGTTTACATAGCGCCTGTCATTGCTGATGACTGTATGGGCCATACATCATAGATCTAGAGTGTGAACATGCCATCCCTTTCCATTTCCAGCCTGCTGCACTGCCTGTTTATACTCTGGAATGTCCGCACTCCACTTTCAGTTATGGCAGAGCACCAGATATAGTATGTATAGTGCTTGGCATCCCAGCTGACATTTTTCTTTACTTTTCTGTATTCAAGCTTCTGGAAGGAAACTTTGCCCTCTTCTTGAAATATACACTGCAACATCGCAAGCACTTCCAGAATATTCTGCTCGTCATAATGGTGAGTACATGGCACACATTATATAACCGTTGCAGAATCTCATTTGACCACAATAAAGGCTTCCTGCTATGTAGGTTACTGTCTCAGCATGTATAATATTTTATAATAGTTGGTAATGCGGATGGCTGTTAGAAATGCCAAGCACACACTGCTTCTTTTGTCCTGCCAAGACAGAAAGCTTTTGTAAGCTGGAGAATATATTTATTCCTGTGCCTCTCCTCCATTCTTTCCCTGGAAGATGAGTGAAGCATGTGCGCACTGTAAACTGCTATTACTTCAGAACACCCTTCAAACAAACAGAAAAAAACTTATTGTTTTATGTATTTTATTGGATTCCTGGTTTCATTCATTTTGGTCCTCCTTTACACCTAGATTTCTGCTACACTGACAGTGCCATTCTGGCAGTGGTTCTTGACTCGGTTTGGAAAGAAAACTGCAGTCTATTTTGGGATATCGGTGAGTAAAAGTAGAGTAATGTAATCTAACCAGCATAAGTATGGAAGAAGTGAGACTATACTTGGCAGAGACTTGATGGAAAGTCAAGTCCTCTAGATGCTGAGCTTTTGACGCCACCTACTGGTAGACTATTAGAAAAAGGTGAATCTACATTCAACACACAGGACTATAAAATTCCTGGGACATTCACATGTTCCTCTTCCAACGTGGTATACTTAATCCTGTGTATATATATATATATATATATATATATATATATATATATATATATATATATATATATATATATATATATATATATATATATATATATATATATATATATATATATATATATATATATATATATATATATATCCTATTGGGGGCCTCTATGTTGGAGAAACAGGACATCTCACCGCCACACAATTACAGACAACAAAAATCCATTTACCTGTGGCCAAACATTTGTGTTTCAGGACACAATATAAGGCCCGTTTCACACGTCAGTGAAAAACACTGACGTTTTTCACTGGCGTGTAAAACACGCATATGTCCCTACGTGTGCCGTCAATCACGGCACACGTGGGTTGTCTAAGTGCAATCCGGGCTCCGTTTTCCGTGGCCCGTGATTGCACTTGGAGATTAACTCGCCTGTGCCCGCTCCCGCTCTCCATGGTGCTGAACGCTCCCGCGGTGCAGCATCCGGCCGGCGCTGACCCCCGCAGCAGCTGCTTCCGGGTCGGCTGTGTCGTGCATCATGACTATGCGCGACAGTAATGAGCCGGCTCAGAAGCAGCAGGCAGAACGGGCTGCAGAGGACATCGCTGGAGCCGGGTGAGTAAAAATGATTTTTATTTTAAAAGCACGTTTTTTTTTCTGGCACGTGTTTCACGGACCACACCACTGCGTGGTCCGTGGGACATCAGTGATGCCAGAAAAAAATGGACATGTCTCCGTGCGGCAATCACGCACACGCGGGTACGTCGTACGGAGACACGTGCAGTGAAAAATCACTGATGTGTGAGCAGACCCATTCATTATAATGGGTCTGCGTATGTCAGTGATTCTGGTACGTTTAAAAAAAAGCACAAACGTACCAGAATCACTGACTTGTGAAACAGGCCTTAAGCACATGAAAGTTGTCATATTAAAAGGCAACTTCAGATCAAAGAGCCATCGCAGGGTCTGGGAATACAAATTCATCACAATGTTTAAAGCTGGGGTCACACATAACGACGACGACAACGACGTCGCTGCAACGTCACCATATTCTGTGACGTAGCAGCGACGGAGCAGCGATCATAGCGACGTCGACTGTCGTTGTGTGGTTTCAGACATAGCGTAGCGTCGCTGCTGCGGTGGCAAACACAAGGATTATCAGCTTATCAGCATGGCGCAGCGGGATAGCAGCGATCAAAAAATGACTTCGAGCATTCAGGAGCGAGCAACGATTTCGCAGCAGGGGTCTGATCGTTGTTATGTGTCACACACAGCGACGTCGCTGTTGAGGTCGCTGCAACGTCACAGAATATGGTGACGTTGTCGTCGTCGTTGTGTGACACCAGCTTAACTCTGTGGACACAGGACTCAACCTGTCAGAAGGAGTTATGACTCATTACAAAATCTGAGACGTCCGCTCCAGAGACTCACCAGACCTCTGATCCTACATGGATATTGGGACAATAAAACTCACACCACTAATCAAAGCTAACTAAGGATTCACTTTCTAAGCTCAGTGTTTATTTAAATGTATTTTATTATGCCATGCCTCTGCTCTGTTTGTGCATATATTTGTGTTTCTTCAGATATTTTGTCATACCATGCCTGAGGAAGAGCCCTGAGATGTCTCGAAAGCTTGCTTTATAACATCATCACATATTTAATTTTAGTTAGCCATTAAAAGGTATCACAACTACAAAATTAAAATTTTAATTTTGTTTCGCTCACTGAGAGCAATCAATAATTCTACATTCAACAGTACAGTGCCTTGCGAACGTATTCGGCCCCCTTGAATTTTTCAACCTTTTCCCACATTTCAGGCTTCAAACATAAAGATAAAAATTTTAAATTTTATGGTGAAGAATCAACAACAAGTGGGACACAATTGTGAAGGTGAACGATATTTATTGCTTTATTTTAAATTTTTGTAAAAAATAAATAACTGAAAAGTGGTGCATGCAATATTATTCGTCCCCTTTAAGTTAATACTTTGTAGCGCCACCTTTTGCTGCGATTACAGCTGCAACTCGCTTGGGGGTATGTCTCTTAGTTTTTCACATCGAGAGACTGAAATTCTTGCCCATTCTTCCTTTGCAAACAGCTGGAGCTGAGTGAGGTTGGATGGAGAGCGTTTGTGAACTGCAGTTTTCAGCTCTTTCCACAGATTCTCCAGTGGATTCAGGTCTGGACTGTGACTTGGCCATTCTAACACCTGGATACATTTATTTGTGAACCATTCCATTGTAAATTTTGCTTTGTTTGGGATCATTGTCTTGTTGAAAGACAAATCTCTGTCCCAGTCTCAGGTCTTTTTTGCAGACTCCAACAGGTTTTCTTCAAGAATGGTCCTGTATTTGGCTCCATCCATCTTCCCATCAATTTTAACCATCTTCCCTGATGCTGCCACCACCATGTTTGACAATGGGGATGGTGTGTTCAGGGTGATGAGCTGTGTTGCTTTTACGCCAAACATATCATTTGGCATTGTGCCCAAAAAGTTCGACTTTGGTTTCATCTGACCAGAGTACCTTCTTCCACATGTTTGGTGTGTCTCCCAGGTGACTTGGAAAACTTTAAATGACATTTTTTATGGATAACTTTGAGAAATTGCTTTCTCCTTGCTGATCTTCCATAAGGGCAGATTTGTGCAGAGTACGACTGATTGTTGTCCTATGGACAGACTCTTCCACCTCAGCTGTAGATCTCTACAGTTCATCCAGAGTGATCATGGGCCTCTTGGCTGTATCTCTGATCAGTCTTCTCCATGTTTGAGATGAAATTTTGGATGGACGGCCGGGTCTTGGTAGATGTGCAGTGGTATGATACTCCTTCCATTTCAATATGATCGCTTGCTCGGTGCTTCTTGGGATGTTTAAAGTTGTGGAAATCTTTTTGCAACCAAATCTGGCTTTAAACTTGTCCACAACAGTATCACGGACCTGCCTGTTGTGTTCCTTGGTCTTCATGATGCTCTCTGTGCTTTAAACAGAACATTGAGACTATCACAGAGCAGGTGCATTTATACGGAGACTTGATTACACACGGGGATTATATTTATCATCATCAGTCATTTAGGACCACATTGGATCATTCAGAGATCCTCAGTGAGCTTCTGGAGGGAGTTTGCTGCACTGAAAGTAAAGTGGATGAATAATATTGCACGCCCCACTTTTCAGTTATTTATTTTTTTTAAAAAAATTTAAAATAAGCAATACATTTTGTTCAACTTCAATTGTGTCCCACTTGTTGTTGATTCTTCACTATAACATTAACATTTGTATCTTTGTTTGAAGCCTGAAATGTGGGAACAGGTTGAAAAATTCAAGGGGGCTGAATACTTTCACAAGGCACTGTATCACATGTAGATTATATCTTACTGAAATAATTAGGGATGTGTTAATTGGGGCTCTGCCACTTCTTCTGTAAGTGAGTGGGCTGTCCTCTATGTGACCTGCAGACCACCTTTCATAATCCCTATATGTTACAGCAGAGCTTTTTGTTTTGGTTTTTTTTTGTTGTTTTTTTTTAACTTTTGTTTATCTTCTCATTCAATTCTAGTCTGTTATTCCTTTCCTTATTGTTGCTGGTGTGGTGCAGATCAATCTCATAGTAACCTACGTTGTTGCCATTGCTGCTGGACTCAGTGTCGCTGCCGCGTTTCTCCTGCCATGGTGAGAATTAGTTTTTCTAGCTTATTTTTCACATACCCTGGATGTGTCCTTCACTATAGTAAAGCAATGCTTGCACTGAAATGTAATATTCGAGTTTCCTTACATAAAGTATGGTTTCAGTGACTTGTATACACTGTCCATTTCCCAAATGGATGTGCAAGGGCAAACGCTACTTTCCTAGGTCACAAGATAAAAAATGCCAACATAGCAAATCTGCAACAGATCTTATTTTAATGTATGATCTAATTTGTGTCTTTCCCTGTCTGTCAGGTCCATGCTTCCAGATGTAATAGATGACTTTGTTTTGAAGAACCCAGAGTCTCCCGGACATGAAGCCATTTTCTTCTCGTTTTATGTATTCTTCACCAAATTTGCATCTGGGGTATCATTGGGGATTTCCACGCTAAGCTTGGAGTAAGTGTACTTTCTATTCTGATGAACAAGTCAAAACCTGACCCAAGAGTTTACCTCTACTAACTTTTTCTTTTTACTGTTGAAATGCTCCATAAAAGCAGTTGTGGGGTCAATTTACTGGAGCGCAACTCAATGGCAAGTGATTAATATGAATTACCCTCCTCCATAGCATGTTTTGCTGCAGGTCTTGCCTGGAGATGAGCATTTATTGCTGTGATGTAATTTGATTTTAATTATCTTTCTATGATGTACAGTATTGTTAAGTTATTAGGAAAGTGTGGAAAATACTGGAAAGTAAGATTGTTTTCTTAAAAAAAAAAGTGTTTTTTGTTTTTTTTTTCTTAAATTTACATTGATCATTTTAACACCATTCAAAGTGAAGAAAATTTAATCCATATTGAGTGTGACCACCCTTTGCTGTGAAGTTGGTCTTAATTCTTCTGGGTACACTTACACAGATTTTGAACGAACTCAACAGTAGAGATGAACAAACTGTAAAGTTCAGGGTTTGTACTGAACGGCGGGTGTCCGTGTCTCGGACTTGAACGCTGATCTTTATTTAAAAAAAAAAAAAAAAAGTCCATGTCAGAGGTCAGGTAGTGTTTTGTATGCTAACCAGTCTAACAAGTATTTCTGTGCTCTGCATAGTGCGAGCCACTTCCAGTCTCTGGCTCTTGCTGGGAGTAAAAGCTTTTTTAGATGTGGTCTACAAAAAAAAAACCTCCATGCACCAGAAATGCTCTGTTTTCTGGTTGAGCAGAGTGCAGAACTACCGGATCAGTGACTTATATGGGGTTCAGGGCAAGTCCGGGTCTCAAACTAAACTTTTAACGGAAGTCTAACTTAACCCAAAAAACCCAAACTTACATGGGTCCACTCATCTAAACTCAACCGGGAGGTTTTCCAAACAACTTGGAGAACTAACTACAGATCTTCTGTGGATGAAGAATTGTGCAGATCTTTTTTTCCCTCCCACCCACTTTCTTCTTTAAGTAATCCCAGAGACCTGATGTTGAGAGCAAGGCTCAGTTGGCGCCATATCAACACTTCCAGAACCCCTTGTTGTTTACGCTGAAGATGGTTTTTAAAGACATTAGCTGGTGGCTATTTTCCTTCTACAGAATAAATTTGGAATATATATAATATATAATAATTATATATATATATATATATATATATATATATATATATATATATATATATATATATATATATATATATATATATATATATATATATATATATATATAATAATTATACACACATACACTTATATATATATATATATATATATATATATATATATATATATATATATATATATATATATATATATATATATATATATATATATATATATATATATATATATATAATAATTATTATACACACATACACACATATATATATTATATATATATATATATATATATATATATATATATATATATATATATATATATAATATATATATGTGTGTATAATATATATATATATATTATATATATATATATATATATATATATATATATTATACACACATACACTTATATATATATATATATATATATATAATAATTATTATACACACATACACATATATATATATATATATATATATATATATATATATATATATATATATATATATATATATATATATATATATATATATATATATATATATATATATATAATATATATATATATATATAATAATTATTATACACACATACACACATATATATATATATATATATATATATATATATATATATATATATATAATATATATATGTGTGTATAATATATATATATATATTATATATATATATATATATATATATATATTATACACACATACACTTATATATATATATATATATATATATATATAATAATTATTATACACACATACACATATATATATATATATATATATATATATATATATATATATATATATATATATATATATATATATATATATATATATAATATATATATAATATATATATGTGTGTATGTGTGTATAATAATAATTATTATATATATATATATATATATATATATATATATATATATATATATTATACACACATAAACATATATATATATATATATATATATATATATATATATATATATATTATATTATATTATATTAGTGTGTGTGTATATATATTTAAATAATATAGTATCATTTTTTTTTTTTTTTTTTTTGCACCACAGTTCCTATGTTTTCGTGCATAGCTGAGCTGCTTTACCTTGTTTCCATGTAGTAAGACACTGGCCACAATTCTTCCATGAAAACCACTTCTGGTCAGACTTTTCAGAAACCAGTTTCACCAGGGTACACCAATGTTCAGACAATTCTGAGTTAAAGGGAGCCTGTCACCAGATTTGGGGCCTATAAGCTGCAGCCACCACCAGTGGGCTCTTATGTACGGCATTCTAACATGCTAATATAAGAGCCCAGGCCGCTGTGTAGAATGTAAAAAACACTTTATAATACTTAAACAGTCGGCGCGGAGAAGATGGGTCAGATGGGTGTCTCTGTCCTCCGGGTGCGGCAACTCCTTTCGGCCATCTTTGTCCTCCTTCTGAACCTAGTGTGGATGACGCATCAGACGTCATCCACAATAGTCGGCATTGAGGTTCTGTGCATGCGCACTACAATACTTTGATCAAAGTGCGCCTGCGCGCAGCACCCCAGTGTCGGCTTTTGTGGATGACGTAGGACGCGTTATCCACACTAGCTTCAGAAGATGGAGGACAAAGATGGCCAAAAGAGGAGGCGCCGGAGAATGCAGACACCTATCCGACCCATCTGCTCTGCACTGACCGTTAAGGTAAATATTCTAAAGTGTTTATGTTCTACACAGCGGCCTGGACTCTTATATACAGCATTCTAACATGCTGTATATAAGAGCCCACTGGTGGTGACCGCAGCTTATAGGCCCCAAATCTGGTGACAGATTCATTTTAATGACACTGTTGGACGATCTTCTGATTACAAAGGGAAGTAAGCATGAGGTGTCTCAATCTACTGCACTGAGTTCCTGTGATCGACTGCTGTGTTTATAGTCCTCAACATTTGCCATTTTTGGTGCTTTTTAAAATTTCTTTTAACAGCATTTCTAAAACCCCGGTTTGCTTTTAAATCTTTGCTTTGGAGAGACCTTTTTGTTGCAGTATAGCTACCTCGTGTCTTGTTGCTGACTTCAGTCTTGCCATGGTGTAGGACCTGTGATACTATACCAACACAAAGTAGGAAGTACCTGTGAAGTATAAAGGAAATAATGCAAGTTTTTCTAAATATTTAAAAAATCTGAAAATTGTGACATGCATTTGTATTCAGCCCTTCCTGAGTCATTACTTTTGTAGAACAGCCTTTTGCTGCAATTACTACTCAGTCTTTTGGAGTATCTCTCTATTGGCCTTGCTCATTCTTTTTTGCAAAATAGCTCAGTAAAATTGGATAAAGAGCATCTGTGACAATATTCAATCTTGCCACAGATTCTCAATTGGATTTCAGTCTGGACTTTGACCGGGCCATTCAAACACATGAAATGGTTTAATCAAAAGGATATTCATTGTAGCTCTGGCAATATGTTTAGGTTTGATGTCCTATTGAAAGGTGAACCTACACACCCAGTCTCAAGTCTTTTGCAGCCTCTACCAGTTTTTCTTACAGGATTGCATCCACCTTCCCATCATCTCTTACCAGCTTCCATGTCCCTGCTGAAGAAAAGAATCCCCACAGCATGATACTGCCACCACCATGTTTGATGGTGGGGACAGTGTTTTTCAGGGTGATTTTTGTGCCGCCACTGCAGCGGTCAAACCGCTTGGATCCGGGCTTTGCTGCTGTTGTGGCTCGAGGGTCTTACGGCCACTTCAAATGAAAAGGGGGTATTTATAGGGGATAATAGTTTGTGACGCCACCCGTGGTTCGCGGTAAGGGAAGTACCGCCGCTGCCGATGGGAGTACCCAGGGGAGATGGAGTGGGGGCAGCCAGATGACGTTTCCCTCAACGGGTAGGGGAGACCCCGGGACTCTGGATGGTGGTGTGCAGGGGAGCGCGGGGCTAGGCAGTAGCATTGGATGACCATGTACTCACTCAGACACAGTTTGTGATGAAAAGCAGACTTTGATAACAAGGTAAACCAAGTCTCTGGGTGCCGCTGCCCTCTTGAGGGGAGCTCGTCCGGGTATCCGTCCCCTACAGTACTGCCTGATGGTCTGGAGCCTGCCTCCATGCAAAAATTTAGAAGTGTTCAGTTGGCCCATTGGCATAAAGCTGTCCAGGCCCCGCTGCCTACTATTGGTAGAGGAGCTTTGCTCTCAAGGGCTTACGCTTGGGATTTCAGTCGGCTGCTTGGGTTGGAAAGCCCTATCCCCCCCCTCATTGCGCTAGTGCCCCTGATCTCTGAGCTTTGTGGGGACAGTCCATAAAGTCACTATCTTCCGCAGGTTAATTGCCGGTTTGCTTGAAGCTACTACCCGATCTAGGGTCCAGTACCCCCCCGCCATGCTTTCGGTTCCGGACCGGCTATTGAACTTGAGCTGCTGACTGTCCTCCAAGACTAGGTCCAGGCACCCAGTCCCAATATCCCACGACCGGGTGTCAGACTCCTCCGGGTCCAGACCACCGTCTGCAACCCAACCTTTTACTCAGCTTCACTGGGAGCTCCAACCCCCAGTTTCCTCTCCCTTTTGAGAGCTACTACTTCCCTTCCTCTCACTTTGCTCCCCTGGAACAGACTACTGTGTCACCTCCCACCAGTCTGCCTGACCCCTAGGTGGGCGGCCCTATTACAGCTCAGCAGCCCACGGGTGTGTGGCAGGGTGTGGTGTAAGGTGTGATTGGGATTTTGGATGCTGATGGAGGCAGTACTATAGGTTGGGAACCCAGAACCATGGGGGGTTGAGTCCTGCACTAGAGAGAGCGCGTGCAGTACCCTGTGACGACCTGACTAGTCCAGGGGCGTCACAATTTCAGTCTTAATCTCTGCATCACATAGCATTTTGCATTTAGCTCAAAAACTTCTACTTTAGTCTCATCTGACCAGAATATCTCCTTCCACATGCTAGCTTTGTTTCCTAAATGGCTATGTCCTGGTTTTTATTATGCTGTTGTATCCCCAATGATCTCAAACCTCGGAGGCATTCACAGAACAGCTGTAGTTGGAAGAACCTCCCTGCTGAGTTCCTTCAAAAATGATGTTCAAGTATGCCTAGAAGAATTGATGCTGTTTTGAAGTCAAAGGGTGGTCACAACAAATTATATATATATATATATATATATATATATATATATATATATATATATATATATATATATATATATATATATATATATATATATATATATATATATATATATATTAGTATGTATAATTTTTTTTTTTTTTTTTAAAGATCATAACTCCTATTTTTTAAAGCCTCTTTAAATTTGCAGCATTGTTCCACAGTTGCCTAAAACATTTGCACAGCCATGTATTTCCACATATTTTGTACCGTAAGTTTAGAATAAAGCACAGGATACATACAGTAAATATGTACTCTGCACAACGTTCATATTATATCTGCTGATCATGAAGTTATGCTGTGCTGTGGTTTATGGGAATATTCTATAACTAATACTCTTGAGAGATATATAGATATGGAGAGAGATACACCGTCTGCAGAATTATTAGGCAAGTTGTTATTTAGGTTTGTTTTATTGATCAACAACTATGTTCTCAATCAACCCAAAAGACTAAATATCAAAGCTTAATATTTTTGGAAGTTGGAGTGGGTTTTTTTTAGATTTGGCTATCTTAGGAGGATATCTGTTTGTGCAGGTAACTATTACTGTGCAGAATAATTAGGCAACTTAATAAAAACCAAATATATTCTCACTTGTTTATTTTCACCAGGTAAACCAATATAACTGCACAAAATTTAGAAATAAACATTTCTGACATGCAAAAACAAAACCCAAAAACATTAATGACCAATATAGCTACCTTTTCTTTATGATGACACTCAACAGCCTACCATCCATAGATTCTGTCAGTTGCTTGATCTGGATACGATCAACATTGCGTGCAGCAGCCACCACAGCCTCCCAGACACTGTTCCGAGAAGTGTACTGTCTTCCCTCCCTGTAGATCTCACATTTTATGAGGGACCATAGTTTCTCTATGGGGTTCAGATCGGGTGAACAAGGGGGCCATGTCATTATTTTTTCATCTTTTAGACCTCTACTGGCCAGCCACGCTGTGGAGTAGTTGGATGCATGTGATTGAGCATTGTCCTGCATGAAAATCATGTTTTTCTTGAACGATACCGACTTCTGCCTGTACCACTGCTTGAAGTTGTCTTCCAGAAACTGGCAGTAGGTGTGGGAGTTGAGCTTCACTCCATCCTCAACCCAAAAAAGTCCCACAAGTTCATCTTTGATACCAGCCTATACCAGTACCCCACCTCCACCTTGCAGGCGTCTGAGTCGGAGTGGAGCTCTCTGCCCTTTACTGATCCAGCCTCTGGCCCATCCATCTGGCCCATCAAGAGTCGCTCTCATTTCATCAGTCCATAAAACCTTTGAAAAATCAGTCTTAAGATATTTGTTGGCCCAGTCTTGACGTTTTATCTTATGTTTCTTGTTCAAAGGTGGTCATTTTTCAGCCTTCGGCCATGTCCCTAAGTATGGCACACCTTGTGCTTTTTGATACTCCAGTAATGTTGCAGCTCTGAAATATGGCCAAACTGGTGGCAAATGGCATCTTGGCAGCTTCACACTTGATTTTCCTCAATTCATGGGCCGTTTTGTGCCTTTTTTTTCCGCGCTTCTTGCGACCCTGTTGGCTATTTGCCAAGAAACACTTTGATTGTTCGGTGATCACGCTTCAAAAGTTTGGCAATTTCAAGACTGCTGCATCCCTCTGCAAGACATCTCACAATTTTTGACTTTTCAGAGCCCGTCAAATCTCTCTTCTGACCCATTTTTCCAAAGGAAAGGAAGTTGCCTAATTAATTTAAGCACACCTTATATAGGGTGTTGATGTCCTCACACAAAACCCCTCCTTATACTGAGATACACATCACCTGGTTTACTTAATTGGTAGTTGGCTCTCAAGCCTATACAGCTTGGAGTAGGACAACATGTATAAAAATTATCATGTGATCAAAATACTCATTTGTCTAATAATGCTGCACACTGTGTAGCTGGGGGGAGAGATAATATAATTTTTTTTTTTTTTTTTTTAACAAAGTCCATTTCTTCTTTTTAGTTTTGCAGGCTATAAGACTGGTACCTGTGAACAGCCAGGCTCCGTGGATTTAACTCTGAAGTTGCTGGTGTGTGCTGCCCCCATTGTAATGATATTTATTGGGCTCTTACTCTTTAAACTATACCCGATTGATGAAGAAAAGAGGAAAGAAAACAAGAAAGCTCTGCAGCTCATAAGGTAATTTATATGCAACCACCGGATTCATGTCTGTGTGCTATCTAACTTTTTATAGTGAGGATTTGGATTTGTTCTGTCACTTATGTTTCTAATGTGCATGCTTCGGTTTGTGTTTGGATATACAAGTACTCCTTTTAACCAGTGACATTTCTTTATGATCTACAGAGATTCTGACCGGGACTCTGATTCTGACTCCATGGAGCTCGCAAGCCAAGTAGTATGACCCAGGCAGAGTGCCTAGCTGATGTTTACACACAGGAGATCTAGAGACATTCAGTTTACCCCCATGGGGGTAGGTATTCGCCAATGAATGACTTTTCTGCACTGTGGAGTCAAGAACCATGTCATCTTTTGGGGGCATGACTTTGCTCCCTGGTGCTATCTGTGCTTGGCACACTGAATGCTGCAATCCTACTGAAAATTGCACTAACATAGGGTAAATGTATTAACTGTAAATTTGCAGAATGGTTTTGTATATACGGACTTCACAGACGTGGGGAACAGATAAAGTAATTATTTCTGTTATTATATTGACTTCCTAAATTATCTTAGCAGGTAGTGGATGCCTGCGAAACGCCAATCCTTGATTCATTAATGTATGTACATAAATATTGGCGTTTGTGCTCCTAATAAATGTATATAATGCTGTATATGTTTTATGTTTCTGTTGCCATGTACAAAGATGTGAGTAATGTATATTCAACCAAAACATATTGTCCTGTAGATCTAATATGGCTTATTTATAAGGAGGCATGATTCAAGGTTCTTAGAATATCGGCATCATGCACAGGGACTTTTATACATTCTTACATTTATTTAAATGTGTCAAGAAGAAGAATATTGCCAAAATTATCATTTGGCCACAAAACTCTTTGATTATTTCTACCAGAGCTGGACCATGAATGGCCAAATTATGCAAGTTTTAAAGCATGGATACGTGTAAGATTTATTTTACTTAGGTTCTTGGCAACACAATGACCTTGGAGGAAAAATATAATCCCAGGCACAGTATCGACTGTGCATAGCGGATCTCCTTCTGCTCATCTGCCTTATTACTGGGGAGTGCCGCCGAGCGTACGTGTGCCAGAGCACAACTGATATGACCTCCATGTCTACATACAGAAGCCTTTAACAGTATTCAAAGTGAAATGGTTAGCTTATTTTCGAGACAATGACCTAGGAGCATGACCTTGAGTCTTCCCATCATCCCTATTGTAGTACCTCTTTATGGAGATGAACTTTCCTGAAACAGAAGGTAGTACATTGCTGCTTCTACTTGAATTCTGTGTTCCGTAATCCATAGATCTGTGTTTTTAGCATTATATTCCAGGTTACAGCATTAACGTAATGTCTTCTGTAGAATTTTGTTAACCTTTTTTAAAGTATATGACGCAATAGCACAAAAAGGAAGCTGCTGTTTCCTGACATTTCAACACACACAGAAGCCCGGCAGAATGATGGACTTTTTTGTAAAGCTATGGAAATGTTTCTATTGAATGTTACGTCCATATTATGTTTTTAATTTTTTGTATTCCCGTTTGGTGATTTTTATACAACCAGTATTTCAGAAGACATAAGGATGTGCATTGTAGTGAAAAGCTGCTTACAGTTTGTGACTATGACATTCATTAACTTCACCTTAAATGTGAAAATCGAGCCAGAGGAAAGTTAAAGAGCAGAAATCGCTTATTCAGTCAGTGATTTACAGTACAATAGATTAGTCCTGCTTAATAAAGAGGCTTTACAGTGCTTGGAAATGCGAAAGAATAAAATGTACTTGATACTGAAAAACAGCTAAAGGCATTTGTGTGGGGATGTCTGGTGCAGCATTTCATAATGGGACACATCAGCAATTCGATGGTATATATGGAAGAACCACACAATGCTTTCTCCTTGCTGATGTTTTAGCACAGTTATTACTCATTCACTTTGGTATCGAAAAATCAGACCTTAAGTGTGTGTTTTACAGGTCATGTCCTCTGCTTGTTTCTTCTTGTGTAAACTGTTTCTCTAAATGTAGACCTGTCTCCCCAGTGTGCCGCCCCAATATAAACACCCGTGAAGTTCTCCAAGTGCTGCCCAGCTCCTGCCACATACCCATCTGTGCATTACCATTGTATTACATTTATACTGCATTGTATGAGATTGTTTAATCTTAAGGTCATTGTACTGGTTCATTTTTGACAAACGACTGAAAATTTTCAGCTAGTGGACAATAGATCCTGTGATGGACCCCTTTAAAATATCCTTGACACTACAAAAGTGCTTTCTGCTGACGAAAATAAAGGCGTTGTCAGAAATTAGAGAAGTAAAGGCCTCCTTTTTTTTTTTTTTTTTTTTATTTATTCTTGTACCCCTTGAAACTGTAATGCTCTTGCCCATGGCCTGTGACGAATATTGCAGGTCTGCTGTATTGTCAGTACTAGACATAGCTCATGGGCAATTGTGGCACTATGGTGGGGTCACATTTTCTCATTTTGAGGATTAAAATTGAATATTTTCAGTGGGACATTCTCCTCAATATTTAAAAGGGGGAAAAAAAACCTTTAAAAATCCTCCCGTTCCTTGATAGTAGAGAATAGGCTATAAATGTTTTTCCATGTGGATGTTCACTTCTGTCATGTCTCATAAATGTCCATAGATCTATTCACTGAACATGATCATTACCCTAAGGTTGGGGCAACACTGAGACTTTGGCCGTTACACATGTTGTGTGACCAATAGTATTTGTACTACTGCTATATTGCAGGCAAATGGGTTCACAATGCTACATTTAAGGTTCTAAAACAAGAAAGTCACAAAAATCCAAACTGGGTCTCTTTTTGCAACATGCTTGTCCCTGTCAAGGTAACCCTAGGAGTTATAGGTGAATGGGGTCACATTGTGTTATGCTGCGTTGTACGGTATCTGCAACACATCTTTGGTTAAAAACAGGTTGAGCGGCCAAAGTCACCATGTAGTCCCAACATAACAGTAAGTTACTAGTCTCGGATGCATATAAACCTAAGTACGGTATCTGTCCAGCGGTCTTTTGCACTTATCTACTCTGGAGGACCATTACTGTGATACTGTATAAAATTCTAGAGAACCAGTAGCTACTAGAGCATGCAAATGTTTTGTATGCATAGTAAATCTGTAATATTGAACTAGTTGGAAGAAACCTTTTCTTATTTTTTAATCTTATAAGGGCTATTGGGATAACTTTTATATGACCGTTACTTGATATGTGTCCCTTTTTATAGGCTGTGTATCTTCCCAAATGGTGGTTTGGGGGTTTTTTTCTATTACCCCTTTAAAACTACAGTTGTTGTTTTATAAGTGTGCCCATCCTACATATTATGTTTTAATGTATTTTTTATTATGGTAACTTATGCTTTGTCTGCTAAAGTGAATGTGTTAAGTGAATGAATACATTCTGTATTGTACATATGTCCCAGCTCCATGGTATGGATTTTAAACAGTGTGTGATTTTGACTCTCACAGGCCATGAAAATGTTAAACTGAGATTATTCTGTAATTTTAAAATAAATCTAAACTGTATTTGAAAGATACGTTTCTGACTAGTTTATACCAATCTATGCCAGATAAACCAATTTGAGGCCATTATTAACATAGTTACTTGGAATGTGTCAGCATATAC
The DNA here is from genome assembly GCF_048569485.1 of Anomaloglossus baeobatrachus. Taxonomy (NCBI): domain Eukaryota; kingdom Metazoa; phylum Chordata; class Amphibia; order Anura; family Aromobatidae; genus Anomaloglossus; species Anomaloglossus baeobatrachus. Next base: position 424,676,816 of record NC_134354.1, on the reverse strand, counting down.
TCAAAAAACCAAAGCCGCAGCGATATAGCAACAGGGTATATCAGACAAATAAACCTCAAAAACCCTGTTAAATTTTAACTTTTAACAGATACACTTAAAATTAGAGCCCGAAAACGGACCCACATATTTATTATTGTATACAAATAGCAAGGTACTTGAATAGGTCATGGGACAGTACTGGTTAAAATGATTCTATTCACATTCCAAGTACAGTACTAATACATATATATATCTCCCTACACAAGACAGCTGTAATAAATAAGATCAAAGAGATGGACAAATCATCTCCGATATTAGTCCATCCTTACAGTACCAAGATATATAACTTGACATATTAAACAGCTTTAACAGAATAAGGTAATACCACTTCCATCCACTAGGCGGTCTGTGTATAATAACCTCAACAACTGACCTTAATGAGCCCTAGAGGTCCCTACCTAGCATTGGAGGGTATGACACCGTAACTGTTTTGGGTGTCCCCATTGACCGTCGGGAAGCCCTAGAGTAACCTTAAGATGACTCTGCTCAAAACTACAGCACCAATCACCAGAATTGTAAAAAGATTCCAGGTACTTATCTGAACGGTCATATCAGTGATGTAACATAATGACCAATCCCATGGCGTCCCGACGCGTTTCTTCCCAGTAGCAGATACATCGGGGTTCATCTGGGGACATTAAGAGGGGTCTAAGGTCCAGAGACTCCCAGAAAAAAAGCTGTGCCAAAGTCTGAGGATGATACCTGAATGTATATGAATGTAAACAGTCCACACCCCTCTTATTTACTAAAGCTTTCTTGTGTAGTGATATATATATTTACATATTACTGTACTTGGAACGTGAATATAATCACTCTTTCTATTTAACCAGTACTGCCCCTTGACCTATTCAGGTACCTTGCTATGTGTATACAATTTTAATTTAACTATGTGTATCTGTTTTTGGGCTCTAATTTGAAATGTATTAAAAGTTACATTTTTACAGGGTTTTTGAGGTTTAATGTGTCAGCATATACCCTATTTGGGAGTTCTGAGAGGGGGGGTCCCTGTCCAGGATTCTCATTTAATGGTCCATGTGGAGAGCAGCTGCAAAAAAAACCAAAAACCTCTTCTGAAAGACCCTCCATGATCTTCATAGACACTTAATGGTGAGATAATTGTCTTACCTGTTTTTGTCTAAAGCGTACAACCCCCTCCAAGTTTAGTGCAAATCCTAACGGGGACTTCGTATGAGCAGTAGGCTGTAAGTGCTTTTGCATAATTATAACTATATACTTGCTAAAAACTGCTTGCCACTTCCTGGATTTAGCTGCCAACCGAAGTGGTCAAGCTTATAACAGACAGAAGAAGGAAGAGCTGTCTGTACAGTTTTCAGTAAAGATGTGCTTTAATTGTGTACATTCCCCAGGTGTTTGGTTACATTGTGCCATTGATTTGAGAATTTTCTTTGCCTAGATCCCCATATTTGACACTAATGACTACTTATGAAATCTTCATTATATAATTGATTTTAGAGGTAACCCAAAGACTGAACTACAATTCTGTTACATACAAGTATGCTCAGTTGTACTGTATAAGGCCTTGCTCACACTACATTTATGCAGGGCATCCAGGGTTTCTGTAAATACCTACTAAAAGTAAGATTCAGATGAGCCTGTTTGACCTGGTGCAATGGATTCTCTAAACTTCAGATCAGGGTGAGCAGCACAGGCTGGAGTGAGTAGTGTATCAATTGTAGGTCTGATTGAACAGCATATGGATCAGCGAGGACTAGGCCAGCGGGAGTATAGAGAATGATGGAAAGACCAGCAGAACAGGAAGCGCCAGAAGAAGCAGTTCCAGGTGTACAAATACGTGTGTGTGTGTGTGTGTGTGTGTGTGTGTGTGTGTGTGTGTGTGTGTGTGTGTGTATAGTAAATGGATAGGTAATCGGATAACTTGCTTGCAGAGATGCAGTCATACACTGGAATACTAGATATTTTAGCCAAACCATAGTCTCCTATAAAAAGTAGCTTGCAAAAAAGATGCAAAAACTTAAAGGAACAGAAGAGTTGAGTGTAGGGGCAGCATAGTTATAGGGGAGACTAATAATAACTTGGTACAAAGAAGTGAACAGCACCAGAATTGCTAAGGATGAGTTTATCAGGTACCTTGCTGCAGCATAGTTGAGACTGCACTAAAAGGATTCACAGGACCAAGCTAGGAATTAATTGCAGATTGATGGATAACAGACAGCGTTTCTTGGAGAGACACTTGGCTTTAATTGAGAGAAATGGATGTTGAAATAAACTTCTGTAAACTATGTAACTGGGAGCTATTCTTCCTGAATACTCAGGCACCTGACACCTGCTCAAAGAGTCCTAAAAGGGCCTATGGTGATCATGTTAAAGGTGTTTACGAAGTTACCAGAGTAACCCCCACATGGGGTGCAAGACCCTGTGCTGGAGCTGGGACAGGTAAGTAACAGAGCTGTATACTGCTATAACATTAAAGGATCCCAAATTAACTCCGTTTTGTGCTTTTTTTTTTTTTTTTTTTTTTTTCTTCTGAAACTGTCCATCTTTTCAGAGAGGAAGTAGACTAACTCTAGTGCCACATATTGGAAGTAGCAAACCTAAGTGACCCTTTTAACAAGCTTTGTCATATGACTTGGGTTCTGATCTGGCATAAATCCTAAATTGGCAGACAGTGTTTTGGGGTGATTTGCCCCTTGTCAGTGCAAAGTATGAGATCTGATCTGGGGATCTCATACTTTGCACTAATGAGGGGCAATCGCCCTGAAAACAGTGTCTGCAAATTGAGATTCGAATCTGTTGTAAATCATCTCATATGACAAGGCTCATTAAAGGGTCAATTTGACTTTCAGGATTGCTACTTCCAATAGATGGCACTAGAGTTTGTCTACTTCTTCACTGAAGAAACAATTTGCATATTTCCCAGAGGAGCATTGCAGCTAAAAGTTTCCTCACTGGGATTCCAAATTGGTGTGTCAGTCTTTGCAAGAAGAAAAGTTTTCCCTTTAGGCTGGACTCACATGAGCATATGGCATCTGATGCGAGAGCATCGGATACGATATGCTAATGACCCCCGGCTCAGGCTCTGCTGCGTGAGCCGAGTGTCATGCAACTGTGACCCGATCTTGCGATCGGGTCACAGCTGTGAAGCTGAGGGCGGGCACTGCAGAGGAGAGGGAGAGGTTAATTCCCCCCCCATCTCCTCCATTGTCAGCCTGTGTGTATATCACACTGCACTGGGATAACATCCGAGTGCAGTCTGATGTATCTCTCACACCCATTCACTTGAATGGGTGCGAGAGATGCAGCTCTCACAGAAAATCTCAGCATGCTGCTACTTTTCTCGCATCCAGAATCTGGATGCGAGAAAAGCTGACCAACTGCTCTCCCTCATTGACTAGCATTGGTCAGAGTGCAATGCGAGATTTTCTCGCATTGCACTCGTCCGATTTTAACGTTCGTGTGAGTGTACCCTTAGACCTCTTTCCAGCGAGAGTCATAGGAACACATCAAACTTTATTTTTTGTGCCTCTCTGAAGAGAAGCACTATCAGCTTGTTGGATCCCCGTTTTCAAGATTGATGTTTGTTCTGTATACGCTAGTAAAATTAGTTATTCTTTACAGGCTACTGCCAGCAGAGGGTAGTATAGTTTTTCTGCAGAGTACAGAGGTTTCCGGGTATGGCTGTCGCATAACTTAAGGTGCTTATATACCTTATAAGGCTATGTTCACAACACGGAATTTTATGTCTTAGGGCTGTGCATGGACAAAACTCTCGGACTAATGGGCTGTTCAGATGACCCGTTTTTGTTTTTTGGAGGGGGGGGGGGGGTTATATTGACTGTTTGCCTGAAAAACATTGCAGCATGCAGTATTCTCTTTGGATTGGGAGAGTCTCATTCAAAATACTAGTCTATGCATGCACAAAAGAAATGTGGTCTCTTTACTGAGCATCCGTGTAGCATCTGAGACAGATAGTTATATCTATCATAGATTCACGGCAAGTCTTCACATGGGAAACTATATTTTGTCTTGTAAATGTTATTAGCTGCTGACAAGAGTGCCTTGCAGATGAAGAGAATTTTTATACCCTTATGTAAATTTAGTTTCAAACCAAAAACTCATTTGACTGATCGCTATCTCTCTCGGCTTCATACGCATAAATGTTGAGCTTGGTCAGGCATTTATGTGCTCTATGGAGAAAGGTAAGTAATTCACTGCTCTGGCGACTTACATGCCTGGAAAACAAAATTATCAGGTGTTTGAATTCAAACCGATTGAAAAATAGTGGTGGACGCCTGGATATAGACAGGGCGCTCTACACACATCAGCTGGTCGAGTAATACTACCGAAATCAACTGCTTTAACAACTTTAACCCCTTTACCACTTAGTGATTTTATTGTTTTGTTTTTTTTTTTTTTGTTCCTTCCTTTCTTCAGAGTCATAACTTTATTTTTCCATCAATATTGTCATATGAGGCCTTGTTTTTTGCAGCACGAGTTGTACTTTTTGAATTACACCATTTTACCATATAGTGTACTGGTGGAAACATAAAATTCCAAGTGCCATGAAATTGTAGAACAAGGGCAATTGCACGTTTTTGTTTAATTTACCAAGTTCATTACATGGTAAAACTGACCTGGCAATATGATTCCTCAGGTCAGTACGAGTTTGTAGATATCAAATACGTTTTAGTTTTATTGAAGTGGTGAAAAATAAATTATTCAGAAGTTTTGTAAAAAAAAAAAAATAAAGTAATATATATTGCACCTTTGTCGCCATTTTCCAAGACCCTCATTTTTCAGCATCCCTCTGAACAGCAGAAATGCTGATCTGCTGTGAATGCTAGCACTCTGCTGACCTTCACAGAAAGTGAGTTGTGACAGTGGTCATCAGCTGACCCTGCGCTGTCATGGCAACTAATTGGTGCCCCGTGTTCGCATCACAGGGCCACCGATTGTGGGAAACAGCGCTGTGCCTGCCGCAGCGTATTAGATTATGCTGTCGGAGTTTGACAGCACAATCTAACTAGTTAACCCCTTCAGCCCCCGGGCACTTTCCGTTTTTGTTTTTTGCTCCCCTTCTTCCGAGAGCCGTAACTTTTTTTATTTTTCTGTCAATCTTGCCATATGAGGGCTTGTTTTTTGCGGGACGAGTTGTACTTTTACATGAAAGCATAAGTTTTACCATATACTGTACTGGAAAACAGCAAAAAAAACTTCAAGTGTGGAGAAAAGGCAAAAAAAAAGTGTGATTGCGCAATAGTTTTTGGGATGTTTTATTCAGTGTTCACTATATGGTAAACTGATGTGTGGGTGTGATGCCTGAAGTCGGTGCGAGTTTGTAGACACCAAACATGTATAGGTTTACTTGTATCTAAGGGGTTAAAAAAAAATTCACAAGCTTGTCCAATAAAAGTGGCGTACGTTTTGCGCCATTTTCTGAAACCCCTAACGTTTCATTTTTTGTGATCTATGGCTCAGTGATGACTTATTTTTTGCGTCTCGGGCTGACATTTTTAATGGTACCATTTTTGCGCAGATGCTACGTTTTGATCGCCTGTTATTGCATTTTGCGTAAAACCTGTGGCAGCTAAAAAAATTTAATTTTGGCGTTTGTAATTTTTTTGCCACTACTCAGTTTGCCAATCAAATCAATTGATTTTATATTTTGATCGGGCATTTCTGAACGCGGCGATACCAAATATGTGTATATTTATTTATTTTTTAACCCTTTAATTTTCAATGGGGTGATTTGAACTTTTTTACTTTTTTTTTTTTTATTTTATTTTATTTTACTAGTCCCCCTAGGGGGCTATATGAATCAACAATCCGATCGCTCTGCCCTATCTGCTGATCACAGCTATACAGCTGTAAACCGCAGATATGATCACTTCCTGATTCATTCGGCTCCAGGCCGTGTGAAACTGAAAGTGACTCGTCATAGCTACAGGCGTCATCACATGACCCTGTGCTACCATCGCAACCACCGTAAGTCATGTGATAACGCACGTGACTTCCGGTGGGCGCGGCGGTAAGTGAAAATCATGGCCGCGCGCATATACATCTCGCTGCCAGATTTTGGCAGTGAGATGTAAGGGGTTAAATGTTGCGAGTGGAAGCGATTCCACTCATAACATGCAGGCACACATGTCAGTTGTTGAAAACAGCTGATATGTGCGTGGATCGCGGCAACCTGTCCGCGGCAGGGGGCGGGGCATAACATCACACGCTGGATAGATCCGTCAAGGGTCGTGAAGGGGTTAACAGGCGCGTGAAGATCGCTGAGCCACCCACGCCTGTTAGCAGCACAGGTCAGCTGATCAGAAAAGCAGATACCTTTTAGAATATGTCATCAATGTCTGATCAGCCGGGGTCCACACCCTAATTTACTTTTTTTTTTTTTTTTATTACCGTATTTTTCGTTTTATAAGACACACCGGATTAAAACAAGGTAAAAAAAAAAAATGGGGCCTGTCTTATACTCCGATGTTGTCTTACCGGAGGGGGGCAGCAGCGGTGGTGGAGCGAGGTCACAGGAGGCAGAGGATGTGCTGGCAGGAGCGGTGGCGGCTCAGTACTGGCAGCGGCGGTGGTTGTGTGGTGGAGCAGGCTGGTGTGGTGAGTATCCCAGATGCTCTGTCGGTGGTTCGGGCTTCAAAGAAGTGGCGCATATGCAGATGAAGCTCTCATCCAAGAGCTCCATCTGTGCACGCGCTGACTCCGGGCGCCATCATTTGAAGCCCGGACAATGGACAGACCATCTGGGACCCCCGCCTCACAGCCACCACAATCCGCACAGGCAGCCGGCCACCCGCACAGAGTGGCAGCCAGCAGGCCACCAGCACTGACAGGCACCTGGCCAGCCGCACAGACAGCCCCCTGCCGGTTCTCCACCTCCGGGTAAGCTATATTCGGAAAAGTGCATCTTATAATCTGAAAAATACGATATATATTATATATGTATATTCCATATACTGTATTTATTCTTCTTTCATTCATATAATTTAATTATATTATTGCATAATTGCATTTTTTTTTCTGTTCCTCCAACCTTCTTACACATCGATTCACATTGTTTTTTTATAGCTCACTGTATCCAACTTCATAGTAAATATACCCCTTTCTGATAATACGGGTTTGTTTCCCGAAAATCACAGTTTCCCTTAATTTTTCATTGTATTTTTTAATCACTTATTTAAAATAGGATACCTAATCTACATCTCTTTTAAATATTTTCATTGTATTTCTTATACAGACTTTGATGGTTCATTTGAAATTTTATTGTTCCGAATATATGGTGAACTCTGCCATCTGATGCACACAGTTGAAACCATTTTTTAAATAGAAAAAGCAACAAAAAGAGAGATAAAATCTGCTCCAAAAATTCAGCAATTATTTTCGTATCACCATGATCGACAGCACTCACAGAGAGGGATCTGCCCCATGAGGATAGGAAACCTATATATATATATATATATATATATATATATATATATATATAAAAAAAAAAAAGGGCGGTCCCTCTCCCTTATCAGTTTTGGTTTCCTGTCCTGATGGATCGGAACCTATGGAGTACCTGGGCTTCAGTAGTGTCCGTGCGGTGTCTGTGGGAACGTCGGAACTCCTCCCCTTGTGGACTCCATCCTCCAGTGTTCTGCGTGGTTTTCTCCGGTCCGGGTGAAGCCGCCGGGGAAACAGTGTCTGCGGGAGGGTAAGTTGCTGTGCCATACTGTGCTGTGCCACGGGGTCGGTGTGCGGTCAGGCGGATGCTCTCCCTGCTGTGGCGCGCAATGTGTGTGTCACTTCCGGGTCGCGGCTCGTCGCTGCACACGCGCAGGGAGAACGTTCACGCCTGCCGGGCCGCGCATGCGCATTACCCAGCCACCGCAGTAATGCCCCTGAAATGCATGGGAGCACTTCTGGGGTGACTGATCCAGAGGAGGCGACGCTGGAGGGGAGCTGTGGTGGTCCTCCACCTTTTAAAAAGTGGAGTTGACTCAGAGAGCGGTGCTTGCTCCGGCCCTCTCCAGCACTGGATAGCCCGAAGTCACCCCAATCCCGGGCATCATACCAGAAGTCGTCCCAGGGCAAAACCAGGAAGAGCAGCAGTGCAGATAGATGACTCTGCCGCACGGAAGGCGAAGAAGGATCATGCCGGATCCAAACCCTCTAAAGCCCGCCAGATGATTATCTCATCTCCGCCTCCAGCTCTGGTATCCGTCTTTCTCTGGCTATGGGTGAGTGATCTTTGTGAATGTGCCCCAATAGCTAATGTCCCCCTTCTTTTCCATAACTGTGTTGAGGTCCATAAGAAATGTCCGGCAAAACAGAAACATAAGGAATGTGCGTTGTGCACACAGGAACTGCAGCACTCATGCCAAAAAAGGCTGTGTGAATCCTGTATCCAACAGGCTGTACGGGATGAAGACCCTACATCCTATATTCCCGCAACAGATCTTAGGGAATTAATCTGTTTTGAGGAAAGGAAAAAAACATAGGAAAGTGGTTGCACGTCCCGATTCTTCATCATCCCACAGTACTGAAGCCGGGTCGGATGTTTCTTCTACTGACAGTTCTTCCTCCTCATCAGATGAGGCAGGGAAATCATGCTTTCCTCTGGAAGGGATGGATGGTCTTGTTAGGGCTGTTCGCTCCACCATGGGAATTCATGATGCAAAACCTACAAAATCGGCTGAGGAGGCGATGTTCTCAGGCCTCTCCCAGAAAAAACGGAAGTCCTTTACAGTTAATGATACCATTTAGGCCCTGATAAGAAAGGAATGGCAGAGACAAGATAATCGAGGGTTCCTTCCATCCTCCTCTAAGAGGAGATATACCTTTGAAGACAGTGATCTCTCTTAGTGGATGTAGCGGTGGCAAAGTCTTCAAAAAAAATCTGCGCTCCCCTTTGAAGACATGGGTTTCCTGAAGGACCCTCTGGATAGAAAGACAGATGCCTACCTGAAAAGGACTTGGGAGGCATCGACAGGAGCTCTAAAATCGGCTATATCAGCAACCTGTACTGCCAGGTCACTCTTGGTTTGGGTTGACCAATTAGAAAAACAGATAAAATCTGGTTCTTCAAGAGCCAATTACTTACATCTCTCCCACTCCTTAAGGACACCGCTGCCTACCTGGCTGATACCTCTGCGGACTCTGTGCATTTGGCGGCCAGATCAGCGGGCCTATCTAATGCTGCTTGACGGGCACTATGACTGAAGTCATGGAAGGGGGATATATCCTCAAAAGCCAAAATGTGCACATTACCTTGTCAGGGTGAGTTTCTCTTTGGGCCTGAGTTGGATGATATTCTAATTAAAGCCGGGGATACTAAGAAAGGTTTCCCTAATACCTACATTCCTACCTTTAGGAAACCCTATAAAAAAACGTCACTTCCAGTCCAATAGATCAGAACGCTGGGAAAAATATGACCCTCGTGCCTCAGATTCCAAGGGCTCCATGTTTGGTGGTACATCGTTCAGGGGACGACCACATAAGCAGTGACATTGACCCACCTGTAGGGGTAAACTCCATTTTTACAGTAACATCTGGAGTTCTATTACCTCCAGTTCCTTCATCTTGAAAGTCATTTCTGAAGGTCTTCAGCTAGAATTCACTTCCCTGCCTCCGCAACCTTTATTCTAACCCCTACTAGGAAAGACTTGGATCAACACAATGCTTTAGTGGCCGAAATTCTCACGCTAGTAAAAAAAAAGAGGGTCCTAGTAGCGGTCCCTACTCACCTAAGGGGCTAAAGGTTCTATTCTCCTCTATTTTTGATTCCTAAACCAGATGGCTCTTACAGAACAATCATTAATCTGAGGAAACTAAATCTTTTTCTCAAGTATCGACCATTCAAGATGGAGTCAATCCAGTCAGCTATTAAACTTCTCTTTCCCAACTGTTACATGAGTTTTAGATTTAAAGAATGCATACTATCACATCCCCTTCCACTCACATCATCAAAAATATTTACGGGTAGCAGTTCTAATTAATGGCTCCATTCAACATTTTCAGTTTGTCGCCATGCCCTTCGGAGTTTCTCTGGCCCCTCGTATTTTTACAAAGGTCATGGCGGAGGTCACGGCACATTTATGGGAACGTCAGACCTTGATAATTCCGTACCTGGATGACCTCATCATTGTGGGAAGAACAGCAGCTGAATGTGCAGCTCGCCTAAATCATACTATGTCTACCCTTCAGCACCTGGGATGGATGTTAAATTTGCAAAAATCTTGACTAACCCCAACCACTCTTCAGTCTTTTATAGGTATTCTCCTGGACTCTCATCAACAGCGATGTTTTCTCCCAGACACACAGATTGCAAGACTTCAAGAAAAAATCCGACATGTGCAGGGTCACCCGTCACTATCCTTAAAAACACCATGTCCTTGTTAGGGTCCCTAACCTCCTGTATTACAGCAGTTCTGTGGGCACAACTACACACCAGAACTCTCCAATGGGGGGTCTTGTCAGCAGCAGAAACCCTCCGGGGCTCCCTCGACTCCAATATGACTCTTACCAGATCAGCTCAGGAGTCCCTCATCTGGTGGATGGTGGAGGCCAACCTAAATTCAGGCAAACTGTGGCATGTTCATCCTACCAACATAGTGACAACAGACATCAGCCCATGGGGGTGGGGAGCTCATTTGAGGGACACTATTGCACAGGGTCTCTGGTCCAGCCAGGAACTAGACACTTCCTCCAACCTCAAGGAACTTCAAGCAGTGGAACAGGCTTTAGTGACCTTCCTTCCTCTCCATCAGCAGACCCATGTCCAAGTCCTTTCTGGCAATCAGACAGTGGTTTCTTATATAAATCACCAGGGAGGGACGAGGTCTCGTTCACTCATAACAACGACTGCCCGGGTGTTGAATCTCGCCGAGCAACACCTTCTTTCCCTATCAGCTCTTCATATCCGAGGAGTAGACAACAACAGAGCAGATTTCCTCAGCCGACATACTCTACATCAAGGGGAATGGAAACTGAACCCAGAGGTGTTTCTTCAGATTGTTCATTGGTGGGGCCGACAGATAATCGATTTTGTTAGCCACCAGGGAGAACAGATAAGTGGAACAGTTTGGTTCTTTGAACAAAGCAGACAACCCAACAGTTCTGGATGCTCTTCAAATTCCTTGGACCTTCTACCTGGCCTATGCCTTTCCCCTGATGATCCTACTTCGACAGTTCTCAGGAAAATCAGGGACGAACGGGCGTGAGTCATCTTGATAGCGCCCTTTTGGCCCAGATGCCCCTGGTTCTCCCTTCTCACAGGAATGTCAATTACAGACCACTGGGTTCTCCCGTCCAGACCGGATCTGCTGTCCCAAGGGCCTTTCCATCATCCACACGTCAAGGGCTTGAACTTGACAGCGTGGAATTTGAAAGAGAGTTATTAGCTTCTCATGGGTTTTCACAAAAATGAATAAATACGCTTCTTCACAGTAGGAAGCCAGTAACAACTAAGCAGTATGGTAGAGTCTGGAAAAAATTTCTGGAATTTTCACCTTCCTCCTCTCCAGGGGTGGCACCCATATCATCTATTCTGGAATTTCTCCAGAATAGTCTGGATATGGGTCTTTCTCTAAACACACTCAAGGTTCATATATCAGCTTTAGCAGCCCTTTATGATTCTAATATTGCTGGTAATCACTGGATCATGCGTTTTGTTAAGGCGTGTGAACGCAGTCAGCCAGTTCATATTCCCAACCTTCCCCCTTGGGATCTCAATCTAGTGTTAGACGCCCTGACTGATGCTCCCTTCGAACCCTTCAGTCTGCTTCAGATAAGCTAGTTTCACTAAAAACCTGCCTCCTGGTAGCCTTAACTTCGGCCCATCGAATTAGTGATATACAGGCTCTATCTATTGATCCTCCATATATGCAGGTCTTCCCGGAAAAAATAGTTCTGAAAACAGACCCTGCTTACTTGACCAAAGTAGCCTCCCATTTTCACAGGAGTCAGGAAATTATTTTACCTTCCTTTTTTCCTAATCCTGTCACACCTGAAGAATGTAGGTACCATACTTTAAATATGCAAGATGTGTTGCTCCAATACATTGCTAGGACAGCCTCCTGGACACATCATAAGTTCTTGTTTGTAGCCTTCCAAGCAGCTAGAAAGGGACACCAGGTGTCAAAAAGCACACTAGCTAGATGGGTGAGGGAGGCAAGCTCTCTGGCATACTCAGCTAAAAATGAGCCATTGCCACAAAGCGTAAGGCTATGTCCGCACGTTGCTTTTTACCTGCTTTTTTGCTGCTTTTTCAACTGTAGCGTTTAATGCCAAAATGGTTGTGTTCTGCTTTTCAAGCAAAGTCTATGGGAATTTGGGTTTCTTGTCCGCACTATGCAGTTCAAACTGCAGCCTTTTTGTTGCAAAACTTTGGTCAAAAACTCAGCTTTGCAGTGCAAAACCCAAATGGCAAAAACAATTGACATGTTGCTTCTTTGAAAAGCTGAGTTTTTGACCAAAGTTCTGCCACAAAAAGGCAGCATTTTGAACTGCATAGTGTGAACAAGAAACCCAAATTCCCATAGACTTTGCTTGAATAGAAGAACACATCCATTTTGGCATTAAACAGCGCAGAAGAAAAAGCAGCAAAAAAAAGCAGGTAAAAAGCAGGTAAAAAGCAACGTGCGCACATACCCTAAGAGCTCATTCCACTCGAGCAATAGAATCATCCTGGGCAGAGAAGGAGGATGTATCCATCGCTCATATATGTAAGGCTGCTACATGGTCTTCACCTTCCACCTCCTATAATCACTACAAGTTGGATCTTTCCTCTGCTACAGACCTTACCTTCGGGAGATCAGTGTTGCATGCAGTGGTCCCTCCCTAGGTGGCGTTGTCTCTGAAAGTCTCTCAGTGGGTGCTGTCATGGCGATAGGAAAAAACTAAATTACTTATCGGTAATGGGATTTTCCGGAGTCCACGACCGCACCCGCACACCACTACCCTTATTGACTCTTTCACTCCTTTGGTAGATGTGGTATTCTTCTGGTGCTCTTCTTTTCTTAATGTCATACTAATACGGTGCGGTTCCTCTCCAATGCTCTGAAATCCAAACTGATGAGGGAGAGGGACCGCACTTTTTTAATAGGTTTCCTGTCCTGATGGGGTGGATCCCTCTCTCAGTGGGTGCTGTCGTGGACTCCGGAAAATCCCATTACCGGTAAGTAATTTATTCTTTACAGCAAATAGAGGGCAGCAGTTATAACCTGCCCAGGCCAAGGAACTAATGCACTAGCAGGATGCAGCTAGACACCCAATAAGGTGGAGGCATCACAGGTGCAAAAGAAGCAAATCACTCACACACTTCCTATCGATGGAGGGGGCAATTGCTGGATAATAAAATTGCACACAAGTGGCTTGTATAGGGCGCCGTTCACACATGTAGATGCACAGTATCTGGCTAACAGGCTATTAGTCACGCCCATACTATTCGACCAGGCAGGCTGCGCTAGTACTATCCAAGTACACCATACAGGGATGGGAACTACAATATACAAGGCCTAACATTTATTATTTAGATATCAGTGTAGGGACCCACAAGCATGAGGACCTGTGACGTGGGATGTGGACAACCGTATTCTGGCCATAATACCAACCAATACCTCATATATATTTTATATATGTTTTTGCACATAACATTTTATACAGGATGCAGCCAGTTCCCTTAATGTTAGGCCTGATATATTGGAGTTCATGTCCCTGTATGGTGAACTTGGATAGTACTGGCTCAGCACGCCTGGTCAAATAGTATGGGCGTGACTAATAGGCTGCTAACCAGTTACTGTGCACCTACATATGTGAACGGCGCCCTATACAAGACACTTGTGTGCAATTTTATCATCCAGCAATCTCCCGCTCCATCGATTAGAAGTGTGTGAGTGATTTGCTTCTTTTGCACCTGTGATGCCTTCACCTTATTGGGGGTCTTGCTGCATCCTGCTAGTGCTGGTCAGGTTATAACTGCTGCCCTCTATTTGCTGTAAGTAATTGCTTTTTGCTGTCTGGGAAAGAAAAAGCTAAGAAGACGTTAGATAAGTTTGAAGCATGTAGAATAAACCAAATTTGATTTATTGATGTTTCCAGGACTCTTCCATCTTGAAGTCTTCTGCAGGCAGTAAAAATATCTTTTTAATCTTTCTTTATTGCCTGTACAATGCACATAAATTGTGAAAAACTCCCAGCACTGATTAGGCTAAAAAAAAAAAAAAAAAAAATTAGGTCGGCAGCATAACTTGACCCTGAGCTTTACCCAGAACAATGAACCTCATATAAGTCTATGGGGTCCCAAACATGTGTGCTGTAAAATCATGCTAGTAAGGGCTAGGGGGGTGCAAAGCATGAGAACTATACATACCGAGTCTCCTGCCAGGCTGTCACACTGTTTCTTGGGTCTGATGTTTAGATTTCATACATATTCACGGCTTCCCCCGCACACCTTCTGTGACTGTTGTGTCCCATGAATGGGAACAAACTGTTGTTTATATTTCTTGCATTGCATATTTTTCCTCCTATCAGGAAATTCCATATTGTTACTAGGTAGATTTAGACTGTATGAAGTTTGTCCCTATGTTCCTCCCTTACTTGGCTTCTGTATAGAATGCTCCTCCTTTTCTTCCTCAGTTTAGTCTAGAGAGGAACCATTGCTGAAGACATGTCTACAACCCTGTACAGATTATTCCTTTTCACCTGCCTTTACTTTGTACTTAATACAAGATTCTAGAAGAAAACTACAGCGTTTCTCCTTGTCTTTCTACAAGTCATCGTTGGGCTGAGTTAAAACTATCTGTTGATGCCGGAAGTGTGAGTACAATCATACAGTTATCTAAGGGACTGATTAGAGCGCTTGGGATTCACAGCTTCTAGGAAGAGACAGAATAGTGACAGCGTCTATGATTAGTTGCAGTCAGACTGCCAGCGTGCCAGTGTATGTGATTGGTTGTGGACTGTAAAAATAAATGGAAAAAAACGGCGCAGGGTCTCTCATATATTGATGCCAAGTGCATATAAAGCAGACAGCTACAGGCTGCAGCCTCAGCTGTGTGTGTTATCTTCGCTGTGTATCAAAATACGAGGGACGACATGCAGCTTTTTTTTAAATTATTTAAATAATTTTAAAAACCAACATGCAGTCTTGCCCAATTTTTATATCCAGCCAAGATAAAGCCAACAGCTGGGGGCTGGTATTCTCAGGCTGGGCAGACCCATGGTTTTTGGGTCCCTCCTCCAGCGTAAAAATAGCAGTATGCATCTCCCCAGCCATGCATTTTGATGCGGTTTTGTATTTTTTTGCCCGAAGATGTAAAAATTTGTGCACCCAAATACTCTGAGCACACATTGCCTAATCCGATAATCCAGCATTCAGTTCAATAACTTCATTTGAGGTAAGGTCAATGAGCTCACCTCAGGTCAGTTCACCTGAGGTCACAGCTGGGGTATCGTGCAACCTCCTGCTGTGACGTCAGGTTAACTCAGTGATGTCACCGCTCAGAGCTGCGTCGCAGTGAGTGGTCACGTTTTCTAATGTGATTGCATACTGCGACCTCAGGATGTAGCACAGGTAGAATAATCATGGGACCACGTGTGGATTACGTTGGACCTGCAGGGTGTTTTGGGGTTAATAAATTGGAGAAAGAGGGTGTTTTTTCATTTTTTTTTAAAGGATTTTTCTCTGTGTTTTGTATTTACTTATTTTGACTTACAGGGATAGTAATGGGGGATCTCATAGACCCCTCCCCATTACTATCCTTGGGCTTGATAACAAATGTGATTTTTTTTGGCAAATCACAGCTGTCACCCCCTTAAATTACTCCGCTTTCCACCACACCAGGGATGAGCTGGGTGAAGTGCCGGAATTTTCGACAATTCTGGGGTGGCTGCAGGCTGATATTTTTAGACTAAAGGGAGCCCAATAACCATGGGCTTCCCAAGCCTGAGAATACCAGCCCCCAGCTGTCTGCTATTCTTTGGCTGGGTATCAAAATTGGGGGGAACCTCTTGCCATTTTTTAAATTATTAATTTAAATAATTTCAAAAACATGCATGGGGTTCACTCGTATTTTGATACTCAGCCAGGATAACACGCATAGCTGAGGCTGCAGCCTGTAGCTGTCAGCTTTATCTGTGCTGGGTATCAATAAATGTGCTCTTTTCCACTAGGACCAGAGTTCATCAATTAAACCGTTTCCTCTGTCCTGTTTTTTCTTCACACGAATCGGGCTTTCGGTGCAATTGCAGCATGCTGCGTTTTGCACCAAGTCTTGGCTCACGTGTGTGAAAAATCACACTGCGCTCGCATCTTATGCGAGTGCAGTGTGGTGCACGCAGAGACAGACAACGGAGCAGATGGGAGAAAGTGCTCCCTCCCTCTTCTCCGTAGCTGTGATGCGATGTGATGTGATCTCAAGATCGCGTCACAGTCGCATGTCCCTCGGCTGACACCTGCAGCAGAGGGTCATTAGCATATCGGTTCCGATGCTCCCGCATTGGAAGCGGTACGCAAGTGGAAAAGAGCCCTACAGGGAACCCTACATAATTTTTTCTATTATTTATTTATTTTTACACTGCACAACAAATCACAGACACCGCCAGTCTGACTGCAACCAATTACAGATGCTGTCACAGAGGGTGTGCAGGGGAAGCAGTGAATATGCATGAGAGTTAATGAGCAGACCTGGAAGCAGTGTGACAGCTACACAGGATACTTGGTAAGTATAATTCTCCTGTTTTAATCTGTATTTTTCTTCCTTTTTTTAAATTTTTTTCCGGGTGGCCGAATTCGAATAGGAACCAGACGTAAGTAAAAAAAAAAAAGTCTGTGTTCGGGGTTGAGCACCGGACACGAGGTATCTGGCAATGACCCTGAACTTTGCAATTCAGATTTGCTCATCCCTAGTTATTATCAGTCAGGATTTGGCCCAGAAGCTGATATCCAACATTCCATGGCAAGTTGCAGACATCTTGAAACATTGGGTTCAACATTGTAAATATTGATTTGTTGGATAAATGATATATAAGTTTAAAACCTCATAAAATACTTATAATTGTACTTCAATAACCATTGGTTCATCTCACTAAAAGATCTAAAACCACTCAAGCAGAAAACTTTGTGAAAACCAGTTTGTGTCAGTCTCCACTTTTGGCCAAGACCTTACATAGTTTATTTTTAAGTTTTTTCTCACCATCAGTGTAACGGGGTGCCAGGGGTGCCTCGGGGGTTGTAGTCGTGGCCCCTTTTTCTTTCAGGACAACCCCCGGCTCCGCCGTCACTATTGGGACAGGGGATTGTTCTGTGGGGCAGAGTGTGGTGGAAAAGAGCATACTATCAGCCGCAGGAAGACTCTTCAGGCAGGGATCAGATAAACCAAACGACATATTTATTGCACAGAGTTTCAGAGACAGCTCAATGCACGGATCTTGTAGCGCACGGTCACAATTCCTGTCCGGGGAAATCTTTCCTTGTCATCTCCTCTAGTGGGGATGTGCCCGGCTACTCTACTTCACCTAGGCTCCCACTCCGGCTATCACAGACTGGACCCACACCAATTCTGCTTCACCATTGAGGACACTTCTTCTCTCCTTCCCTTCGTTCTTCCTGTCCACTCAGCTCCACACTCTGCCCCTGGCTGTTCCTTCTCCCCCGTCCCGGAATCAACTGACTTCAACACACACTTCTTTCCCTTCCCCCTAAGCTGCCGGCTCCTCCTCCCTCCTGCACAGTTTCTATGGGGACAGCCGTCCCACCCGGCCACTAGGGGAAACCCACTAAACAGTATACACATTTTTATTAATAACATCAACAGTAACTACTTTATCTACCCCAGAGTGGGGTATCTTCAGGGGGAAACTGCACCTCCTTGTAAGGGGTCTGCCCACCCCTTACATTCCTCCCCTCTTTTTGCCTTAGCCTCCCGGCAAGGCTCGCACCTGCAAAACACAATTTAGCAGCAATGCAAACTTTGGATAAAACTTTAAAACCTTCATAAACAAAGTCAACCACTGAGCGCACAAGTTCTGCGCCCGGAGTCCCTCCTGGGAGCTCCCGGTCTTTGTAGACAGTGTGCCCGGAGGCCTTCAGCAGGCACTCCCGGTCTTGGTAGGTAGGAGCACAAACAAAGTCTCCATTAACAACACAGAGGGAGTCCCTGGCTCAGTCCAGCATTAGACTCCTTCCGGACTCGGTAACTTAAACATAGTTGCAAACTGAGGAACTTTTCCGGCTCTTTTAACAATGCCGGTACTCAACACGAACATGTCCATTACCTCCGGTCATTACGGGTCACACGGGATGGTAAGCGCGCTGCCATTCGGCCCGCTGAGCCCTCACATAATCGGAAAGGGACTGACCTGGCAAGCGGCGCAGCCTCCGGAACGGTTCGTAGTTGACTGGTGGTTCTAGCGCCTCTGTCTCCGGTTTTGCCTCTTCAACCCCCGACAGGGGTGACGGGGTCGCTGAACGGGACGGCTGGGGACTACCCACGACGATCACCGGGTGTGTGACCATACTCTGGTGGATCGCTAACACCGCCGGTGTCCCCTTTTCTGGGTCAGCACTCAGTCTTGTCATGACTTCTGGCGACACCGCCAGCGTGTTTCTCGGCTGGGAAATCTCAACCAGCACCGGTCTCTGCTGTGTACGTCTCCGGTACTGACACTCTTCCCATTCGATCTCTTGCTGCCACTGTGCGGCCTCTTGCAGCTCTTCCTGTAATGGCGCCAGGGACGGTGGAGATGCTGGGGAAGGTGGAGGCGGGCCTTCTTTTCCCGCTCTTGTATACACTCCACCCCCAGTCTCGCACATCAAATCGACCCAGCACAGGCGACTCTTCTTTTTTTCCTGTACTGCCGCCCTCTTCACATGTTTTCAGTAACATCTTAGGGCCAGCACCTCCCCTCTTTGGACGGCGTACTCTGTACTTCTTTTTCTTCGCCGGCCAACTCAGGGTTTTTCGTTTGGCGCCAATTCTTCGCGCGCTCACTGTACTCGTGAAGACGGCGGCCATCTTACCGCCATCTTGTGCCTGGTCCAACGCCTTAGGCACCACTTGGTCTCCATCTTCTTGGATCGGGACCCCCTGCAGATAATCCGGATCCTGCCGACTACGCCACATGTAACGGGGTGCCAGGGGTGCCTCGGGGGTTGTAGTCGTGGCCCCTTTTTCTATCAGGACAACCCCCGGCTCCGCCGTCACTATTGGGACAGGGGATTGTTCTGTGGGGCAGAGTGTGGTGGAAAAGAGCATACTATCAGCCGCAGGAAGACTCTTCAGGCAGGGATCAGATAAACCAAACGACATATTTATTGCACAGAGTTTCACAGACAGCTCAATGCACGGATCTTGTAGCGCACGGTCACAATTCCTGTCCGGAGAAATCTTTCCTTGTCGTCTCCTCTAGTGGGGATGTGCCCGGCTACTCTACTTCACCTAGGCTCCCACTCCGGCTATCACAGACTGGACCCACACCAATTCTGCTTCACCATTGAGGACACTTCTCTCCTTCCCTTCGTTCTTCCTGTCCACTCAGCTCCACACTCTGCCCCTGGCTGTTCCTTCTCCCCCGTCCCGGAATCAACTGACTTCAACACACACTTCTCTCCCTTCCCCCTAAGCTGCCGGCTCCTCCTCCCTCCTGCACAGTTTCTATGGGGACAGCCGTCCCACCCGGCCACTAGGGGAAACCCACTAAACAGTATACACATTTTTATTAATAACATCAACAGTAACTACTTTATCTACCCCAGAGTGGGGTATCTTCAGGGGGAAACTGCACCTCCTTGTAAGGGGTCTGCCCACCCCTTACATTAGCATAGTAGAGTGCTGGTTAGATAGGTGGGTAAAGGAGGGGGTGGGGAGTGTTCAGTAAACACAACTCTTGGAGAGTAATGCTTCTCCTTGCATAGACCAGTACCCCTCCCCTCTCATAACTATGTTGAAGCCTCTTAACAAGCCAATCCTTAAAAACCCAGATGCAAATCTCAGTTTCTTCCAGGAGACTCTGGCTTGGCTAAAATGCTTAGTCATGATTCAAAGCTTTCTAATAGGTTGGACTTTGATCCACACGGTAGCTGCCTGCAATGAAGACATTATAGAGACAGTTTCTCTATTCTGGAGGAGAAATGTTCTATTGTCAAAGTTATTACTAGTGATGAGCGAATGTATTCATTACTATTCAGTATTGGTATTCGGGGTATTCGTTTTATAGCGAGTAATAGTGTATTTGCCTCACTATATTTGGATGTCCCGCCCAGCATGTTTGGCACCTGATTTGCAGCCACTAAACATGCTGGGCTTCTTAACCAATCACAGTAATGCCACAGCCATATGGGCTGTGGCATTACTGTGATTGGCTGGCTGCCGCCATTTTGTGCACATTACATTGCTCCTAGCGCTTTAGACTCACCGATCACGGCACGGCTTACACATTGCCCCCGCTGTCTCTATTTTTCTTCCCTACCCGCTCATTAGCCTCATCACATATTCACTGCACCCGCTTAGTAGGCTCATATTTACTGCTTCCCCCGTATACCGGTGGCCATGATTGGTTGCAGTCAGACCTGCCCCCACGCTGAGTTATAGCTGTCTGACTTCAACCAATCTCAGCCGTCGGTGGGCGGGTCTATATCGCACAGTAAAATAAATAATGAAAACAAAACAATGTGCGGTCCCCCAATTTTGATACCCAGCCAAGATAAAGCCTCACAGCTGAGGGCTGATTTTCTCAGGCTGGGGAGACCCACGTTATTGGGAGTCACCCAGCCTAAAAATATTAGCCAGCAGCCGCTTGGAATTGTCGCATCCATTAGGTGCGACAGTCCCGGGACTTTACACGCCTCTTCCCGAATTGCCCTGATGCGGTGGCAATCAGGGTAATGATGGGTTAATAATAGCCCACAGCTATCATCAAGCCCAGAATCAGTGATGGGAAGGGGTCTTCTATGAGACCACTCATCACTAATCCTATAAGTAAAAAGAAATACACATACACTGAGAAAAATCCTTTCTTTGGAATAAAATACAAAACCACCCTCTTTAATCACTTTATTATCCCAAATAACACCCAAGTTCAACATAATCCCCACTAGGTCCGAAGACGGTCTTGGCTCTGCTACAGCCAAGCCTGGAGAGACCAAAAACTCATCCGCTCTCTCCAGGCTCCGGGAAACACTGACAAGAAGGACCCAGCTGTCAGCAGTGACATCACTCAGTTTATCAGAGGTCAAACCCAGGTTCCCACAGTATGACCTCTGGTGACTTGAAGCACTCTTAGGCTATGTGCGCACGTTGCGCAAATACATGCAGTTACGCTGCGCTTTGTAGCGCAGCGTAACTGCATGCGTCCTGCGTCCCCTGCACAGTTTATGTAGATTGTGCAGGGGCCGTGCGCACGTGGCGCTTTAGAGCGCAGCGCTTCGGCTACTGCCGAAGCGCTGCGTAAAAAGAAGTGACATGTCACTTCTTTCCTGCGCTTTGCCGGCAGCTCCTGCTCTGTCTATGGGAGGAGCTGCAGACAGAGCGCATGGAATCGGCTTCACTACGGACATTTTCTGCAGCGATTAGAAGCGCACATGTGCTCTTCAGATCGCTGCAGAAATTTCTGCAGTGAACTGTACGCAACGTGCGCACATAGCCTTAAAATGTGGTGCCGTGTCCTGCGGGCTGCTCCACACTCCCCGGATGGCATTGTCAGTATTAAAGTGCAGGGCCGTGTCCCACTCCCTGATGAAGCGCTTCAACACTGACAATGCTGTCTAGGGAGAGTGGTGATCACAGCCTGCGATCTGCTGTCAGCTGCCTGGGGTGTCTCAGCAGCTCCTCCTGGCAGAGCAAACAGCTCTGACAGGAGGAGCTGCCGGGGACCGCGGTCAATACATGCTGCAGCGAGCAATGATCACAGCCTGCCATCTGCTGTCTGGGGTGTCTCGGCAGCTACTTCTGGCAGAGCACACAGCTCTGCCAGGAGGAGCTACCGGGAACCAAGGTCAGTACATGCTGCAGCCAGGAGGAGCTGTTGAGACACCCCAGGCAACTGACAGCAGATGGCAGTCTGTGATCACCGCTCGCCGCAGCATGTACTGACCTAGGTCCCGGGCAGCTCCTCCTGGCAGACCTGTGTGCTCTGCCAGGAGGAGCTGCCGAAACACCCCAGGCAGCTGACAGCAGATTGCAGGCTGTGATCACCGGTCTCCCCAGACAGCATTGTCAGTGTTGAAGTGCTGGCGGGGAGTGTGACACGGCCCCGCACTTTAACACTGACAATGCTGTACGGGGAGTGCGGGGCAACCCGGCAGGGTGCGGGATACGGCCCACATTTTAAGGCCGGGTACACATACCGGCTTTTCGCCGGTTTGACGGATGCGGCGCATGCCAGTATAGTGTATACAGTACACTGGCAGCGCAACAAGCGCCGGTAACATGCTGTCATGTGACCGGAGCATGTGACCCGGAAGTTGCGGCGCAGCCACTATACAGTATCATACTGTACTGGCGTGCGCCGCATCCGTCAAACCGGTGAAAAAAAGGATATGTGTACCTGGCCTTAAGAGTGCTTCAGGTCACCAGAGGTCATATCGGGGGAACCCGGGTATGACCTCCGATGAACTGAGTGACGTCACTGCTGCCAGCCAGGTCCTTCTTGTCAGTGTTTCTCGGAGCCTGGAGAGATTACACATGTTTTCGGTCTCTCCAGGCTTGTATGTAGCAGAGACAGGACCGTCGTGGAACCTCATGTGGATTACGTTAGACTTGGGTGTTATTGGGGTTAATAAAGTGGTGAAAGAGGGTGCTTTTTTATTTTATTCCAAATAAAGGAGTTTTCTCAGTGTATGTGTATTTCTTTTTACTTATAGGATTAGTGATGGGGGGGGTCTCATAGAAAACCCCTTCCCATTACTAATTCTGGGCTTGATGACAGCTGTGCGCTGTTATCAACCCCTCATTACCCTGATTGCCACCGCACCAGGGCAATTCGGGAAGAGGTGGGTAAAGTCCCTGGACTGTCGCATCTAATGGATGCGGCAATTCTGGGCAGCTGCTGGCTGATATTTTTAGGCTGGGGGGCACCCAATAATGTGGGTCTCCTCTCTGTTGGGTCCAGCAGAAAATACTCACATTTCCCACTGACTTGCATTGTACTAGCAATTTATAACGAATACATGAGTATTACAAAGTACTCGTTACAAGTATAGCGAATTTGAATATTACAGTACTCGCTCATCTCTAGTTATTACTTATCCTGATGCTTGCAATCCAATATTACAAAACTAAGAATACATGCGCACTCTGTAAGCACTAAGATGTCTGCAAACATTAAATATATTAAATTTATACTTTCTTATTGCTCTCTATATATTATTCTTATAAATTTAAAGTACATAGCGCACATTGGCCAATTTATGAGTGCCCACCAGCCACGACAAGGCGACCTTTCTATTGATGAGACCTCTACCGAACCTAAAGTCTACAAAGCATACCAACATTAACCTTTTTTTTCCAGCCCTTGGATCATTTGTTTAAAATTACCTTTTGAATAAATGTTGAATTTTTAATATATATTGTAGGGATTCATGATGTTCTCAGGTAGGCACTATACTGTGTGCAGAATTATTAGGCAAGTTGTATTTTAGAGGATTTTTTTTATTATTGATCAACAACTATGTTCTCAATCAACCCAAAAGACTCAAATATCAAAGCTTAATATTTTTAGAAGTTGGAGTGGTTTTTTTTTAGATTTGGCTATCTTAGGAGGATTTCTGTTTGTGCAGATAACTATTACTATGCTGAATTATTAGGCAACTTAATAAAAAATTATATTCCCATCTCACTTGTTTATTTTCACCAGGTAAACCAATATAACTGCACAAAATTTACAAAAATACATTTCTGACATGCAAAAACAAAACCCCAAAAAATTAGTGACCAATATAGCCACCTTTCTTTATGATGACACTCAACAACCTACCATCCATTGATTCTGTCAGTTGCTTGATCTGTTTACGATCAACATTGCATGCAGCAGCCACCACAGCCTCCCAGACACTGTTCCGAGAGGTGAACTGTTTTCCCTCCCTGTAGATCTCACATTTTATGAGGGACCACAAGTTCTCTATGGGGTTCAGATCAGGTGAACAAAGGGGCCATGTCATTATTTTTTCATCTTTTAGACCTTTATAGCCAGCCATGCAGTGGAGTAGTTGGATGCATGTGATGGAGCATTGTCCTGCATGAAAATCATGTTTTTCTTGAACGATACCAACTTCTTCCTGTACCACTGCTTGAAGAAGTTGTCTTCCAGAAACTGGCAGTAGGTCTGGGAGTTGAGCTTCACTCCATCCTCAACCCGAAAAGGTCCAACAAGTTCATCTTTGATGATACAGGTCCATACCAGTACCCCACCTCCACCTTGCTGGCATCTGAGTCGGAGTGGAGCTCTCTGCCCTTTACTGATCCAGCCTCTGGCCCATCCATCTGGCCCATCAAGAGTCACTCTCATTTCATCAGTCCATAAAACCTTTGAAAAATCAGTCTTAAGATATTTCTTGACCCAGTCTTTACGTTTTATCTTATGTTTCTTGTTCAAAGGTGGTCGTTTTTCAGCCTTCCCTACCTTGGCCATGTCCCTGATTATGGCACACTTTGTGCTTTTTGATACTCCAGTAACGCTGCAGCTCTGAAATATGGCCACACTGGTGGCAAATGGCATCTTGGCAGCTTCACGCTTGATTTTCCTCAATTCATTGTCAGTTATTTTGCGCCTTTTTTGCCTAACACGCTTCTTGCGACTCTGTTGGCTATTTGCCATGAAACACTTGATTGTTCGGTGATCACGCTTCAAGTTTGTCAATTTCAAGACTGCTGCATCCCTCTGCAAGACATCTCACAATTTTTGACTTTTCAGAGCCCGTCAAATCTCTCTTCTGACCCATTTTGCCAAAGGAAAGGAAGTTGCCTAATAATTAAGCACACCTTATATAGGGTGTTGATGTCATTATACCACACCTCTCCTCATTACAGAGATGCACATCACCTGATTTACTTAATTGGTAGTTGGCTCTCAAGCCTATACAGCTTGGAGTAGGACTACATGTATAAAAATGATCATGTGATCAAAAAACTCATTTGCCTAATAATTCTGCACACAGTGTAGAGTTCACACAATCAAAACAGTGTGAGGTTTATTGAACTCCATAAACTTGTGTAGTTCTTTAAATAAAACACAGCCTTTTTCCGACACACAAAACAACAAAAAAAAAAATCACAGTCCATTTTCAATAAAAGCAAAAGCAATAACGGAGTCTCACGCAGACAGCAATCCAGGTCCCCGTTTAGACCATTTAGAGCTATCATCCATAGCAACCAGTTGTACTTGCAATTTGGTGCAGACACTTCAAAAGACTTGAGACTGGGGCATATGTTCACCTTCCAGCAGGACGACGACCCTAAACACACTGCCAGAGCTATAATCTAAGGCCCCTTTCAGACGTCCGTGTTTAATCAGGTACAAGCCACACACATCGGTATGGTCATACATGTGTCACACATGTCACGCGTGTGTCACACTTGTGACATCTGTGCTTGCATACGTGTGATATCACTGTGACAGTACCGGAGAAAACACAGGTCATAGAAATAAAAAGATTTTCTATAGTCACCTGTATCCAGTGTTGCTGTCTTTGGCTCTGTGTCTCCTGCTTTTGACCATTGCTCATTATATTCATTGATTATTCACTGCACTGAGGACCTGGAAGCCGGAGCATCGCGGAGACAGCATCAGGAACAGCACTGCCGAGGACAGCATCGCTGGGGACAGCATCGCCAGTGACAGGTGAGTGTTACGAGGGGGACCCGGGGAAGCGTGCCAAGATGGAAAATGGACTGCTTCCGCCGGTCAAGGTCCACTGTGCAGTGTAAGGGACCGCCGCTATGGTGGGTGAAGAGTGAGCGGGTTGCTGCTAGCGATCGTCTGGAATGTCACAGACGATCTATGTACACCGATCTGCCCTAACCCGTGAGGGTTGTACGGCACAGATCTCACGGCTCGGTGTACCTGTTGCACGGGGAAGCACAGAGGTGCCCACGCACGTGTGCCAGTGGAAGTCACGAGAATATGGCACGAGGGTAGCACAGAGGTGCCCACGCACGTGTGCTTTCAATAACCAGGTGAGTCCAATGGAGACTTGAGGAGCTCACCTGGGACAGGAACACGGCCTGTTGACGGGGGTACTGCCGGAGCAGCAAGGCAGGAACACGGCCTGCAAACGAGGTACTGCCGGAGCAGCAAGGGCCAAGCCCACAAGAGACAGTAATGCCTGAGCAGTGGCGTGGCAGCACGCTGCCAGACATCCAAACATAGGACAGTCGCGCGCCGCCATGATGGCAGGGGGAGCTTTTAAGGAGGTGCAGCTCCACCCGAGGGCGGGCGCGAGGCGGAGATGACGGACTTGACCCAATCAGGGTCCACGACGTCCCAGCCTGGCCAGTCAGGATTCACCACGTCACCAGCCTTGTCATCAAGCCGTGTGACGTCAGTGAGCGAATCAGGACCCACCACGCATTGCACATGCTCACCCTCCTGCCTCTGGGAAATAGAGGCGGGATCCTCGGTCTCACAATGTGCAGAGATAACGGGAATCTCACTGCTTCCCTGAGCAGTAAACCTCTGCACATTGCGCAGTCTGGCAGACCTTCGGCGCTGCTGAGCAGGAGTGCTCGTGGCAGGCAAGGAATGGGAGACTGCCTCAGTCCTTGCCTCAGGAGAGCCACGAGATGTAACATTACCCCCCCGTCTAGGCCCCCCCCCTGTCCGTGCTCGAAGGCCGCTATCAAACCCGGGGCGCGGATATGATCCTCCAACTCCCAGGATCTATGCTCCGGACCACGGCCGGCCCACTCCACGAGGTAGTACCTCTTGCCCTGTATGACTTTTGTCTCCACAAGTTTTGCCACCTCAGGGTCGTCGGACGGGGAGTCGGTTTGAGCCGGCAGGGACCCCGAGAATTTATTAAGTCGTACGGGTTTCAGGAGGGACACGTGAAAGGTGTTGGCTATAGCCCAGCGTGGAGGGAGCTGGAGTCGATATGCCACTGGGTTTACCTGCTGTAGTACTTTAAACGGACCCAGATACCTAGGGGCGAATTTGGCTGCCTGTACCCGTAGGTTAACATTCTTAGAGGACAGCCATACTAGGTCACCAGGGGCGAACATCAGCCGTTGTCACCATCCGGTCTTTAGCCCTTTTAAGAGCCTCTTGGGTGTCATCCCAGATCTCCCGGGCCTTGGTCGCCCAATCCTCCACTCTAGTATCGGGTGACGTAATGGGCATCGGAACCGGGATTCTGGGATGTTGTCCGTTATTGAGTAGGAACGGAGTCTGGCCAGAGGATTCATGGACCGAATTGTTAATGGCAAATTCGGCCCAAGGAAGGAGGTTAGCCCAGTTGTCGTGGTGCGCGGATATAAAATGGCGGAGGTAAGTTACCAAGGTCTGATTAGTCCTCTCCACTAGTCCATTGGTCTCGGGATGGTATGCGGAGGAGATGTTCAGCTCTATCTGCAGGAGCTTACAGAGCTCTCTCCAGAAGCGAGACGCGAACTGGGGACCCCGGTCGCTCACCACCTTGTCAGGCATGCCATGCAACCTAAATACATGCCGAATGAACAAGGTGGCGAGAGCACGTGACGTCGGGAGTCGTGGGAGAGGCACCAAGTGGACCATTTTAGAGAAGTGGTCCGTGATGACCCATACGACCCTGTGCCCTGCTGACTTGGGCAGATCTCCCAGGAAGTCCATCCCTACCACTTCCCAGGGACGATCCGGCACTGGCAGTGGGTGAAGAAGACCTGCCGGTCTCTGCCGGGACGGCTTATTCCGAGCACACGACATACAGGCTCCCACATATTCCTGTATGTCCTGGGGTAGTCTCGGCCACCAATAATGCCTGGTCACCAGGTCTCTGGTCCTTTTGACCCCGAAGTGACCCCCGACCTTGGAGGCATGGGCCCACGATAGCACCTCGTTCCGTAGTTCAGGGGGAACGAGGGTTTTGCCAGGTGGCACCTGGTCCAAAGAAGTGGGAGTGACCATCCTCAAGCTGTCCGGGGGTAGTATAAGACGAGGCTCCTCCTCGTCCTCCTCCAACACAACCATACAACGTGACAAGGCATCGGCCCGTACGTTCTTCTCACCGGCCAGGTGGCGGATAATAAAGCGGAACCGGGAGAAGAATAAAGACCAACGGGCCTGCCTTGGGTTCAGGCGTTGTGCTGTCTGGAGGTATGTGAGGTTTTTGTGGTCAGAAAAAACCTCAAATGGATACTTCGCACCCTCCAGGAGATGCCGCCATTCCTGGAATGCTAGTTTCATCGCCAGTAACTCCCTATCCCCTATGGAGTAGTTCCTCTCGGCCGGAGAAAAGGTCTTGGAGAAAAAGAAACACGGATGTTTCCTTACTCGTTCGTTTTTCTGGTACAGGACTGCACCTGCACCGACCGAAGAGGCGTCTACCTCCAGTAGGAAGGGTTTGGAGATGTCTGGACGATGAAGGATGGGAGCTCTGGAGAAGTGAGTTTTGAGAGTGTGAAATGCCTCTACCGTTTCCCGTGTCCATGCTTTGGGATTAGCGCCCTTGCGGGTAAGGGCAATGATGGGTGCTGCCACCGTCGAGAAGTTGGGAATGAACTGGCGATAATAATTGATAAACCCCAAGAATCGCTGGATCGCCTTCAGCGAGCGGGGCTCAGGCCAGTTCATCACTGTCTCCAACTTCCCCGGATCCATTGCTAACCCCTGACTGGACACTATGTACCCCAGGAACGGCAAGGATTCCTGTTCAAAAACGCACTTTTCCAGCTTAGCATATAACGAATGGGTGCGGAGCCTCTTAAGTACTCGGATGACATCCCTCCGATGGGTGGTAAGATCGGGGGAGAAGATAAGAATGTCATCCAGGTATGCAACCACGGAAAGATACAAATCCCGGAAAATGTCATTCACAAAGTCTTGAAATACGGCGGGGGCATTGCAGAGTCCGAAGGGCATTACTAGATACTCGTAGTGACCGTCCCTGGTGTTAAAGGCGGTCTTCCACTCATCGCCCTTTCGGACTCGCACTAGATTATACGCCCCGCGTAGATCCAGCTTTGTGAAGACCTTTGCCCCGCGGAATCGATCAAATAGCTCAGTAATGAGGGGCAAAGGGTATTTGTTCTTGATTGTGATTGCATTTAATCCCCTGTAATCGATACAGGGGCGCAGATCCCCTTCCTTCTTCTGCACAAAAAAGAATCCTGCACCAGCCGGTGAAATAGACTTGCGAATGAACCCCTTCGCCAGGCTGTCCTGAATATATTTGGACATAGCCTCCGTCTCTGGAGCAGAGAGTGGATACACTCTGCCCCTGGGGGGCTCGGAGCCTGGCTTCAGGTCTATTCGGCAATCATATGGCCGGTGGGGAGGAAGAGTATCTGCGGCCCTTTTGGAAAAGACATCCCTGTAGGCCTCATAAGGTGTCGGTAAACCCGGCCCCTCAGTATTCCCTGAGGACCCAACCGACCTAATGGTAGCGGGTGGTTCGGTAGTCACGAGGTGCTCTCTACAGGATCCTGCCCAGGATGAGATCTCCCCTGTTGCCCAGTTGAGTATAGGAGCATGCTGTCTCAACCAGGGAAGGCCCAGTAGGATCTCATCCGTCCCCCCTGGAAGCACCAGGAAGGACACCTGCTCATGGTGTCCCGGTGGTACATCCATCCTGAGAGGGATGGTGATCTGGGTGATAGGATCGAGTAGTATGGACCCGTCGACTACCCGGACCCTGAGTGGTTTGGGCAACAGAACCAGGGGAACTGAGTATCGGGTTGCCAGGGAGGTCGAGATGAAATTGCCTTCAGCGCCTGAGTCCAAGCAAGCCAGGGCAGAGAAGAGGGTAGTGCCGAACTGCAACTGGGCGCTGATAGTCAACCTAGAGGGAGAAGTAGCGTCTAGAGTCCCCCCTCTGATAGAAACTAGACGCTGTCTTTTCCCGACGGTTTGGGACATCGGGTAGCTGTGTCCCCTCTGCCCACAGGAAAAGCAGATGACACAAGACCGAGAACCTGGGGCAGAGGAGACCACCTTGGACACCTCCATTGACTCCACGGAGTCGCCTACAGGACTGGCTGGGGGACCTGTCTGATGGAAGACGGGAGTCAGACGCTTTTTAGGCCGAGAAGACGTGGGTGCTGAAGAGACCTCGAGCCTTCGCTCCGCCTGGCGGATGTCTATGCGAGAGGCAACCTGAATCAAGGACTCTAAAGTAGCAGGCACCTCACGTGTGGCCAGTGCGTCTTTGACAAACCCTGCCAGGCCCTCCCAAAACACAGGGACAAGGACCTTATCCGGCCAGTCCAGCTCTGCGGCCAGTGTCCTAAAGTGTACAGCAAAGTCCCCGACTGAAGCAGACCCTTGCCGAAGTCGTAGGAGGCGCAGCGCGGAATCGTGGGTGACTTGAGGCCCCAGGAACACCATTCTCATGGCCCCAAGATAAGCTGCTAAGTTATTCACCACACGATCTCCGCGCTCCCACAACGGCGTGGACCACTTCAGCGCTCTCCCTGTGAGCAGGGACTGGACGAAGGCTACCTTCGCCTTCTCGGTAGCGTAAAGAGTCGCGGACAGCTCTAAGTAGGTGGTAACCTGGTTTATAAAACCACGGCACTCAGAGCTGTTGCCGCTAAAGCGCTCTGGAAGCGCAAGGCGAGGAGACCTTCCGCCCAATAGCACAGCCTGGGTAGCCGCCTGGGTGGCGACTGTCGTCAGAGTAGTCTTATCGGAGGAAGACTGCTCCACTGCTGCCAATCGTGACTCCAACTGCTGCACATAACGCAGCAACTGCTGCTGCTCTTCAGCCATAGCCAGACCTTTGGCGCGACCGTAATGTTACGAGGGGGACCCGGGGAAGCGTGCCAAGATGGGAAATGGACTGCTTCCGCCGGTCAAGGTCCACTGTGCGGTGTAAGGGACCGCCGCTATGGTGGGTGAAGAGTGAGCGGGTTGCTGCTAGCGATCGTCTGGAATGTCACAGACGATCTATGTACACCGATCTGCCCTAACCCGTGAGGGTTGTATGGCACAGATCTCACGGCTCGGTGTACCTGTTGCACGGGGAAGCACAGAGGTGCCCACGCACGTGTGCCAGTGGAAGTCACGAGAATATGGCACGAGGGTAGCACAGAGGTGCCCACGCACGTGTGCTTTCAATAACCAGGTGAGTCCAATGGAGACTTGAGGAGCTCACCTGGGACAGGAACACGGCCTGTTGACGGGGGTACTGCCGGAGCAGCAAGGCAGGAACACGGCCTGCAAACGAGGTACTGCCGGAGCAGCAAGGGCCAAGCCCACAAGAGACAGTAATGCCTGAGCAGTGGCGTGGCAGCACGCTGCCAGACATCCAAACATAGAAGGACGGTCGCGCGCCGCCATGATGGCAGGGGGAGCTTTTAAGGAGGTGCAGCTCCACCCGAGGGCGGGCGCGAGGCGGAGATGACGGACTTGACCCAATCAGGGTCCACGACGTCCCAGCCTGGCCAGTCAAGATTCACCACGTCACCAGCCTTGTCATCAAGCCGTGTGACGTCAGTGAGCGAATCAGGACCCACCACGCATTGCACATGCTCACCCTCCTGCCTCTGGGAAATAGAGGCGGGATCCTCGGTCTCACAATGTGCAGAGATAACGGGAATCTCACTGCTTCCCTGAGCAGTAAACCTCTGCACATTGCGCAGCCTTGCAGACCTTCGGGGCCGCTGAGCAGGAGAGTCTGCGGCAGGCCAGGAATGGGAGACCGCTTCACTCCTTGTAACAGGAGAACCACTAGGTGTCACCCTTCTGCTGCCTCTCTGAGAAGGTATCTCCTGCACACTGCGCAGTCTGGCAGACCTTTGGCGCTGCTGAGCAGGAGTGCTCGTGGCAGGCAAGGAATGGGAGACTGCCTCAGTCCTTGCCTCAGGAGAGCCACGAGATGTAACAGATGAGTATTCAGCAAGCAAGCAGTGTGTGTGCAGTGACGTTGAGGAGGTAATTGGAGTTCCCAATGAACTCTGATGACATCCTGATGACACCCCCGCTACAGCGGGTGTCACCACGGTGACTTCACAGGTTCATCATAGTTCATTGGGAACTCTGATGACCTCCTGGACGTCACTGCACACACACTACTTGCTTGCTGAATACACCTGTCACTGGCGATGCTATCCCTGGCGTTGTCCCCGGCAATGCTGTACCTGACTATGTTGTCTTCGACAATGTTGTCCCCACAATGAGGGCCGGCCTTAGCCTGAATGGCGCCCTGTGCAAAACTGCCCTTTGGTGCCCCCCCCCCACTGATTTTTTACCCAGTTTCCCAGGAAACAAATGACGACAGGAGCCAATTTTTTTATATCCTAATAAAATTCAGCTCTTCAAATGTAGAAAATATTCCAAATTTGTGCTGGAGAATCTGCACCTCAAATCCACCACGTTTGATCTCGTTCTGTTAGAGGTCTTCCGATTTCAACCATTTATGCCGTATCCCTGGATATTAAATCATGGATGGAACATGCGGATCCCCCCAATGGGGTGCACATGTATCTGGAAAATGAGGCGCTGCCGCTCTTCATAGAGAGATGATATATCTTTCTATACACTTAGAGCGGCGCAGGTTGTGGCCCCATTGGTGGGATCAGCATCTACTATACAAATCCTGAGGATAAAAGTACAGGATGATGCCAGATAATGCACGATGGAGCCGGCGGCTGATGCTGCGTGTACTCTGGACCAAAAAGTCCAAAATACAAATGTTAAAGGAGAATGTACGAAATTAGAAAAAAAATCTCTGCTTTCTATGTAATAAAGAGTCCTCAGGTTATATGTGTCGCTGCCTCTCAGCTCCAATGACCTGAACATACTGAGGTGCAGCACCACATACACACCTTGAGGACGATGAGTGCTGTGTATGTGTCGCTGCCTCTCAGCTCTACTGACCTGAATAGACTAAGCTGCAGTACCACATACACACCATGAGCGAGAGGCTCTGTGTATGGAAGAACTATGGCATATATACTGTAATCCATTTATTAACCAGTTTGGGCTCACACCTGCTGGCAATGCTGCAAATAATTTTGTTGGAAAATTTGTAAGATAAATCCGCACTGAATCGTGATATTCTGCAGACTTTCATAATACACACCTCAGCTGCTGCAGAACATCATCATACACATCTCAATTGCTGCAGAACCTCATCATACACACATTCTATGCTGCATAACCTCATTATACACATTTCAGCTGCTGCAGAATCTCATAATACACCTCAGCTGCTGCAGAACCCCATAAGGCTATGTGCGCACGTTGCGTATTTGCATGCAGTTACGCTGCAATCTGCACCGCAGCGTAACTGCATGTGTCCTGCGTCCCCAGCATAATCTATGAAGATTATAAAGGAGACGTGCGCACGTGGCGTCTTAGAGAGCAGCGCTTCGGCTGCTGCCCGAAGCGCACGTTCTAAGAAGTGACATGTCACGCAGCAGGAGCCCCCACACAGACAGATATCCAGCCGGCGGGCCTCCAGCACGGAGAGGCAGGCAGCCTGGGGGCCTCCAGCACGGAGAGGCGGGCAGCCTGGGGGCCTCCAGCACGGAGAGGCAGGCAGCCTGGGGGCCTCCAGCACGGAGAGACAGGCAGCCGGCGGGCCTCCAGCACGGAGAGGCAGGCAGCCTGGGGGCCCTCCAGCACGGAGAGGCAGGCAGCCTAGGGGCCCTCCAGCACGGAGAGGCAGGCAGCCGTTGGGCCTCCAGCACGGAGAGGCAGGCAGCCTGGGGGCCTCCAGCACGGAGAGGCAGGCAGCCTGGGGGCCTCCAGCACGGAGAGGCAGGCAGCCTGGGGGCCTTCAGCACGGAGAGGCAGGCAGCCTGGGGGCCTTCAGCACGGAGAGGCAGGCAGCCGGCGGGCCTCCAGCACGGAGAGACAGGCAGCCGGCGGGCCTGCAGCACGGAGAGACAGACAGCCGGCGGGCCTCCAGCACGGAGAGGCAGGCAGCCGGCGGGCCTCCAGCACGGAGAGGCAGGCAGCCGGCGGGCCTCCAGCACGGAGAGGCAGGCAGCCGGCGGGCCTCAAGCACGGAGAAGCAGGCAGCCGGCGGGCCTCCAGCACAGAGAGGCAGGCAGCCGGCGGGCCTCCAGCACGGAGAGGCAGGCAGCCGGCGGGCCTCCAGCACGGAGAGACAGGCAGCCGGCGGGCCTCCAGCACGGAGAGGCAGGCAGCCGGCGGGCCTCCAGCACGGAGAGGCAGGCAGCCGGCGGGCCTCCAGCACGGAGAGGCAGGCAGCCGGCGGGCCTCCAGCACGGAGAGGCAGGCAGCCGGCGGGCCTCCAGCACGGAGAGGCAGGCAGCCGGCGGGCCTCCAGCACGGAGAGGCAGGCAGCCGGCGGGCCTCCAGCACGGAGAGGCAGGCAGCCGGCGGGCCTCCAGCACGGAGAGGCAGGCAGCCGGCGGGCCTCCAGCACGGAGAGGCAGGTAGCCGGCGGGCCTCCAGCACGGAGAGGCAGGCAGCCGGCGGGCCTCCAGCACGGAGAGGCAGGCAGCCGTCCGCCTGCACAGAGAAGCGGCCGGCCGCCGCACAGAGAGGCGGCTGGCGCCCGGTTGCCAAGCTTCAAGAAAGGGATGGAGAGGCGACGCTAGAGACAGTACATTTAGCTTGAAACATAGGGTCTCCCTGCGGCTCCTCTCAACAAAGCCTGCTGCCTGCGCGGCGGCGGCGGTTACGCTAAAAATGCAGTGCTGGGACCAGAGGAGGCAGGATATGTACTTCTTACCTCTCTGCGGCACCCCCCCCTGAAGCATTGCCGTCGGCGCCCTGTGCGACCGCACAAGTCGCACATGCCTAAAGCCGGCCATGCCATGGCCGGCCTTAGCCTGAATGGCGCCCTGTGCAAAACCGCCCTTTAGTGCCCCCACCCTACGAATTTTTTTAACCAGTTTCCCAGGAAACAAACAATCCTCCAGATTTGTGCTGGAGAATCTGCATCTCAAATTCACATTAATGTCACACAGTCTGACCTTGTTCTTATAGGGCTCTTCTGATTTCAACAATTTATGCAGTATCCTTGGATATTACATCATGGATGGTACATGCGGATCTCAACATTGGGGCGCACATGTATCTGGAGAATGAGGTGCTACTGCTGTTCGTGGAGAAATGGTATAAATCTATGTACACTTGGATGGAAGTTCTGCGTCTCTGGACTGAGAGCGGCGCACACCGTGCCCCATTGGTGGGATCAGCATCTACTATACAAATCCTGTGGATAAATGTACCAGATTATACCAGACAAGGCACCATGGAGTCAGCATCTGAGGCTGCATGTACTCTGCACCAAAAAGTCCAAAATACAGATGTTAAAGGGGAATGTAAGAAATTAGAAAAAAATCTCTGCTTTCTACATAATAAAGAGTCCTCAGGTTATATGTGTTGCTGCCTCTCAACTCCAATGACCTGAATGGACTGAGGTGCAGTACCACATACACACCATAAGGACGGGAGCGCTATGTATGTGTCGCTGCTTCTCAGCTCCAATGACCTGAAAAGACTAAGCTGCAGTACCACATATACACCATGAGGGAGGGGCACTGGGTATGGAAGAACTATGGCATATATACTGTAATCCCTTTATTAATCAGACTGGGCTCCCACCAGCTGGCAATGTTGTAAATAGGTTTGCTGGAAAATTTGTAAGATAAATCCACGTCGAATCGTGATATTCTGCAGAATATTCTGCTTCTCCCTGCTCTGTTGCCCTAGACTGACCAGTGTCTCCCCTGGGTTTGACATTCTGCACAATGACCGGCCTGATCTACAAAGTGTGTAATATACACTGTCAGGATTTCATTTACCAATTTGAGCGGTCGTTTGATCGTTCACAAGTGACTCGGGGTCATCTGCTGAATGACGTCTCCTCCTGCTTCTCTCACTGTTCTAATTTTCAATTTGAGAGAAACAGGAGGAGACATTATTCGGCTGATGACCAAACATTGCAAATCGCATGTGAGCGATCAGATGACAACTACTCGAATCAGCAAGTGAAATCCTAACAGAGCGCATATTACACACCTTTAGGATATGGCAGGTCAATATTCAGAATTACATTACACACTATATGTGACAGGTACAGGGCATATGTAGGGTGTATAACAAATATATATGTATCTATTACCCCCTACACATGCTCTGCACCCACTCTGACCGCAGCAGTAGGGCCCACTGGCATCACGTCACAGGCTCTGCCTGATGTCATTACACTTATCTGGGACCCACAGCTGCAGAGCAAGGGTGAAACAGTGAGTCAGTGGCCATCCGCTCAGCAGCCCCCACACAGCCTCCTGCGTACAGCAGGAGCCCCCACACAGCCTCCTATGCACAGCAGGAGCCCCCCACACAGCCTCCTATGCACAGCAGGAGCCCCCCACACAGCCTCCTATGCACATCAGGAGCCCCCCACACAGCCTCCTATGCACAGCAGGAGCCCCCACACAGATAGATAGAAAGATACATATATATATATCGTAATAGAGACCTAGATGGATAGACAAATATATAATTGAGAAATAGATCGGTAAGACAGATAGATACAGACAGATCGATAGATAATAGAGATACATAGATAGATATAGACAGATATATGAGAGAGATAGCAAGACAGATAGATAGATAATAGACAGAGAGAGGGATAGATAGATAATAGATATACATAGACAGCCAGAATGGATGTATAGACAGGCATATATTGCACAGTATACAGGACACACACGTTATACATAACACATACAAACAGCACATAATACATTACAGATATGACACACAGCACGTTATACTCACATACAGTTACTTCCTGGGCTCCAGGATTTCAGTGGGGCTTTAGCAGCATCTCTGGCAGTGCAGGCACCCCTCCCCCCCCTAACTCTGGTAAAGATGGGAGAAGAGAGGAAACCGAGCTGAGAGGAGGGGAGGGCGTCCTCTGCTGGAGCCTGTGCACCAAAGGAGCAGCAAAGTGAAAGTTAATTGCTGCTTTCTGGGCGCCCCCTTTGCTGTCTGCTGGCCGGCGCCCTGTGTGACCGCACCACTCGCACATAGGTAAAGCCGGATGTGCGCAGGACATTCTGCAGGAGCTCCCAGAAATCCGCAGCACAACTTTGTCTGAGTTATGCTGCATTTTTGGTGTGGAGGTCCTGCAGATATGCTGCGGGCATTCTGCATTGAGGATACAATACCATGGCTTGGGCACTTCATCCTCAATGCAGAACAAGTGCTGGAGTGATCGGGGAGTTCATACTTACGTTTATCACACAGCAACTTGGTTTCCGGCCGGCTCCTGGGGAAGATGGATGAGCTCTGGCTGTCAGATGACCGGAGCTCAGGCTGTCACATGACCGCAGCTCGTGCAGGCCCCGCCTACCTCTTGCAGCCCGCTCCTAGCTCTGTCCTGCTCTTCTACACCGAAGGAAGAGTCTCCAGTGTCTTCAATCAAGGCAGGTAAGTATAGCGATCCGCGCGCAAAAATCTGCATGATTGACATGCAGTTACGTGCGGCTGCAGGAAATCCGCTGCATTTTCCAAGGTTAACGTGGGTTACGGCGGCAAGCCTGCGATATTCCCTGCACATCGGCTGATCTGATCAGCAGACATGTGGCTAACACTCACAGGTGGATCAGAGATCCACCCGCACCTGTTAACCCATTAGATCGCGCTGTCAAATACTGACAGCGCAGTTTAAATGGCGCAGCGGGGATCACGTCATTCCCCACCTCCATTGGTGGCCTCGTCACATGATTGCGGGACGCCAATGTATTGCCATAGTAGTGTAACGCCTGCCTGGATCAACAGACTCAGATGGAATGTAATGGACAGGCTAGAGGGAAGCCACTCACCAAGCAGGACCCCCAGAACCCTGAAACCCTTTAACCCCTATACAGGGATTTGGAATTACACAGGGCCCCGGAGATCACTACTTGTGGAAGGCTACAGTCCGATGAGAGTAGTCGCCAGGCAGAGTCAAACCAGGAATAGCAGAACAGGGACAGAATCGGCAGGCAAGGACGTAATCAGAAAACGTAGCAGAGGTCAAATCCGGATCGGGCAGCGAGGTGCAAAAACAGCAGGCAGAAGGGTAGTCAGAAAACACACAGAAGTCAGCACACAGGAATCACAAAACAGAATAGGGCGGATCAGGAGCCAGGAAATCAGAACTATCTCTGGCAGAGGTCAGCAGACAGGAGGGGAACTAAGAAGGGTGTGGTGCCTTCCCATTGGCTGTAGCTGAACGCTGGCAACTTCAGCTGGAAGACACACGCCACCCACAGTCAGCCAGTGGTACTGCAGATCCCAAGATAACCCAGCCCAGTGGATGATCGGAGCCTGCGCCCACCGGTGCCGCTGGCATCGACTCCTCTCCCGTCACCAGCACCATCCACGGCAGGAACACGGCGTCGCCTGGCAATCGGAGCAGAAGTCGCTGGTGCAGACTCCGGTGGTGACGTAACAAGTAGCATGCGGTCAGCTGATAACCCTTGACGATACGATAGCTCACTTCCTGTGATAGCCGTATAAAACTAGAAAAAATAGGGTATTACCAGATGACACGAGTAATATATAAAAATATATACACACTCACCTACTGTGGTTGTGAACGTCACAACCACTGTTTAAGCATGAGATAATGGCGTCTGCTGCAGCCCCACGTGCATGAGCATTCAAACAGGAGAAGAGAAGGGGTTAACGCCGCGCATCAGCCAAATGAAGATTTAGAGTTGTTGATAAATTGATATCTTTTTTATTTCATAGGACCAGAATATCAAAAACATGGCTTTGTTGATATTCTGGTCCTGAGGAAGAGGTTTCTACCTTGAAACGCGTAGACCTATGAAATAAAGAAGATATCAACTTATCAACAACTCTACATCTTCAATTGGCTGATGCGCGGCGTTAACCCCTTCTCTTCTCCTGTTTGAATTTCTGTGATAGCCGACAGAGCGCCGACGCTTATAGGAAAGTGGTATTTCTGCTGATCAGAGCGATGCTGGTCTGATCAGCATAAATGCACAAGGGACTGGACTCTGCAGTGATAAAGACTATTAAAATAAATAAAAAAATGTAAAAAAAATAATAATTTTAAAAAAATTAAAAAAACCCCAAAAAGTTCAAATCACCCCCTTCACCCCATTGAAAATAAAAATAAAAAAATACACATATTTGGTATAACCGTGTTCAGAGATTCGCTATCAAAATATAAAATAAATTAATCTGATTGGTACACGACATGGTGAGAAAAAAATTCCAAACGTCAAAATTACATTTTTTGGTTGCCGCAACACTTTTTTAAAATGCAATGACAGCCGATCAAAATGTAGCATCTGCACAGGAATGCTATAATTAAAAACGTCAGCTCGAGACGCCAAAAATAAGCCATCACTGAGCCCCAGATCCTAAAAAATGAGAACGCTATGGGTTGTGGAAAATGGCGTCAAAAGTGCTACTCTTTTTTTTTTTTTTTTCTTTTTTTCGCTCCTTAGATGAAAGTAAAAGTATACATGTTTGGTATCTACGAACTCGTACCGACGTGAGCCATCATACTGACACATCCGTTTTACCATATAGTGAACGGTAAATAAAATGTCCCAAAAACGATTGTGCAGTTGCACTTTTTTTTGCAATTTCACCACACTTGGAATTTTGTTCCCCATTTTTCAGTACAATATGGGGCAGAATGAATGGTGTCATTCCTGCATAAAACAAGCCCTCAGATGGCAAGATTGATGGAAAAATAAAAAAGTTATGGCTCTCGGAAGAAGGGGAGAAAAAAAAAACAAAAACTGAAAAACGGAAAATTGCCCAGGGGTGAAGGGGTTAAGGCAGAAAGACCCCCCATACATGTAATAACTGAAGTGAGCTGCAGGGCACAGTATCACAAAGGAGGAATCCCAGAGTTTAGTGACGTCCATGGCTTTCAGACTTCAGCAGTCATTGTCTGTAAAGGATTCTCTAGAAAGTATGGAAAATAAACATTTTATTTATGGTAAATGTGTCCAATTACTTCTGACCCCTGAAATGAGAAGAATGGTGCAATTCCTGTATCTGTCACAGGATATTTTTGTTCAACCCCTTTAATTAGACCTGAAAGTCTCCACTTCCATTGCGTCTCAGTTGTTCTATGTAGCGGGCCGCCCACACTTGTGCACAGGAGCCCCAGGCTGTCCGTGCCGCCCTGGGGTGCGCACACTGTAATGTAAGCCCCTGCAGTAAGCGGCAGAGTATAACAATGCAGGTTCCGGGGCTCCCACCTCCACAGACCTGAGCCCGGCACCTGTAATTGATCAGTGCGCTGACCCCGCCCCAGCCTGGCACATATGTGACCATCTTTGGTAACAGAACGATCCTAGAGCTCCTGATTATGTCATCTGCTTGACCACGTCATGGCTTGATCTTCCTTATCTCTATGGCAACAGCCCACATCCCGTAAATCTAAGGCGTTTGCGCCCGCCATCTTTAAATTGGGCAACAAACATGTGCAGTAAAAATCTATGCAGAGTTCTATGTCGCAGTCCTTATAACTCTCTATACACATTGAAGTAACCAACAACTATGGCCCCTCGGTCACAGAACAGTCCCGGGGAGTGGGGAACGTGACAGTTACCCGTTCTCACAAGTGATGGAGCCGCGGGATACGCCGCTGATAAGCCCCGCCCACAGGCTATCACGGAAGTGAATTCCCGCGTCGCATGCTGGGAGGTGACTGCCGGAAGTGGGGCAGAGACAGGCAGCGGCGGAGGTGAGTAGGGCGGGGCTCCTGCGGTGACCGGTACCGTTTGCCGGTATGGTAATGGACTTGGCATGTGTGTATGTGCACGTTACGGTGGCCTCGGGCTGTGTGTGGGGAGGACGCAGGTTCCCAGCATTATTGGTGTGAATGAGCGCATCTGCCTGGTATGGTGTGTGCAGGAGCCGAGCTTCTCCATACTCCGCGGAGTGTCATATCTGGAAGAGGCTACAAAGGCTGAGTAGTGTTCTTCAAGGGGTTAACTGCCAGGAAGTGTGAGATGCCCCCCCCTCCCTCCACTTATCCTAGTGATTATGGGGCTTCTGTGCCGGTATGGCCAAGGGGTGACCTCAGGCGCGGGGCGCCCAGCCCTCAGTGTGGGGCGACCTTAGGCGCGGGGCGCCCAGCCCTCAGTGTGGGGCGACCTTAGGCGCGGGGCGCCCAGCCCTCAGTGTGGGGCGACCTTAGGCGCGGGGCGCCCAGCCCTCAGTGTGGGGCGACCTTAGGCGCGGGGCGCCCAGCCCTCAGTGTGGGGCGACCTTAGGCGCGGGGCGCCCAGCCCTCAGTGTGGGGCGACCTTAGGCGCGGGGCGCCCAGCCCTCCAGTGTGGGGGTGACCTCAGGCGCGGGGCGCCCAGCCCTCCAGTATGGGGGTGACCTCAGGCGCGGGGCGCCCAGCCCTCCAGTGTGGGGGTGACCTCAGGCGCGGGGCGCCCAGCCCTCCAGTGTGGGGGTGACCTCAGGCGCGGGGCGCCCAGCCCTCCAGTGTGGGGGTGACCTCAGGCGCGGGGCGCCCAGCCCTCCAGTGTGGGGGTGACCTCAGGCGCGGGGCGCCCAGCCCTCCAGTGTGGGGGTGACCTCAGGCGCGGGGCGCCCAGCCCTCCAGTGTGGGGGTGACCTCAGGCGCGGGGCGCCCAGCCCTCCAGTGTGGGGGTGACCTCAGGCGCGGGGCGCCCAGCCCTCCAGTGTGGGGGTGACCTCAGGCGCGGGGCGCCCAGCCCTCCAGTGTGGGGGTGACCTCAGGCGCGGGGCGCCCAGCCCTCCAGTGTGGGGGTGACCTCAGGCGCGGGGCGCCCAGCCCTCCAGTGTGGGGGTGACCTCAGGCGTGGGGCGCCCAGCCCTCCAGTGTGGGGGTGACCTCAGGCGTGGGGCGCCCAGCCCTCCAG
Organism: Anomaloglossus baeobatrachus; assembly: GCF_048569485.1. Taxonomy (NCBI): domain Eukaryota; kingdom Metazoa; phylum Chordata; class Amphibia; order Anura; family Aromobatidae; genus Anomaloglossus; species Anomaloglossus baeobatrachus. Next base: position 424,634,811 of record NC_134354.1, on the reverse strand, counting down.
TGTGGGGGTGACCTCAGGCGTGGGGCGCCCAGCCCTCCAGTGTGGGGGTGACCTCAGGCGTGGGGCGCCCAGCCCTCCAGTGTGGGGGTGACCTCAGGCGTGGGGCGCCCAGCCCTCCAGTGTGGGGGCGACCGGGTTAAATGTGGCCACTTTCTGCTTCATTTTATTCTCACTGCTCCCGTGTGTTCCATGATGATGGTGGTGGTGTGTGTGTGTGTGTGTGTGTTTTTTTTTTTTTGTTTTTTTTTTTTTTCTTTAAATCTGCCATATGAGGATTTTCAGGGGGGGGGGGGGTTGTCTTTAGTGTCAGGTTGATCTGCATAATTACCCTTCACAGGGGTGGACATGTCATTGGTGGAGCCTGTGCAAGGTTAGGGGCCCACTTCTACCTCAAAAGCAGGTATGATGAGCTGTTGGACTGAAAAGGGCCCATACGCTGTTCTTGTACAGGCTTTTTTTGGCTGTGTTCGCCAGTGATCCTTGAACCATGCTTCCTGAAGACTAGGAAAGCTTGCCAATGATCCTACAATCACACCCACTTGATAAAGATCATAAAAGTTTGCCCTAAATAAGACTAAAGGCTCTGAAACCAAAAGGTGTATTTAAAAAAAAAAAAAAAAAACCCACTGTCTGAGCAGCAAAAATAGAGTAAGAGCACAATCGGGCAACTTTTGACCTGGTGATAGGTTTTTTTTATCTGTTAGGAGGTTTGTGCTATTTCATCTGAGCGCAGCATAATATAGACTGTAGATCCTGATTACAACGATGTATCACTTAGTTAACTGGGTGCAGCATTTGTGTAAGATGTAAGTCGTCAGAAAGCTAACCTCACTTACATCACACCTCTCTCTGTACATTGTATAGTGACAGTGAGCTAATAATTCGTGCTTGGGCATGATCAGACCAGGAGGCACTTGGGCAGCTAGTCCATGCAGTGATAACTTACTGCTGATAAAACAGTCATTGTAATGAAATATCATGCAGATTAATAAGTGACACATTGTTGAAATCAGGCTCTCAGCCCCTATCTCATGTTGTCCTCCGATTACAGAGCAAAAACCTGCTGACAGATTCCCTTTAAAAGGAATCTGCCCCTAAGATTTACCATCCTCCCATTTAAACCTTCGCCACTACCTTGTCTAACTTGAAAATCTTTCTCCGGTTACAGATTTAGACCCTTGTAGTGCCACATATGAACTCAAAATATACAACTCCTCATCGTATACATATTTTTGCTTGGTGCGTGTTATTAAATGGAAGACCTGACACGTACAGAACATATTTTATTTTTCATTGCTTATGTAGTCATCATGTTCTCCAGCGATTTACAGACATCACTGTCCCCATTGGGTCTCACAATGTAAATTCCCTATCAGTATGTCTTTGGTGTGTGGGAGGAAACTCATGCAAAACCGTGGAGAACAAAAACACCTTGCAGCGATTGTCCTTGGTGGGATTTTAACCAAGTACCCCAGCACTGAAAAGCAACAGTGTTAACCACTGAGCCACCGTGCTTTGGTTACTTCACCCACACTTAGGCAAGCATGCTATATGTTACTTGCTATGGTTTTTGATGACCTTGAGGTGCCATATGTGTCAATCAAAACTGAAGTGGTGCCTCTAACAAAGATTTAAAATAGGTCTTCGTGGCCACTTTGGGGGCAACTTAGGTTGTGCTGCTGCTACATTGAAGCATAGTGCATGCTAATATGGTTACATTGTGACACGCGAGGTCTAATAAGCAAGTCTCGAGAAATCACAACCACGCAATAAGCACAATGGCATTCTGCTACACACAGCCATCTTTGGCCATTACACCAGTGTAGCCCCAGACTTTACCGGTCACCTGAGTGGACTTTTGCGTGTGACTCAGGAGTGTTTTAAAGGTTAAGTCACAACTGATGCGGCTCTGCAGTTCACTAATCTGCAACATTGTAGAGCTCTTTTCAGGTCAGACAAGGTGGTGTAAATGGATTATAGAGAAATCCTGCGCCGAGGTTCCCTTTAAAGTTGTAATAAATCTCCTGCTCTTGCTACCAAATATCTGTTAGCTCAATGATTATATGCAGTTTGATCTTTACTGAGTATTTCTATGTTCGGGTGCTTGTGACAAGCAGGTCGAACACTCGGATGGGCACGTCTCAAGTACCCATATATAATGGAAGTCAGTGGTGAACTCTAGTAATTTTTCCCCTGAAAAAGGAGAGTTTCCCATTGACTTCCATTATACGCCACACTCGAGTCGAGCACGTGTGAGCGTCCAACTGCTCCTTCCGAGTACAGAGATCTCGAGCATGGTAGAGCTCACTTATCACTAATCTTGACTCCAATCTTAGTGTTGTGTAATCCTAGCCTTTCTACTGTTTGGTACTGTAGGATATTTTCCATTTTAGCGCTGCAGCATGTGACCTTACTAATTAACATTTTAGTGACTGGTTTGATATAACTGTCACTGATCAGTATGATGGGAGGGCTTACGGTTTCATACTTGATTTGAACCATGACAGTAGGTGCTGTTTGCATTTGTGGAATGCCTGGGTATGTGCTCCGACACGCTCGGTCACTTCCTGCAGTTCTGGTATCGGCTGCCTCCAGCACTCGCTGCAATACTTCAACACTTCCTCATTCGGAGCAGCAGGGAGTCTCAGGATTACACACTAGTCTTTGTAACAGATCTTCAGGAAAGAAGTTCTATTTGGCTATTTCTCCTTTAAATCTATTCCATCATTTTAGCTATTCTTTTTGCAATTTTGTGTTAGGTTGTAAATTATGGCGGACCTGCAAAACCTAGTTCAGCGTCTGGAGACAGCAGTGGGGAAGCTGGAGCTTTTTGCAGGAGGGTCAGGAGCTGGATCTTGTGCCGCAGGTGAGGAGGTTAATGTTTTATCGACATACGATATTTATAGATTAATCAATCGCTTGATGATTTATTTTTTTTTCTTTTTTCTTCCTTGTGTGATTTTATAGGAGACACCGCACAGTTTGTCAAGGCCTATGATGCGCTCCTCAATGGAGCAGTAGGAGAATTTCTGAAAATCAGTAAGGAAATAGGTGGAGATGTGGAGAAGCAGGTGAGCGTAATTGAAACCATGTATAGAGTTTCCTGGCCACTTTTTCATTCATGTAAGCTGGTCAGTATTTTGCATCATTATTTGTAAACCAAAATCTGTAGTATCTGCAGAGGAAAAGTAAAGATTTGCCCCTCTTCTTTCTCCATCATATTCCATGATTTACTTATTGCTAAATACTGCTGAAATTTGTAATAAAATAGTGTCAAGTTCAGTTGAGAGATCCAGCGTGCTGACAGTGAATCTGGGGGTACTGTCCATTAGTCTGCGGGAGTTGGGCGAAGCACTGGCCACGTTCCCAAATAGCGAGAACATTACTTTTTAGTAGATTTTATTTCATTTTTGTGCAGAAAGAACTTTCTGCGGCACTCACAACCTAATTGTTTATATTGGTATACACATTCAGAAATGATAGCGGACAGTAACCATTTCCCTTCTTATTTCTTTAGGCTGGGTTGTTGCTTGCAGGCCTGAACATACAGCGTGAGCTCTTGGTTAAAGCATCACAGTTTCAGCAGCCAGACGAGGTATTCTGCAATTCACACACTATTTCCTGTTTTGCATGTCAGTATTTCCCGTCACGTCTTCATGCTCTGTTCCTTCTTTCTAAACCTTTTGTGTAAGTGGGTGTGTAATGGGTTGCTGACTAGGATACTATGCACCTGTAAGTATGAACAGAGCCCTATGCAAGCCACTAGTGTGCAGTTTTACCATCCATTGATCACCCCCTTCATATTCTGGAGTTGTGTGAGTGATTTGCTCCTTTTGCACCTGTGATACTTCCATCTATTGGGGTCTGGTTGCATCCTGGTAGTGCATTAGTTTTTTGGCCTGAGCAGTTCACCACTGCTTTATCCTGCTGTGAGTATTTTATGTGTAAGTGTTGCATATATTGTTCTGTATTCAATGGCATGACTATTAAGAATGAAATATTTACTCATGGGGCGTTATTCATGATTTCAACCACTAAACTATTTTCTACGTGACATTGTACATTCTAAAAGCAGATTTGCTACCTAAACATGCCCTTATTATTATTATTATTGCGCCATCAATTCCATGGCGCTTTACATATGAAAGGGTATACATAATAGGGACAAGTACAATAATCATTAACAATACAAGGCACAGACAGATATAGGAGGAGAGAGGTCCCTGCCCGCGAGGGCTCAGTCTACAAGAGATAGGTACATTTACAGTACATCACAAAAGTGAGTACACCCTTCACATTTTTGTAAATATTTTATATCTTTTTCATGGGACAACGCTGAAGGTATGACACTGATACAATGTAAAGTAGTCAGTGCCCAGCTTCTATAAAACACTGTAAATTTGGTGTTCCCTTTAAATAACTGAACAGACAGCCATTAATGTATAAACCACTGGAAACAAAAGTCCACACCCCTAAGTGAAAATGGTCAAATTATGCCCAAAGTGGCAATATTTTGTGTGGCCAACATTATTTTCAAGCATGAATTGATATATTTACAAAAATGTGAGGGGTGTAGTCACTTGTGATATACTGGACGTTAAGCTTATTACAGAAATCTGTCACTTCTCACATGAGCCAGAATAGATAAAAGCAGCAGACTATATATTGATTAGTAAAGGGGGGAGGTACTCCTACACCTACTGTATTCCAGTAGGACTCTACTGAGTTCATAGGCATTTGTGGGAATGCTCCACACGTGTGCGGGGACGTCCCCCAAATTTGTAGTACAAGCGCAGCGTATTTAGGGGAATCTCCTGACTGAATACAGTAGCGTACTTGAATTTTGCATGTAACAAATAGTCAGCCGCTAAATACTGATGTGGTGGGTTTTTTTTGTTTTTTTGTTTTTTTTTTGCGGGGGGGGTCTTTATTTCTTTCCCTCAACAGAGATGGAATACTGTTCAGCAGTAATTAATCTTATTGACGTCATTCCACATCTATAAGAATACCTAATGAATAAATCAGTTGTCTTATTTTTGTTTGCTAAATGTACCTATAAATAATGCAAAACGTTCCAACTCCATGTAGGAAAATTCCACTGAATGCTGAAATTGTCGTTTCCTGTTTAGTAAGAAAATATAAAATGCTGAAATACATCTAATGATTTTATTTTGTTGTGATTGCGTCCTATAGAAGGATCTTTCTGCGCTTCTGGCTCCTCTGTCCAAACAGATTCAGACCGTTCAAGACTTCAGAGAGAAAAATCGGTCCAGCAAGCAATTCAATCATCTGTCTGCCATCAGTGAAAGTGTTCCTGCCCTTGGATGGGTCGCAATGGTGGGTTGTCAGTCATCCATTATTCTCTAATCGCTCCTTCCTCTTACTTATTCTGGTCTAGTGCAGCAATGTGTGTGTGGGTGTTTGTATGTTCCCCCATTGCTTTGGAAAGAATGACTAGCATTGTATAAATGAACTGCTTCAAACCCTGCCTTAGATTAGAAAACATGGGCTGTTGCAAAAATTTTTTTTATAAAGAAATAATTTGGGGGTGAGGTTACCATGGTAGTCGGGGATTTAAATAATAAAAAAAAAACCCTCAGTTCCACTATCTTGGTGCAACTATTAGCTTGTTGTACTTTGTGCTCCACTATTATAGTAAAGCAGTTTCAAGTCACTATGGAAGACTGAAAAAAATATTTACAAAAGTTTGATAAATTACCTTTTTTATTTTGATTTATCAAAATATAAATGACAAACCTTCCTATAAGCATGAAAAACAATTGCCGTTCTTTGGTTATTGCACGAAGACCCACAAAGAATGCAATAAAAGTGATAGATATGCATCCCAAATATTACCCAAAAGAACTGTAGACCCCCCCCCCCCCCCCCCCCTTTCCCAGAAGAAAAAAATAAAGCTATGCTGTCAGTGGCAACAGAAGCCCAAGTTATGATTTTTTATATATATATATATATATATATATATATATATATATATATATATATATATATATATATATATATATATATATATATATATATATATATAACCCCTCTTTCTTTGTCGCTCCATTGGGAGACCCAGACAATTGGGTGTATAGCTTCTGCCTCCGGAGGCCACACAAAGTATTACACTTTAAGAAGTGTAACCCCTCCCCTCTGCCTATACACCCTCCCGTGCATCACGGGCCCATCAGTTTTTTGCTTTGTGTTGAAGGAGGCAGACACATTCACGCAAGCTCCACATTTTAGTCAGCAGCAGCTGCTGACTTTATCGGATGGAAGAAAAGAGGGCCCCTAACAGGGCTCCCGACATGCTCCCTTCTCACCCCACTCTGGTCGGCGGTGCTGTTAAGGTTGAGGTACCCATTGCGGGTACAAAGGCTGGAGCCACATGCCGTTATCCTTCCCCATCCCTTAGGGGCTCTGGGTGAAGTGGGATCCTAACCGGTCACCATACACTGGGACCGGGCTCCCTCCGCAGCCCCTGGGGGAATCTGACGGACAGTAGACCGGGTATCATCAGGGACAGGCCCTGCTCCTCTGAGGTACTCTGTGTCCCCTTGGGGACGGCGCATAGAGCGCCTGTGTAACGGACGCTGCAGCAGCTGCTGGGTGTTTTGTGTCGCCGGGACTACCGCGCTTGTTTGCCGGCCGCGCTAATAACTTTAGTCCCCGGCTTTTGCGGCCTAGTACCGCATACTCCCGCCCCCGGGCCTGCCAGTCAGGGGTAAGGGCGGGACGCTAGACTAGACGTCAGCGGTGAGGGCTGGAGCATACTTAGGTATCCTCCTCCCCCCTCACTGAGCACTGCGGGGCACCAGATTCCCGCACTTTCTGAGGCACGCCCACGGCTCCCTCCTCCTCTCAGAACGCTGGCAGCCATTGCTATCAGCACTTTTGCCGGTGGAGAACTTCAGAACGAGCTCCACAGCTCTGGGAGGCCCAGGCAGGGAATCTGGTGGACACACAACCGCTGAGGGCGGTCGGTAAGCCGCACCTGTTACTAGGTGCTGGCCCCCCTGGGTGCCGAAGTGTATATTTATATCCTTATATTGTATACATTTACTCTGTTCGGCCGCACTATTTGCTTTGGCTATATACCCTCACTGATTGCTCTAAAGGGAGACAACAGCATGTCGTCCGCAAAAAGCAAGGGTGCCAAGGCACAGGCTTATTTTGCAACCTGTACCTCTTGTGCGGCTATGTTACCTGCAGGTTCCACCTACCCTCATTGTGTGCAATGCTCGGCCCCTGTGACACTGACTCAGCCGGAGCCTCAGCCACTGGTGGGACCCTCGGCCCAGGTAGAACCACCGGCTACCACTGTCCAGGTGGCAGGGACAGAGTTTGCAGTGTTGGCTGAGAAACTTTCTGAGTCACTTTCTCAATCCATGGCTCAGTCTATGGATAGATGGTCTGCTAAGATACTTGAAGCTTTGCAGTCCAGACCGGTAACACAGGCCCCGGGCACTGTTGAATCATTGCCCCCAGGCCCCCCTCGGTCGGCGCAGCAAAGTGCTCCTGGGGTGACTCCTAGGTCCCACGGTGAGGACTCCGACACGGACCGCAGTCCCAGACCGGCTAAGCGGGCTCGCTGGGAGCTTCCCTCGACTTCATCACACTGCTCAGGGTCTCAGCATGAGGACTCTCTGGAGGATGAAGCGGATGTGGCAGATCAGGGCTCTGATCCTGACGCCGCTCTCAATCTTGATACACCTGAAGGGGACGCCATAGTAAATGACCTTATAGCGTCCATCAATCAGGTGTTAGAACTTTCTCCTCCAACTCCTCCGATTGAGGAGTCAGCTTCTCAGCAGGAGAAATTCCAATTTAGGTTTCCCAAACGTACACGGAGTGCTTTTTATGATCACTCCAACTTCAGAGATACAGTCCAGAAACACAGAGCTTTTCCGGACAAGCGCTTTACTAAGCGCCTTAATGACACACGTTACCCCTTCCCCACTGACTTAGTTAAGGGTTGGGCTCAGTGTCCCAAGGTGGATCCCCCAGTCTCTAGACTGGCGGCTAGATCCATAGTAGCAGTGGCAGATGGTTCGTCGCTCAAGGATGCCACTGACAGGCAAATAGAGCTCCTGATGAAATCCATCTATGAAGCCATAGGCGCGTCTTTTGCTCCGGCATTCGCAGCCGTATGGGCACTCCAAGCTATCTCAGCTTGTCTGTCTGAGATTAATGCAGTCACACGTGCCTCTACTCCGCAGGTTGTGTCTTTAACCTCTCAGGCGTCGGCTTTTTCGTCCTACGCCATAAACGCCGTCCTGGACTCTGCGAGCCGTACAGCGGTAGCATCCGCCAATTCAGTGGCAGTCCGCAGGGCCATGTGGCTACGCGAATGGAAGGCAGACTCTGCTTCCAAGAAGTTCTTAACCGGTTTGCCATTTTCTGGCGACCGTCTGTTTGGCGAGCAATTGGATGAAATCATTAAACAATCCAAGGGAAAGGACTCGTCCTTACCCCAGTCCAAACCAAACAGACCTCAGCAACGGAAAATACAATCGAGGTTTCGGTCCTTTCGGCCCTCAGCCAGGTCTCAATTCTCCACGTCCAACAGGCCACAGAAGGGCCAGAGGAACTCTGATTCATGGCGGTCTAAGTCACGTCCTAAAAAGGCCGCCGGAGGAGCCGCCCCCAAAGCGGCCTCCTCATGACTTTCGGCCTCCCGAAACCGCATCCTCGGTCGGTGGCAGGCTCTCCCGCTTTTGCGACGCCTGGTTGCCACATGTCCAAGACCGATGGGTGAGAGACATTCTGTCTCACGGTTACAGGATAGAACTCAGCTCTCGTCCTCCGACTCGTTTCTTCAGAACATCTCCGCCCCCGAGCGAGCCGATGCTCTTTTTCAGGCGGTGAGCACTCTGAAGGCAGAAGGAGTGGTGATCCCTGTTCCCCTTCAAGAATGGGGTCGCGGTTTTTACTCCAACTTGTTTTGTGGTGCCAAAAAAGGACGGATCATTCCGTCCCGTTCTGGACCTCAAACTGCTCAACAGACACGTGAAAACCAGACGGTTCCGGATGGAATCTCTCCGCTCCGTCATCGCCTCGATGTCCCAAGGAGACTTCCTTGCATCAATCGACATCAGGGATGCTTATCTCCACGTGCCGATTGCACCAGAGCATCAGCGCTTCCTGCGCTTCGCCATCGGAGACGAACACCTTCAGTTCGTGGCACTGCCTTTCGGCCTGGCGACAGCCCCACGGGTCTTCACCAAGGTCATGGCAACAGTGGTAGCAGTCCTACACTCTCAGGGTCACTCGGTGATCCCTTACTTAGACGATCTTCTAGTCAGGGCACCCTCCCGGGTGGCATGCCAACACAGCCTGAACACTGCTCTGGAGACTCTCCAGAGGTTCGGGTGGATCGTCAATTTCCCAAAGTCAAAATTGACACCGACTCAATCGCTAACGTACCTCGTAATGGAGTTTCATACTCTCTCAGCGATAGTGAAGCTCCCGCTGGACAAACAGCGTTCACTACAGACAGGGGTGCAATCTCTCCTTCGAGCCCAGTCACACCCCTTGAGGCGCCTCATGCACTTCCTAGGGAAGATGGTGGCAGCAATGGAGGCAGTTCCATTTGCGCAGTTTCATCTGCGTCCACTCCAATGGGACATTCTCCGCAAATGGGACAGGAGGTCGACGTCCCTCGACAGGAACGTCTCCCTCTCTCGGGCAGCCAAAGCCTCTCTTCAGTGGTGGCTTCTTCCCACTTCTCTGTCGAAGGGGAAATCATTCCTGCCCCCATCCTGGGCTGTGGTCACGACGGACGCGAGTCTGTCAGGGTGGGGAGCAGTCTTCCTCCACCACAGGGCTCAGGGTACCTGGACTCAGCCAGAGTCCTCCCTTCAGATCAATGTTCTGGAGATAAGGGCAGTGTATCTAGCCCTAAAGGCGTTCCAGCCGTGGCTGGAAGGCAGGCAGATCCGAATTCAGTCGGACAACGCCACGGCGGTGGCGTACATCAACCACCAAGGCGGCACACGCAGTCGTCAAGCCTTCCAAGAAGTTCGGCGGATTCTGCTGTGGGTGGAAGCCACAGCATCCACCATCTCCGCAGTTCACATCCCGGGCGTAGAAAACTGGGAAGCAGACTTTCTCAGTCGCCAGGGCATGGACGCAGGGGAATGGTCTCTTCACCCGGACGTGTTTCAAGAGATCTGTTGCCGCTGGGGAACGCCGGACGTCGACCTAATGGCGTCCCGGCACAACAACAAGGTCCCGCCATTCATGGCACGGTCTCAAGATCACAGAGCTCTGGCGGCAGACGCATTAGTTCAGGATTGGTCGCAGTTTCGACTGCCTTATGTATTTCCTCCTCTGGCACTGCTGCCCAGAGTGTTACGCAAGATCAGGTCCGACTGCCGCCGCGCCATCCTCATCGCCCCAGACTGGCCAAGGAGGTCGTGGTACCCGGATCTGTGGCATCTCACGGTGGGTCAACCGTGGGCACTACCAGACCGACCAGACTTGCTGTCTCAAGGGCCATTTTTCCATCTGAATTCTGCGGCCCTCAACCTGACTGTGTGGCCATTGAGTCCTGGATCCTAGCGTCTTCAGGGTTATCTCAAGAGGTCATTGCCACTATGAGACAGGCCAGGAAACCAACGTCCGCCAAGATCTACCACAGGACGTGGAGGATCTTCTTATCCTGGTGCTCTGATCAGGGTTTTACTCCCTGGCCGTTTGCCTTGCCCACTTTTCTGTCCTTCCTTCAATCCGGAATGGAAAAGGGTTTGTCTCTCGGCTCTCTCAAGGGACAAGTCTCGGCGCTTTCCGTGTTTTTTCAAAAGCGTCTAGCCAGGCTTCCGCAGGTACGCACGTTCCTGCAGGGGGTTTGCCACATAGTCCCTCCTTACAAGCGTCCGCTAGAACCCTGGGATCTGAACAGGGTGCTAACGGCTCTTCAGAAATCACCTTTCGAGCCGATGAGGGAGGTTTCTCTTTCACGCCTTTCGCAGAAGGTGGTCTTCCTAGTGGCAGTCACATCACTTCGGAGAGTGTCTGAGCTAGCTGCGCTGTCATGCAAAGCCCCCTTCCTGGTGTTTCACCAGGATAAGGTGGTTCTGCGTCCGGTCCCGGAATTTCTCCCTAAGGTGGTATCCCCTTTTCATCTCAATCAGGATATCTCCTTACCTTCTTTTTGTCCTAATCCAGTTCACCAATGTGAAAAGGATTTGCACTTGTTAGATCTGGTGAGAGCACTCAGACTCTACATTTCTCGTACGGCGCCCCTGCGCCGTTCTGATGCGCTCTTTGTCTTTGTCGCTGGCCAGCGTAAAGGGTCGCAGGCTTCCAAGTCAACCTTGGCTCGGTGGATCAAGGAACCGATTCTTGAAGCCTACCGTTCTTCTGGGCTTCCGGTTCCCTCAGGGCTGAAGGCCCATTCTACCAGAGCCGTGGGTGCGTCCTGGGCTTTGCGGCACCAGGCTACGGCTCAGCAGGTGTGTCAGGCGGCTACCTGGTCGAGTCTGCACACTTTCACGAAACACTATCAGGTGCATGCCTATGCTTCGGCAGATGCCAGCCTAGGTAGGCGAGTCCTTCAGGCGGCGGTTGCCCACCTGTAAGAGGGGGCCGTGTTGCGGCTCTATTACCGAGGTATTCTTTTACCCACCCAGGGACTGCTTTTGGACGTCCCAATTGTCTGGGTCTCCCAATGGAGCGACAAAGAAGAAGAAAATTTTGTTTACTTACCGTAAATTCCTTTTCTTCTAGCTCCTATTGGGAGACCCAGCACCCGCCCCTGTTCTCTTCGGGCTGTTTGTTCTTTTGTGTACACATGTTGTTCATGTTGAATTGTTCTTTTGGTTCATGGTTCAGTTCTCCGAACATCCTTCGGATTGAATTTACCTTAGACCAATTTATAAGTTTCCTCCTTCCTGCTTTGGCACCAAAACTGATGGGCCCGTGATGCACGGGAGGGTGTATAGGCAGAGGGGAGGGGTTACACTTTTTAAAGTGTAATGCTTTGTGTGGCCTCCGGAGGCAGAAGCTATACACCCAATTGTCTGGGTCTCCCAATAGGAGCTAGAAGAAAAGGAATTTACGGTAAGTAAACAAAATTCCCTTCTTTCCACAAAAAATTTCTCATTTTTTTTCGCACTGATAGAGATGTTAAGGCTTGTTTTCTTTGTCGCTCCATTGGGAGACCCAGACAATTGGGTGTATAGCTACTGCCTCCGGAGGCCACACAAAGCATTACACTTTAAAAAGTGTAACCCCTCCCCTCTGCCTATACACCCTCCCGTGCATCACGGGCCCATCAGTTTTTATGCTTTGTGTTGAAGGAGGCACACATCCACGCAAGCTCCACATTTTAGTCAGCAGCAGCTGCTGATTTTATCGGATGGAAGAAAAGAGGGCCCTAACAGGGCCCCCGGCATGCTCCCTTCTCACCCCACTCGGGTCGGCGGTGTTGTTAAGGTTGAGGTACCCATTGCGGGTACAAAGGCTGGAGCCACATGCCGTTATCCTTCTCCCATCCCTTAGGGGCTCTGGGAGAAGTGGGATCCTAGCCGGTCACCAGGCACTGGGACCGGGGCTCCCTCCGCAGCCCCTGGGGGAATCTGCTGGACAGGAGGCCGGGTATCTTCAGGGACAGGCCCTGCTACTATAAGGTACTATGTGTCCCCTTGGGGACGGCGCATAGAGCGCCTGTGTAATGGACGCTGCAGCAGCTGCTGGGTGTGTTTGTGCGCCGGGACTACCGCGCTGACCGCGCTTGTTTGCCGGCCGCGCTTATAACTTTAGTCCCCGGCTTTTGCGGCCTAGAACGCATACTCCCGCCCCCGGGCCTGCCAGTCAGGGGTAAGGGCGGGACGCTGCACTGGACGTCAGCGCTGAGGGCTGGAGCATACTTAGTATCCTCCTCCCCCCTCACTGAGCACCGTGGGGCACCAGATTCCCGCACTTTCTGAGGCACGCCCACGGCCCCCTCCTTCTCTGAGAACGCTGGCAGCCATTGCTATCAGAGATTCTGCTGGTGGAGAACTTCAGACGAGCTCCACAGCGCTGGGAGGCCCAGGCAGGGAATCTGGTGGACACACAACCGCTGAGGGCGGTCGGTAAGCAGCACCGTTTACTAGGTGCTGGCCCCCCTGGGTGCCGAAGTGTGTGTGTATATATATATATGTATATGTATATATATATATATATATATATATATATATATATATATATATATATATATATATATATATATGTGTGTATATGTATGTATATATATATATTTATCTTGTATACATTTACTCTGTTCGGCCGCATTATTCGCTTTTGGCTATATACCCTCAGATTGCTAAAAGGAGACAACAGCATGTCGTCCGCAAAAAGCAAGGGTGCCAAGGCACAGGCTTATTATGCTACCTGTACCTCTTGTGCGGCTGGGTTACCTGCAGGTTCCACCTATCCTCATTGTGTGCAATGCTCGGCCCCTGTGACACTCACTCAGCCGGAGCCTCAGCCACTAGTGGGACCCTCGGCCCAGGTAGAACCACCGGCTACCTCTGTCCAGGTGGCAGGGACAGAGTTTGCAGTGTTGGCTGAGAAACTTTGAGTCACTTTCTCAATCCATGGCTCAATCTATGGATAGATGGTCTGCTAAGATACTTGAAGCTTTGCAGTCCAGACCTGTAACACAAGCCCCGGGCACTGTTGAATCATTGCCTCCAGGCCCCCCCCGGTCGGCGCAGCAAAGTGCCCCTGGGGTGGCTCCTATGTACCACGGGGAGGACTCAGACACGGACCGCAGTCCCAGACCGGCTAAGCGGGCTCGCTGGGAGCTTCCCTCGGCTTCATCACACTGCTCAGGGTCTCAACATGAGGACTCTTTGGAGGATGAAGCGGATGGTGCAGATCAGGGGTCTGACCCTGACGCTGCTCTCAATCTTGACACACCTGAAGGGGACGCCATAGTAAATGACCTTATAGCGTCCATTAACCAGGTGCTGGAACTTTCTCCTCCAGCTCCACCTGTAGAGGAGTCTGCTTCTCAGCAGGAGAAATTCCAATTTAGGTTTCCCAAACGTACAAGGAGTGCGTTTTTAGATCACTCCAACTTCAGAGATACAGTCCAGAAACATAGAGCTTTTCCGGACAAGCGCTTTACTAAGCGCCTTAATGACACACGTTACCCTTTTCCCACTGACGTAGTTAAGGGATGGGCCCAGTGTCGGAAGGTGGATCCTCCAGTCTCTAGACTGGCGGCTAGATCCATAGTAGCAGTGGCAGATGGTTCATCGCTCAAGGATGCCACTGACAGGCAAATAGAGCTCCTGATGAAATCCATCTATGAAGCCATAGGCGTGTCTTTTGCTCCGGCATTTGCAGCCGTATGGGCTCTCCAAGCTATCTCAGCTTGCCTGTCGGAGATTAATGCAGTCACACGTGTCTCTACTCCGCAGGTTGTCTCTTTAACCTCTCAGGCGTCGGCTTTTTCGTCCTACGCCATGAACGCTGTCCTAGACTCTGCGGGCCGTACAGCGGTAGCATCCGCCAATTCAGTGGCAGTCCGCAGGGCAATGTGGCTACGTGAATGGAAGGCAGATTCTGCTTCCAAGAAGTTCTTAACCGGTTTGCCATTTTCTGGCGACCGTTTGTTTGGCGAGCAATTGGATGAAATCATTAAACAATCCAAGGGAAAGGATACGTCCTTACCCCAGTCCAGACCGAAAACACCTCAGCAACGGAAGATACAGCAGAGGTTTCGGTCCTTTCGGCCCTCAGCCAGGTCCCAATTCTCTACGTCCAACAGGCCACAGAAGGACCAGAGGAACTCTGATTCATGGCGGTCTAAGTCACGTCCTAAAAAGACCGCCGGAGGAACCGCCACTAAGGCGGCCTCATGACTTTCGGCCTCCCCAAATAGCATCCTCGGTCGGTGGCAGGCTCTCCCGCTTTTGCGACGCCTGGTGGCCACATGTCCAAGACCGATGGGTGAGAGACATTCTGTCTCACGGTTACAGGATAGAGCTCAGCTCTCGCCCTCCGACTCGTTTCTTCAGAACATCTCCGCCCCCCGAGAGAGCCGAGGCTCTTTCTTTGTCGCTCCATTGGGAGACCCAGACAATTGGGTGTATAGGCTATGCCTCCGGAGGCCGCACAAAGTATTACACTAAAAGTGTAAAGCCCCTCCCCTTCTGCCTATACACCCCCCGTGCTCCCACGGGCTCCTCAGTTTTTATGCTTTGTGCGAAGGAGGCAGACATGCACGCACAGCTCCACAGATTGGTCAGCAGCAGCTGCTGACTATGTCGGATGGAAGAAAAGTGGGCCCATATAGGGCCCCCAGCATGCTCCCTTCTCACCCCACTCTTGTCGGCGGTGTTGTTAAGGTTGAGGTATCCATTGCGGGTACGGAGGCTGGAGCCTACATGCTGTTTTCCTTCCTCATCCCCCTTAGGGCTCTGGGTGAAGTGGGATCCTATCGGTCTCCAGGCACTGAGACCGTGCTTCATCCGCAACTCCAGAGGAGCCTGCTGGATAGGAGCCGGGTATCGTTCAGGGACATGGCCCTGCTACTTGGAGGTACTCTGTGTCCCCGTAGGGACCGCGCACAGCAACACTCCAGCATTGCTGGGTGTGCTAGTGCACCGGGGACCGCGGCGCTGACCGGGTTAAATGTGCCATTACACACTCAGCGTCGCTGAGTGTGTTTGTGTATGGGGACTACCGTGCTGACCGCCGCTGCCATGGTTAACACTGCGGCGCGGCTGGGACTTGTAGTGCGCCGGGGACTTCCGCGCCGGCCGCGCTTATACGGCGGCCGCGCTTATTACTCGAGTCCCCGGCTTTTGCGGCCTAGTCTTTTTTCCTCCCGCCCCCAGCCCTGACAGGCAGGGGAAGGGCGGGACGCTGTACAGACGAGCAGCAATGAGGGCTGGAGCATGCTTTGCATACTCCACCCCCCTCACTGTGCACAGTGGGGCACCAGTTCCCGCACTTTCTGGGTCACGCCCACGGCTCCCTCCTCTCCTCAGGACGCCGGCAGCCATTCCTGTCAGCTCCTCGGACGCTGCAGAGGGGGACAAATTCTGGGAGACCCAGGCAGGGATTCTGGTGGCCTCACAACCGCTTTAAGCGGGTGGTAAGCAGCACCTGTGGTGCTAGCCCCATTGTGCAGAAGTGTAATTATAGATTATATGTTTATGGTATATACTTTACACTGTATGGTGCACAGTTGATTCTGGCTATATACCCTATTGTGTTGCTCAGGGAAGACAATAGCATGGCGCCCACAAAAGGCAGGGGTGCCAAAACACAGGCTTACTATGCTGCCTGCGCCGCATGTACGACGCCGCTACCGGCAGGTTCCACTGACCCTCATTGTGTGCTCTGCTCGGCCCCTGCTGCACTTACTCAGCCGGAGCCTCTGCTAAGAGGGGCCCAGGGGAAGCTACCTGCTGACACTATCCAGGTGACAGGGACGGAGTTTGCAGTCTTTAAGGATAAACTCTCTGAAACTATGGCTAAGATACTAGAAGCCTTGCAGTCCAGACCGGTATCTCAGCACAGGGACACTGTTGAATCATTGTTCCCTGGCCCCCCTCAGTTGGACCAACAATGTCCCCCCGGGGTATCTCATAGATCCCAGGCTGGGGGCTCTGACACGGACCCCAGCCCCAGACCGATTAAGCGAGCTCGCTTGGAAATTCCCTCGACATCATCATATTGTTCAGGGTCTCAGCGGGGGGAATCTCTGGTTGGTGACGCGGAGACAGCTGATCAGGATTCTGATCCTGAGGCCGCTCTCAATCTAAATACTCCGGACGGGGACGCCGTAGTGAACGATCTTATTGCGTCCATCAATCAAATGTTGGATATTTCTCCCTCAGCTCCTCCGGTGGAGGAGTCAGCTTCTCAGCAGGAGAAATTCCGTTTCAGGTTTCCCAAGCGTACACAGAGTATGTTTCTGGACCACTCTGATTTCAGAGAGGCAGTCCAGATTCACCATGATTGTCCAGATAAGCGTTTTTCTAAGCGCCTTAAGGATACACGTTATCCCTTTCCCCCTGACGTGGTCAAAGGTTGGACTCAGTGTCCCAAGGTGGATCCTCCAATCTCCTGACTGGCGGCTAGATCCATACTTGCAGTGGAAGATGGGGCTTCACTCAAAGATGCCACTGACAGACAGATGGAGCTCTGGTTGAAATCCATCTATGAAGCTATCGGCGCTTCTTTTGCCCCAGCATTCGCAGCCGTATGGGCGCTACAAGCTATATCAGCAGGTCAAGCGCAAATTGACGCAGCCACACGCACTTCCGCGCCGCAGGTGGCGTCCATAACCGCTCAGACGTCGGCATTTGCGTCTTACGCTATTAATGCTGTCCTGGACTCTGCGAGCCGTACGGCGGTTGCATCCGCCAATTCGGTGGTACTCCGCATGGCCTTGTGGCTACGGGAATGGAAGGCAGATTCTGCTTCCAAAAAGCGCTTAACCAGTTTGCCAATTTCTGGCGACCGATTGTTTGGCGAGCGTTTGGATGAAATCATCAAACAATCCAAGGGAAAGGATACATCCTTACCCCAGCCCAAACCGAACATACCCCAACAGAGGAGGGGGCAGTCGAGGTTTCGGTCCTTTCGGGGCGCGGGCAGGTCCCAATTCTCCTCGTCCAAAAGGCCTCAGAAAGATCAAAGGAACTCTGATTCATGGCGGCCTAAGTCACGTCCAAAAAAGACCACAGGAGGTGCCGCTACCAAAGCGGCTTCCTCATGACTTTCGGCCTCCGCAATCTGCATCCTCGGTCGGTGGCAGGCTCTCCCGCTTTTGCGACACCTGGCTGCCACGGGTAAAAGACCGTTGGGTGAGAGACATTCTGTCTCACGGTTACAAGATAGAGTTCACCTCTCGTCCCCCGACTCGATTCTTCAGGTCATCCCCGCCTCCCGAGCGAGCCGTGGCTCTTCTGCAGGCGCTGAGCACTCTGAAGGCAGGAGTGGTGGTCCCTGTTCCTCTTCAGCAACAGGGTCACGGTTTTTACTCCAACCTGTTTGTGGTCCCAAAGAAGGACGGGTCTTTCCGTCCTGTCCTGGACCTGAAACTGCTCAACAAACACGTAAAGGCCAGGCGGTTCCGGATGGAATCCCTCCGCTCCGTCATCGCCTCAATGTCCCAAGGAGATTTCCTTGCATCGATCGATATCAAAGATGCTTATCTCCACGTACCGATTGCTCCAGAGCACCAGCGCTTCTTGCGCTTCGCCATAGGAGACGAACACCTGCAGTTCGTGGCACTGCCGTTCGGCCTGGCAACAGCCCCACGGGTTTTCACCAAGGTTATGGCTACTGTAGTAGCGGTCCTCCACTCTCAGGGTCACTCGGTGATCCCTTACTTGGACGATCTGCTGATCAAGGCACCCTCTCAAGAGGCATGCCAACACAGCCTCGACGCTACTCTGGAGACTCTCCAGAGTTTCGGGTGGCTCATCAATTTTCCAAAGTCAAATCTGACACCGGCCCAATCGCTGACATATCTTGGCATGGAGTTTCATACCCTCTCAGCGATAGTGAAGCTTCCGCTGATCAAGCAGCGTTCACTACAGAAAGGGGTACAATCTCTCCTTCAAGGTCAGGCACACCCCTTGAGGCGCCTCATGCACTTCCTGGGGAAGATGGTGGCAGCAATGGAGGCAGTCCCTTTCGCGCAGTTTCACCTGCGTCCTCTTCAATGGGACATCCTACGCAAATGGGACAGGAAGCCGACGTCCCTCGACAGGAACGTCTCTCTCTCTCTCAGGCGACCAAAGCCTCCCTTCGGTGGTGGCTTCTTCCCACTTCATTATCGAAGGGGAAATCCTTCCTGCCCCCATCCTGGGAGGTGGTCACGACGGACGCGAGTCTGTCAGGGTGGGGAGCGGTTTTTCTCCACCACAGGGCTCAGGGGACGTGGACCCAGCAAGAGTCCTCACTTCAGATCAATGTTCTGGAAATACGGGCAGTGTACCTTGCCCTGAAAGCGTTCCAGCAGTGGCTGGAAGGCAAGCAGATCCGAATTCAGTCGGACAATTCCACAGCGGTGGCATACATCAACCACCAAGGCGGCACACGCAGTCGGCAAGCCTTCCAGGAAGTCCGGCGGATTTTGATGTGGGTGGAAGCCACGGCTTCCACCATCTCTGCAGTTCACATTCCAGGCGTGGAAAACTGGGAAGCAGATTATCTCAGTCGCCAGGGCATGGACGCAGGGGAATGGTCCCTTCACCCGGACGTGTTTCAGGAGATCTGTTGCCGCTGGGGGGTGCCGGACGTCGACCTCATGGCCTCCCGACACAACAACAAGGTACCGATGTTCATGGCACGGTCTCAAGATCCCAGAGCTATGGCGGCAGACGCCTTAGTTCAGGATTGGTCGCAGTTTCAGCTCCCTTATGTGTTTCCTCCGCTGGCACTGTTGCCCAGAGTGTTACGCAAGATCAGGGCCGACTGCCGCCGCGTCATCCTCGTCGCTCCAGACTGGCCGAGGAGGTCGTGGTACCCGGATCTGTGGCATCTCACGGTCGGCCAACCGTGGGCACTACCAGACCGACCAGACTTGCTGTCTCAAGGGCCGTTTTTCCATCTGAATTCTGCGGCCCTCAACCTGACTGTGTGGCCATTGAGTCCTGGATCCTAGCGTCTTCAGGATTATCTCAAGAGGTCATTGCCACTATGAGACAGGCTAGGAAACCAACGTCCGCCAAGATCTACCACAGGACATGGAAAATTTTCCTGTCATGGTGCTCTGCTCAGGGTTTTTCTCCCTGGTCTTTTGCCTTGCCCACTTTTCTGTCCTTCCTTCAATCTGGACTGGAAAAGGGTTTGTCGCTCGGCTCCCTTAAGGGACAAGTCTCAGCGCTCTGTGTTTTTCCAGAAGCGCCTAGCCAGACTTCCACAGGTACGCACGTTCCTGCAGGGGGTTTGTCACATCGTTCCTCCTTACAAGCGGCCGTTAGAACCCTGGGATCTGAACAGGGTGCTGATGGTTCTTCAGAAACCACCATTCGAGCCAATGAGGGATATTTCTCTCTCACGCCTTTCGCAGAAAGTGGTTTTCCTAGTAGCAGTCACTTCTCTTCGGAGAGTGTCTGAGCTAGCAGCATTGTCGTGCAAGGCCCCTTTCCTGGTGTTTCACCAGGACAAGGTGGTTCTGCGTCCGGTTCCTGAATTTCTCCCCAAGGTGGTATCCCCCTTTCATCTCAATCAGGATATCTCCTTACCCTCTTTTTGTCCTCATCCAGTTCACCAATGTGAAAAGGATTTGCACTTGTTAGATCTGGTGAGAGCACTCAGACTCTACATTTCTCGTACGGCGCTGCTCGGATGCACTCTTTGTCCTTGTCGCTGGCCAGCGTAAAGGGTCACAGGCTTCCAAATCAACCCTGGCTCGGTGGATCAAGGAGCCAATTCTCGAAGCTTACCGTTCTGCTGGGCTTCCGGTTCCCTCAGGGCTGAAGGCCCATTCTACCAGAGCCGTGGGCGCGTCCTGGGCTTTGAGGCACCAGGCTACGGCTCAGCAGGTGTGTCAGGCGGCTACCTGGTCGAGCCTGCACACTTTCACGAAGCACTATCAGGTGCATACCTATGCTTCGGCGGATGCCAGCCTAGGTAGACGAGTCCTTCAGGCGGCGGTTGCCCACCTGTAGGAAGGGGCCGTTTTACGGTTCTATTACGAGGTATTATTTACCCACCCAGGGACTGCTTTTGGACGTCCCAATTGTCTGGGTCTCCCAATGGAGCGACAAAGAAGAAGGGAATTTTGTTTACTTACCGTAAATTCCTTTTCTTCTAGCTCCAATTGGGAGACCCAGCACCCGCCCCTGTTTTTTTGTGTACACATGTTGTTCATGTTGAATGGTTTCAGTTCTCCGATATTCCTTCGGATTGAATTTACTTTAAACCAGTTTATAATTTTTTTCCTCCTTCTTGCTTTTGCACCAAAACTGAGGAGCCCATAGGAGCACGGGGGGTGTATAGGCAGAAGGGGAGGGGCTTTACACTTTTAGTGTAATACTTTGTGCGGCCTCCGGAGGCATAGCCTATACACCCAATTGTCTGGGTCTCCCAATTGGAGCTAGAAGAAAAGGAATTTACGGTAAGTAAACAAAATTCCCTTCTTTTCAGGCGGTGAGCACTCTGAAGGCAGAAGGAGTGGTCATCCCTGTTCCCCCTCAAGAACGGGGTCGCGGTTTTTACTCCAACTTGTTTGTGGTGCCAAAAAAGGACGGATCATTCCGCCCCGTTCTGGACCTCAAACTGCTCAACAGGCATGTGAAAACCAGACGGTTCCGGATGGAATCTCTCCGCTCAGTCATCGCCTCAATGTCCCAAGGAGACTTCCTAGCATCGATCGACATCAGGGATGCTTATCTCCACGTGCCGATTGCACCAGAGCATCAGCGCTTCCTGCGTTTCGCCATCGGAGACGAACACCTTCAGTTCGTGGCTCTCCCTTTCGGCCTGGCGACAGCCCCACGGGTCTTCACCAAGGTCATGGCAACAGTGGTGGCAGTCCTACACTCTCAGGGACACTCGGTGATCCCTTATTTAGACGATCTTCTAGTCAAGGCACCCTCCCGGGTGGCATGCCAACACAGCCTGAACACGGCTCTGGAGACTCTCCAGAGGTTCGGGTGGATCATCAATTTCCCAAAGTCAAAATTGACTCCGGCCCAATCGCTAACTTACCTCGGGATGGAGTTTCATACTCTCTCAGCGATAGTGAAGCTCCCGCTGGACAAACAGCGTTCACTACAGACAGGGGTGCAATCTCTCCTTCGAGCCCAGTCGCACCCCTTGAGGCGCCTCATGCACTTCCTAGGGAAGATGGTGGCAGCAATGGAGGCAGTTCCATTTGCCCAGTTTCATCTACGTCCACTCCAATGGGACATTCTCCGCAAATGGGACAGGAGATCGACGTCACTCGACCAGAACGTCTCCCTTTCTCGAGCGGCCAAAGCCTCTCTTCAGTGGTGGCTTCTTCCCACCTCTCTGTCGACAGGAAAATCCTTTCTGCCCCCATCCTGGGCTGTGGTCACGACGGACGCGAGTCTGTCGGGGTGGGGAGCAGTATTCCTCCACCACAGGGCCCAGGGCACATGGACTCAAACGGAGTCCTCCCTTCAGATCAATGTTCTGGAGATAAGGGCAGTGTATCTAGCCTTAAAGGCTTTCCAACCGTGGCTGGGAGGCAGGCAGATCCGAATTCAGTCGGACAATGCCACGGCGGTGGCGTACATCAACCACCAAGGGGGGCACACGCAGTCGCCAAGCCTTCCAAGAAGTGCGGCGGATTCTGCTGTGGGTGGAAGCCACAGCATCCACCATCTCCGCAGTTCACATACCGGGCGTAGAAAACTGGGAAGCAGACTTTCTCAGTCGCCAGGGCATGGACGCAGGGGAATGGTCTCTTCACCCGGACGTGTTTCAAGAGATCTGTTGCCGCTGGGGAACACCGGACGTCGACCTAATGGCGTCTCGGCACAACAACAAAGTCCCGGCATTCATGGCACGGTCTCAAGATCACAGAGCTCTGGCGGCAGACGTGTTAGTTCAGGATTGGTCGCAGTTTCGACTGCCTTATGTATTTCCTCGTCTGGCACTGCTGCCCAGAGTGTTACGCAAGATCAGGTCCGACTGCCGCCGCGCCATCCTCATCGCCCCAGACTGGCCGAGGAGGTCGTGGTACCCGGATCTGTGGCATCTCACGGTGGGTCAACCGTGGGCACTACCAGACCGACCAGATTTGCTGTCCCAAGGGCCATTTTTCCATCTGAATTCTGCGGCCCTCAACCTGACTGTGTGGCCATTGAGTCCTGGATCCTAGCGTCTTCAGGGTTATCTCAAGAGGTCATTGCCACTATGAGACAGGCCAGGAAACCAACGTCCGCCAAGATCTACCACAGGACGTGGAGGATCTTTCTGTCCTGGTGCTCGGATCAGGGTTTTTCTCCCTGGCCGTTTGCCTTGCCCACTTTTCTCTCTTTCCTTCAATCCGGAATGGACAAGGGTTTGTCTCTCGGCTCTCTCAAGGGACAAGTATCGGCGCTTTCCGTGTTTTTTCAAAAGCGTCTAGCCAGGCTTCCGCAGGTACGCACGTTCCTGCAGGGAGTTTGCCACATAGTCCCACCTTACAAGCGTCCGCTAGAACCCTGGGATCTTAACAGGGTGCTAACGGCTCTTCAGAAACCACCTTTCGAGCCGATGAGGGATGTCTCTCTATCACGCCTTTCGCAGAAGGTGGTCTTCCTAGTGGCAGTCACATCACTTCGGAGAGTGTCTGAGCTAGCAGCGCTGTCATGCAAAGCCCCCTTCCTGGTGTTTCACCAGGATAAGGTGGTTCTGCGTCCGGTCCCGGAATTTCTTCCTAAGGTGGTATCCCCTTTTCATCTCAATCAGGATATTTCCTTACCTTCCTTTTGTCCTAATCCAGTTCACCAATGTGAAAAGGATTTGCACTTGTTAGATCTCGTGAGAGCACTCAGGCTCTACATCTCTCGTACGGCGCCCCTGTGCCGTTCTGATGCGCTCTTTGTCCTTGTCGCTGGCCAGCGTAAAGGGTCGCAGGCTTCCAAGTCAACCTTGGCTTGGTGGATCAAGGAAACTATTCTGGAAGCTTACCGTTCCTCTGGGCCTCCGATTCCGTCAGGGCTAAACGCCCATTCTACCAGAGCCGTGGGTGCGTCCTGGGCATTGCGGCATCGGGCTACGGCTCAGCAGGTATGTCAGGCGGCTACCTGGTCGAGTCTGCACACTTTCACGAAGCACTATCAGGTGCATACCTATGCTTCGGCAGATGCCAGCCTAGGTAGGCGAGTCCTTCAGGCGGCGGTTGCCCACCTGTAAGAGGGGGCCGTTTTACGGCTCTTGTTATCGAGGTATTCTTTTACCCACCCAGGGACTGCTTTTGGACGTCCCAATTGTCTGGGTCTCCCAATGGAGCGACAAAGAAGGGAATTTTGTTTTACTTATCGTAAATTCCTTTTCTTCTAGCTCCAATTGGGAGACCCAGCACCCGCCCCTGTTCCCTTCGGGCTGTTGTTCTTTTGTGTACACATGTTGTTCAAATTGTTATTTGGTTCATGGTTTCAGTTCTCCGAACCTCCTTCGGATTGAGTTTTACCTTAGACCAATTTATAAGTTTCCTCCTTCCTGCTTTGGCACCAAAACTGATGGGCCCGTGATGCACGGGAGGGTGTATAGGCAGAGGGGAGGGGTTACACTTTTTAAAGTGTAATGCTTTGTGTGGCCTCCGGAGGCAGTAGCTATACACCCCAATTGTCTGGGTCTCCCAATTGGAGCTAGAAGAAAAGGAATTTACGGTAAGTAAACAAAATTCCCTTCTTTTTGTAAGGCAAGATGTAGATTTGAATTGCACCATTCATTTTACCATAAATTGTAAGGTGTTAAAAAAAAAAAAAGAAAAATTTTACACCATAGTTTGCATGCCGTTCCTTGTACAGTAAAAATTACCTGGTGACATTATTCTTCAGATCAGTAGGATTTATGGAGGTAGCAAACATTTTTATATTGAAGTTGGTTTTTGTCCCCCTGCCATGTATTTATTTTATTAGCTTAAAGGGAACCTATCACCACTTTTTTGGCCTATATGCTGCGGCAACCACCACTGGGCTCTTATATACAGCATTCTAAGGCTATGTGCGCACGTTGCGTACTGGCCCTGCAGAAATTTCTGCAGCGATTTGAACAGTACACGTGCGCCTCAAATCGCTACAGAAACAGCCGATTTCATGCGCTCTGCATGTAGCCCCTCCCAGCCCCTCCCATAGACAGAGCAGGGACTGCATGCAGAGCGCACGAAAAGTGACATGTCACTTCTTAAAACGCGCGCTTCGGGCAGCAGCCGAAGCGCTGCGCTCTAATACGCCACGTGCGCACATCTCCTGCACAATCTCCATAGATTATGCAAGGGACGCAGTTACGCTGCGGTGCAGATCGCAGCGTAACTGCATGCAATTATGCAACGTGCGCACATAGCCTAACATGCTGTATAAAAGAGCCCAGGCTGCTGTGTAGAACATAAACACTTTATAATACTCACCTAACGGTCGCTCCAGTGCACAACAGTCTGATGGGTGGCGCCGTTCTCCGGTGCCTTCTCTTTCGGCCATCTTGGTCTTCCTTATTCTGAAGCCACGGTGCATGACGCATCCTACGTCATACACACGCGTCGGCAATGAGGTCCTGTGCACTTATATAGTGTTGGGCAGCCCACCTAGTCTAATGGTATGGGTGTCACTAATAGACTGTAAGCCAAACACACTGCACCTACATGTGTGAATGGCGCCCCATCCATGTTTTGCACCTGTGATGCCTCCCTCTTTATTGGGGGGCTTTGCTGTATCCTGCCAGTGCTGTAGACCCTTTAGCCTGGGCAGGTTAAAACTGTTGCCTTAGGCTGCTTTCACACATCCGGTTTGAGCAGTGCGGCTCAATCCGGCTGTGAAGCCTATGCAACGGATGCGGTGAAAACACCGCATCCTTTGCATAAGTTTTTTACATGCGGCAGGTCCGGTTTTTGCCGCTTGCGGCATGCTACTGAGCATGCGCAGTGGCAAAAACCGCATGCGGCGGCCGGATGCGGTTTTTGCCGCATCCGGCATCCATAGGGATGCATTGGGAAAAGTGCCGCATCGGCCGGATGCGGCGCAATGCGGTTTTTTTTGCCGGAGCAAAAAACGTGCCAGGGAACGTTCCGGCCGCCGCATCGGCTAAATCTACCGCATGCGGCAAAAACCGGACCGAACGCAAGCCCATGCGGCACAATGCGGCACTAATTAAAGTCTATGCAGGAAAAACGCAACCGGCAGCAAAAAAAACCCGGTTGCGGTTTTCCTGCAAAGTGCCGGATTGTGCCGCATTGCAAAAGCCGGATGTGTGAAAGCAGCCTTATTGTTGCTGTAATTGTTGAAATATACACCTAGCTGCAATGGCAACGCCAGGCAGTAATTCATGTTGCCTGCAGCTCGGGCAGTATGAATCACTTGACAGCTTCCCTTAAGCTTGGGTAGAGTCTGAAATATTCTGTAATGTGTTTTTTTTTTTGTTTTTTTTTTATTGAACAATACCGTTATCCGCATTGCCACTTAACTATGGATTGATTTTCTACATTTGTGATGTTTTTTTTCTTCTCCACTTTTCAGGCTCCCAAGCCTGGTCCGTATGTGAAGGAAATGACTGATGCAGCTACGTTTTACACCAACAGAGTCTTAAAGGAATACAAAGATGTGTAAGTTATAAAAGTGATCAGCTATGTTCACAGCACTTTACACACATAGAAACACAAGTAATATATTGGTTAACATTCTGGGTTTCTGACAGTGATAAGAAACATGTTGACTGGGTCCGCTCATATCTGAGTATCTGGACCGAGCTGCAGGCCTACATCAAGGAGCATCATACAACAGGCTTAAGTTGGAGAAAGACTGTAAGTGTCATTTTAGATTTTCTTTATATTTGTACTCTTAGTAATATATTTAAAAAGTTCTTTATTTGATCACTTAAAAATTGTGTATTTTCTTTGCTTTTTCATTAGGGGCCAAAGGCTGGACCTTCTACTTCTGCACCAAGTGCTCCATGTGCCCCCAGAGCTGGGCCTCCTCCTCCACCACCTGGAGGACCACCTCCACCTCCTCCTCCAGCTCCAGCGTCAGCCTCAGCTCCAAGTGATGATTCTGAAGCTCGTTCACAACTGTTTGCACAACTTAACCAGGGAGAGAATATAACTAGAGGTAAGAAGACGGCGATTATTCTTTAAAATGTGCTGAGTGCATCAGATTGGAAGGAAATATATTAGAAATGATACTGCAACATAAGTATACAAAATGGGGGTGGGGGAAAGTGTTCCATTCATGTGCTACAAACAATATATTACTATTTCCAAGCTATAATCATCTACCATCATCCATAGCTAAAAAAAACGGATGGGGTGGTGAGGGGGAGGAACCTTAGAAGTTTACAGTATAAAGTACTACCATATTTTTCGGACTATAAGATGCACTTTTTTCTTCAGCGCTCTATTGGGAGACCCAGACGATTGGGGTATAGCTACTGCCCTCCGGAGGCCACACAAAGCACTACACTAAAAAGTGCAAGGCCCCTCCCCTTCTGGCTATACCCCCCCGTGGTATCACGGGTTCTCCAGTTTTCAAGCTTTGTGCGAAGGAGGTCAGACATCCACGCATAGCTCCACAGATTTTAGTCAGCAGTAGCTGCTGACTATTTCGGATGGAAGAAAAGAGGGCCCATATAGGGCCCCCAGCATGCTCCCTTCTCACCCGTGGATGGTGTTGTAAGGTTGAGGTACCTATTGCTGGTACGGAGGCTGGAGCCCACATGCTGCTTTCCTTCCACATCCCCCTGAGGGGCTCTGAGGAAGTGGGATCCTGCCGGCCTCAAAGCTCTGACGCCGGGCTCCATCCACAGACCCATTTGAACCTGCTGGATACGGAGCTGGAGTACCGTTCAGGGACATGGCCCTGCACCATTACAGGTACTCTGTGTCCCCGTACACACAGGCACAGCACACTCCAGACTTGCTGGGTGTGCTAGTGCGCCGGGGACAGTAAAGGGTTACAGTCACTGCAGCTTTGCTGAGTGACTTTGTGTTTTGGGAACTACCGCGCCGGACGCTCCGGGAGCGGCGGCGCGGCTGGGACTTGTAGTTCGCCGGGGACTGGGCGCCGACCGCGCTTTTACGGCGGCGGCGCTTATAAATCCAGTCCCCGGCTTCTGCGGCCTAGTGCCGCTTCGTTCCCGCCCCCTCCCTGTCACTCAGGGAAGGGGACAGACGCTGAGCATTCAGCAGCGCCGAGGGCTGGAGCCTTTTTACATGCTCCAGCCCTCTCACTGCACACTGTCGGACGCCGGATTCCCGCTCTGCCTTGGGGGCACGCCCACGGCCCGCCCCTCCTCACACGAGCTGGGGAAGAAGCCGGCAGCCATTACTGAGTCCGAGCTCGGACTTTCGGCACCAAGGCAGGACGGTGGCGATCATACACCCGCTTATAGGCGGGCGGTAAGAGGCACACATAGTGCTGACCACGATATAACTGCAGTGTGTACATGTGTTGTTTTTTACTGCATAGGTCGCTATATGCCCGCTGGGGGAGCGACACATCAGCAGCAGGAAAGCAGGTGTGCTAAGGCACAGGCTTTCTAGGCTGCTTGTATTGCACGACTGAGGTGTTCATTTGTGTTTATGCTTATATGCTATACATTGCACTGTACAGTCGCTAGTCTTAGCTATATTCTCCTGGAATGGCTAGACTACAGCAGCAGAAAACCAAGGGTGCTGGGGCACAGGTTTTTTTCTATGCTGCTTGTATTGCATGGGCTGCAGTGTGCATTTGTACTTGTGCTTGTATGCTATACATAGCACTGTATGGTCACTCTTCTGGGCCATATTCCCCGAGATGACTAGTCTACAGCAGCAGAAGAGCTGGGGTGCCAGGGCACAGGCTTCTATGCTGCTTGTTTTGCATGTGCTGCAGTGCTCATTTGTACTTGTGCTTGTATGCTATACATTGCACTGTATGGTCACTCTTCTGGGCTATATTCCCCTAGATGACTAGTATGCAGCAGCAGAAGAGCAGGGGTGCCAGGGCACAGGCTTCTATGCTGCTTGTATTGCTTGTGCTGCAGTGGTCTTTTGTACTTTATGCCTGTATGCTATACATTGCAATGTACGGTCACCAATCTTGGCTATATACTTCTAGATAGCTAGTCGGCAGCGGCAAAAAAGCAACACAGATTTCAGTGCTGTTTTTACTACATGGGATGCTGTTCATGACACCGTCCCATTGTGTGCATGCTCCCCTGTTGCACGTCGTCTGCCGGGGTCTCTAGCACTTCGTCTGCCGGGGCTCTACTAGTTGTGGCCAAAGAAACCTCCTGTCAACCCTGTCCATGGACAGGGACGGAGTAGTCATAATATAGAGACTTGCACCCATGGGCAATCTACTTGACCAAAAGGGCAGATCTTCAGGGCTTTGATACTGACATCGCTCTCAATCCGGATACACCGGGTGGTAACGCCATACGGAATGATCCTATACCGTCCATCAATGGAAGGTTGGATCTTTCTCCCTCAGCTCCCCCAGTGGAGATAGGAGACGAACAGGAGAAGTTCCTTTTCAGTATCTCACGCAGATATTGAGTATTTTTCTGGCCACGCTGACTTCAGAGAAGCAGTCCAGGAACACCACGCTTACCAGATAAGCGTCTTCTCCAAACGTTTTTAGGATACACGTTATCCCTTTTCCCCTGACGTGGTCAGCGCTGGACTCAGGGTCCAAAGGTGGATTCTCCAATCTCCAGGCTTGCATATAGAGCCATAGTTGCACTGGAGATGGGGCTTCACTTAAAGATGCCATTCACAGACAGATGGACTCTGGTTGAAATCTGTCTAGGAGGCTATCGGCGTGTCGGTTGCTCCGGCATCCACAGCCGTATTGGCAACCTAACCTTTTCAGCTGTTCTTGCGCAGCTGACCTTGAGCAGGGACATCTGTACCGCAGAGGCGTCCGTAACCCCGCAATGTCTGCACTGCGACTTACCCTGTTAATACTGTCCTAAAAGTACAGTCGAGGTTTCGGTCCTTCCCAAGCTCCGGCAGGTCCCAATTGTCCTCGTGCAAAAGGGCTACAAAACCTCAGACGGGCTCAGATTCCGGCCGGGCTCAATCTCGCCCAAGGAAGGCAGTCGGAGGAACCGCTACCAAGGCGGTCTCCTCAGGACTCTCAGCTCTCTCTCTCTCTCCGCATCCGCGGTTGATGGCAGACTCCCCCGCCTTTGGCAACATTTAGCTGCCACAGGTCACAGACCGGTGGGTGACGGACATTGTGCTCACGTGCACAGGACAGTGTTCTGTTCTCGTCCTCCGACTCCATTCTTCAGAAAGGCCCCACCTCTCCACCGAGCAGATGCCCTGCTGCAGGCGGTGGACGCTCTAAGAGCAGAAGGAGTGGTGATCCCTGTCCCCCCTCAGGAACGAGGGCGAGGGTTTGTACTCCAATCTCTTTGGGGCTCCAAAAATGGACGGTTCCTTCCGTCCTGTTCTGGTCCTGAAACTGCTCAACGAGCATGCGAACGCCAGACGGTTCCGGATGGGCTCCCTCCGATCCGTCATTGCCTCAATGTCTCGAGGAGACTTCCTTGCCTCAACAGACATCAAAGATGCCTATCTCCACGTGCCAATTGCTACGGAGCACCAACGTTTTCTACGTTTTGTGATAGGAGACGAACATCTTCAGTTCGTAGCTCTGCCATTCAGTCTGGCGACAGCCCCACGGGTGTTCACCAGACTTTCGGGTGGATTGATCCCGTACTGGGACGATCTACTCGTCAAAGCACCCTCCCTCGAGGCATGCCAACGCAGCCTGAATGTTACGCTGGAGACTCTCCAGACTTTCGGGTGGATCATCAATTTGGCAAGGTCAAATCTGTCTCCGACTCAATCACTAACGTATCTCGGCATGGAGTTTCATACTCTATCAGCCGTAGTGAAGCTTCCGCTGAACCAGCAGCGTTCACTGCAGACAGAGGTGCAGTCTCTCCTTCAAGGCCAGTCGCACCCCTTAAGGCGCCTCATGCACTTCCTAAGGAAGATGGTGGCAGCCATCGAGGCAGTTCTCTTTGCGCAGTTTCATCTGCGCCAACGGCAATGGGACATTCTCCGCCAATGGGATGGGCAGTCAACCTCCCTGGACGGGAAGTCTCCCTTTCCCTGACGGCCGAGGACTCTCTGCAATAGTGGCTTATTCCCACCTCATTGTCATAGCCCCCATCCTGGGCAGTGGTCACGACAGATACGAGTCTGTCAGGGTGGGGAGCAGTTTGTCTCCGCCACATGGCTCAGGGGACGTGGACTCAGCAGGAGTCCACCCTTCAGATCGATGTTCTGGAAATCGGGGCAGGGTATCTTACCCTATTAGCTTTCCAGAAGTGGCTAGAAAGAGAGCAGATCCGAATCCAGTCGGACATCTCCACAGCGGTGGCATACATCAACCACCAAGGAGGGACACGCAGTCAGCAGCCTTCCAGGAAGTCCGGCGAATCCTCATGTGGGTGGAGGACACAGCATCCACCATATCCGCAGTTCACATCCCGGGCGTAGAAAACTGGGAAGCAGACTTCCTCAGTCGCCAGGGCATGGACGCGGGGGAATGGTCCCTTCACCCGGACGTGTTTCAGGAAATCTGTTGCCGCTGGGGGGTGCCGGACGTCGACCTAATGGCGTCTCGGCACACCAACAAGGTCCCGGCATTTATGGCACGATCGCGCGATCACAGAGCTCTGGCGGCAGACGCCTTAGTGCAAGATTGGTCGCAGTTCCGGCTCACATATGTGTTTCCACCTCTGGCACTCTTGCCCAGAGTACTGCGCAAAAATCAGATCCGATTGCAGCCGCGTTATACTCGTCGCACCAGACTGACCGAGGAGATCGTGGTACCCGGATCTGTGGCAGCTCACGGTCGGCCGACCGGGGTCACTACCAGACCGACCAGACTTACTGTCTCAAGGGCCGTTTTCTACATCGGAATTCTGCGGCCCTGAACCTGACTGTGTGGCCTTTGTGTCCTGGATCCTAGCGTCTTCAGGATTATCCCAAGGGGTCGTTGCCACCATGAGACAGGCTAGGAAGCCCACGTCTGCTAAGATCTACCACAGAACGTGGAAGATTTTCTTAATCTGGTGCTCTACTCAGGGAGTGTCTCCCTGGCCATTTGCATTGCCTACTTTTCTTTCCTTCCTACAATAGGAGTTAGAAAAGGGCTTGTCGCTAGACTCCCTCAAAGGGCAAGTCTCAGCACTATCCGTGTTTTTTCAGAAGCGTCTAGCACGTCTTTCTAAGGTGCGCACGTTCCCGCAGGGGGTTTGTCATATCGTACCCCCGTACAAGCGGCCGTTAGATCCATGGGATCGGAACAGGGCTCTAGTTCCTCTCCAGAAGCCGCTTTCGAGCCTCTGAAGGAAGTTTCCTTTTCTCGCCTGTCACAGACGGTGGCGTTTCTCGTTGCGATCACATCGCTTCGGCGAGTGTCTGAGCTGGCAGCTCTGTCATCCAAGGCTCCCTTCCTGGTGTTTCACCAGGACAAGGTAGTGCTGCGCATCATTCCGGAGTTTCTCCCTAAGGTCGTATCCTCGTTTCATCTTAATCAGGATATCTCCTTACCGTCCTTTTGCACTCATCCGGTTCACCGGTATGAGAATGTTTACGTTTGCTAGATCTGGTGAGAGCACTCAGAATCTACATTTCCCGCACGGCGCCCATACGCCGTTCCGATGCCCTTGTCGCTGGTACGCGCAAGAGGTTGCAGGCTTCTAAAGCCACCCTGGCTCGATGGATCAAAGAACCAATTCTGGAAGCCTACCGTTCTGCAGGGCTTCCGGTTCTTTCAGGGCTGAAAGCCCATTCAACCAGAGCCGTGGGTGCGTCCTGGGCGCTACGACACCAGGCTTCGGCTCAACAGGTGTGCCAGGCAGCTACCTGGTCGAGTCTGCACACTTTCACCAAACATTATCAGGTGCATACCTATGCTTCGGCGGATGCCAGCTTAGGTAGAAGAGTCCTGCAGGCGGCAGTGACATCCCCGTAGGGGAGGGCTGTTTTGCAGCTCTAACATGAGGTATCTCTTTACCCACCCAGGGACAGCTTTTGGACGTCCCAATCGTCTGGGTCTCCCAATAGAGCGCTGAAGAAGAAGGGAATTTTGTTACTTACCGTAAATTCCTTTTCTTCTAGCTCTTATTGGGAGACCCAGCACCCGCCCTGTTGTCCTTCGGGATTTCTTGGTTGTTTGCGGGTACACATGTTGTTCATGTTGAACGGTTTTTCAGTTCTCCGACGTTATTCGGAGTTAATTTGTTTAAACCAGTTATTGGCTTCCTCCTTCTTGCTTTGGCACTAAAACTGGAGAACCCGTGATACCACGGGGGGGTATAGCCAGAAGGGGAGGGGCCTTGCACTTTTTAGTGTAGTGCTTTGTGTGGCCTCCGGAGGGCAGTAGCTATACCCCAATCGTCTGGGTCTCCCAATAAGAGCTAGAAGAAAAGGAATTTACGGTAAGTAACAAAATTCCCTTCTTTTCACCCAAATGTTGGGGGGAAAGTGGGGGCGGGTGCGTCTTAGTGTGAATGTAGGGCTGCGGGGAATGAGGGTGCTGCAGTGGAGCGGGTCATCGGCGACACGAGCAGGCTGTAGCAGCGCCTGCCGTGACCACGTGGGCTCGCTAATTTTATATGCACGCCTTTCATCCCGCGCATCACTCTCAGCTCTGAAGCCGGCGCTGATAGGTGGGCGAGATGGGCGGGGGATGCGGGCATACTAAACAGCCAGCTTGCATGATAACCCCTGGCAACTACAGCCTGGAGTGATAATGTGTGGCTGTATTCACTACCCCCCGCGCATCATCATCAGCGCGGGGTGCAGTGAATTGGTATACTCACCGGCCACAATCCCTGCAGCATCGCAATGTCCTTCTGTCTGCTGGCCGCGGCTGTGTGGACACGTGCGCACAGCCATGATGTCATCGCTGTGTGCACTGCTAGTCTCCGTCATCGCTGTGCGCACTTGTCCACACACAGCCGCGGCCGGCAGACAGGAGGGCGAGCGATGCTGCAAGGATCGTGGCCGGCTCCACACAGGTCAGTGGCGCTGCAGCTGGCACAGACTGGTGGAGGAGCGAGGAAAGGTGAGTATAAACTTTTTATTTATTTATTTATTTTCTTTGTCGCTCCATTGGGAGACCCAGACAATTGGGTGTATAGGCTATGCCTCCGGAGGCCGCACAAAGTATTACACTAAAAGTGTAAAGCCCCTCCCCTTCTGCCTATACACCCCCCGTGCTCCCACGGGCTCCTCAGTTTTTTGCTTTGTGCGAAGGAGGCAGACATGCACAGCACAGCTCCACAGATTGGTCAGCAGCAGCTGCTGACCATGTCGGATGGAAGAAAAGTGGGCCCATATAGAGCCCCCAGCATGCTCCCTTCTCACCCCACTCTTGTCGGCGGTGTTGTTAAGGTTGAGGTATCCATTGCGGGTACGGAGGCTGGAGCCCACATGCTGCTTTCCTTCCCCATCCCCCTCAGGGCTCTGGGTGAAGTGGGATCCTATCGGTCTCCAGGCACTGAGACCGTGCTTCATCCACAACTCCTGTGGAGCCTGCTGGATAGGAGCCGGGTATCGTTCAGGGACATGGCCCTGCTACTTGGAGGTACTCTGTATCCCTGTGGGGACAGCGCACAGCAACACTCCAGCTTTGCTGGGTGTGCTAGTGCACCGGGGACCACGGCGCTGACCGGGTTAATATGTGCCATTACACACTCAGCGTTGCTGAGTGTGTTTATGTATAGGGACTGCCGCACTGACCGCCGCGGCCATGGAAACACTGCGGCGCGGCTGGGACTTGTAGTGCGCCGGGGACTTTCACGCCGGCCGCGCTTTTACGGCGGCCGCGTTTATTACTAAAGTCCCCGGCTTTTTGCGGCCTAGTTTCCTTTCCTCCCGCCCACAGCCCTGACAGGCAGGGGAAGTGCGGGACGCTGCACAGAACGAGCAGCACTGAGGGCTGGAGCATGCTTTGCATACTCCACCCCTCTCACTGTGCACAGTGCGGGCACCAGTTCCCGCACTTTCTGGGTCACGCCCACGGCTCCCTCCTCTCCTCAGGACGCCGGCAGCCATTCCTGTCAGCTCCTCGGACGCTGCAGAGGGGGACAAAGTCTGGGAGACCCAGGCAGGGACTCTGGTGGCCTCACAACCGCTTTAAGCGGGTGGTAAGCAGCACCTGTGGTGCTAGCCCCATTGTGCAGTAGTGTAACATTATATGTTTATGGTATATATGTTTTACACTGTATGGTGCACAGTTGATTTCTGGCTATATACCCTATTGTGTTACTCAGGGAAGATAATAGCATGGCGCCCACGAAAGGCAGGGGTGCCAAAACACAGGCTTATTATGTTGCCTGCGCCGCATGTACGACCCCGCTACCGGCAGGTTCCACTGACCCTCATTGTGTGCACTGTTCGGCCCCTGTGGCACTTACTCAGCCGGAGCCTTTGCTAAGAGGGGCCCAGGGGGAGCCACCTGCTAACACTGTTCATGTGACGGGGACAGAGTTTGCAAAACTCTCTGAGACTATGGCTAAGATACTAGAAGCCTTGCAGTCCAGGCCGGTATCTCAGCACAGGGACTCTGTTGAATCTTTGTTCCCTGGCCCACCTCAACTGGACCAACAATGTCCTCCCGGGGTATCTCATGGATCCCAGGCCGAGGGTTCTGACACAGACCCCAGCCCCAGACCGACTAAGCGAGCTCGCTTAGATTTTCCCTCGACATCATCATATTGTGCAGGGTCTCAGAGGGGGGAATCTCTGGTTGATGATGCGGAGACAGCTGATCAGGATTCTGATCCTGAGGCCGCTCTCAATCTTGATACTCCTGACGGGGACGCCATAGTGAACGACCTTATTGCGTCCATCAATCGTATGTTGGATATTTCTCCCTCAGCTCCTCCGGTGGAGGAGTCAGCTTCTCAGCAGGAGAAATTCCGTTTCAGGTTTCCCAAGCGTACACAGAGTATGTTTCTGGACCACTCTGATTTCAGAGAGGCAGTCCAGAATCACCATGCTTGTCCAGATAAGCGTTTTTCTAAGCGCCTTAAGGATACACGTTATCCTTTTCCCCCTGACGTGGTCAAAAGTTGGGCTCAGTGTCCCAAAGTGGATCCTCCAATCTCCAGACTGGCAGCTAGATCCATACTTGCAGTGGAAGATGGGGCTTCACTCAAAGATGCCACTGACAGGCAGATGGAACTTTGGTTGAAATCCATCTATGAAGCTATCGGCGCTTCTTTTGCCCCAGCGTTCGCAGCCGTATGGGCGCTACAAGCTATCTCAGCAGGTCAAGCGCAAATTGACGCAGCCACACGCACGTCCGCGCCACAGGTGGCGTCCATAACCACTCAGACGTCGGCATTTGCGTCTTACGCTATTAATGCTGTCCTGGACTCTGCGAGCCGTACGGCGGTTGCAGCCGCCAATTCGGTGGTACTCCGCAGGGCCTTGTGGCTACGGGAATGGAAGGCAGATTCTGTTTCCAAAAAGCGCTTAACCAGTTTGCCAATTTCTGGCGACCGATTGTTTGGCGAGCGTTTGGATGAAATCATCAAACAATCCAAGGGAAAGGATACATCCTTACCCCAGCCCAAACCAAACATACCCCAACAGAGGAAGGGGCAGTCGAGCTTTCGGTCCTTTCGGGGCGCGGGCAGGTCCCAATTCTCCTCGTCCAAAAGGCCTCAGAAAGATCAAAGGAACTCTGACGCATGGCGGTCTAAGTCACGTCCTAAAAAGGCCACCGGAGGTGCCGCTACCAAAGCGGCTTCCTCATGACTTTCGGCCTCCTCACTCCGCATCTTCGGTCGGTGGCAGGCTCTCCCGCTTTTGCGACGCCTGGCTGCCACGGGTAAAAGACCGTTGGGTGAGAGACATTCTGTCTCACGGTTACAAGATAGAGTTCACCTCTCGTCCCCCGACTCGATTCTTCAGGTCATCCCCGCCTCCCGAGCGAGCCGAGGCTCTTCTGCAGGCGCTGGGCATTCTGAAGGCAGAAGGAGTGGTGGTCCCTGTTCTTCTTCAGCAACAGGGCCACGGTTTTTACTCCAACTTGTTTGTGGTCCCAAAGAAGGACGGGTCTTTCCGTCCTGTCCTGGATCTGAAACTTCTCAACAAACACGTAAAGACCAGGCGGTTCCGGATGGAATCCCTCCGCTCCGTCATCGCCTCAATGTCCCAAGGAGATTTCCTTGCATCGATCGATATCAAAGATGCTTATCTCCACGTACCGATTGCTCCAGAGCACCAGCGCTTCTTGCGCTTCGCCATAGAAAACGAACACCTGCAGTTCGTGGCACTGCCGTTCGGCCTGGCAACAGCCCCACGGGTTTTCACCAAGGTTATGGCTACTGTAGTAGCGGTCCTCCACTCTCAGGGTCACTCGGTGATCCCTTACTTGGACGATCTCCTGATCAAGGCACCCTCTCAAGAGGCATGCCAACACAGCCTCGACGCTACCCTGGAGACTCTCCAGAGTTTCGGGTGGATCATCAATTTTCCAAAGTCAAATCTGACACCGGCCCAATCGCTCACATACCTTGGCATGGAGTTTCATACCCTCTCAGCGATAGTGAAGCTTCCGCTGATCAAGCAGCGGTCACTACAGACAGGGGTACAATCTCTCCTTCAAGGCCAGTCACACCCCTTGAGGCGCCTCATGCACTTCCTGGGGAAGATGGTGGCAGCAATGGAGGCAGTTCCTTTCGCGCAGTTTCACCTGCGTCCTCTTCAATGGGACATCCTACGCAAATGGGACAGGAAGCCGACGTCCCTCGACAGGAACGTCTCCCTCTCTCAGGCGACCAAAGCTTCCCTTCGGTGGTGGCTTCTTCCCACTTCATTATCGAAGGGGAAATCCTTCCTACCCCCATCCTGGGAGGTGGTCACGACGGACGCGAGTCTGTCAGGGTGGGGAGCGGTTTTTCTCCACCACAGGGCTCAGGGTACGTGGACCCAGCAAGAGTCCTCGCTTCAGATCAATGTTCTGGAAAT
Organism: Anomaloglossus baeobatrachus; assembly: GCF_048569485.1. Classification (NCBI taxonomy): domain Eukaryota; kingdom Metazoa; phylum Chordata; class Amphibia; order Anura; family Aromobatidae; genus Anomaloglossus; species Anomaloglossus baeobatrachus. The sequence continues at coordinate 424,597,190 of NC_134354.1, read as the reverse complement.
ACGGGCAGTGTATCTTGCCCTGAAAGCGTTCCAGCAGTGGCTGGAAGGCAAGCAGATCAGAATTCAGTCGGACAATTCCACAGCGGTGGCATACATCAACCACCAAGGCGGCACACGCAGTCGGCAAGCCTTCCAGGAAGTCCGGCGGATTTTGATGTGGGTGGAAGCCACGGCCTCCACCATCTCTGCAGTTCACATTCCAGGCGTGGAAAACTGGGAAGCAGATTTTCTCAGTCGCCAGGGCATGGACGCAGGGGAATGGTCCCTTCACCCGGACGTGTTTCAGGAGATCTGTTGCCGCTGGGGGGTGCCGGACGTCGACCTCATGGCGTCCCGGCACAACAACAAGGTACCGACGTTCATGGCACGGTCTCAAGATCCCAGAGCTCTGGCGGCAGACGCCTTAGTTCAGGATTGGTCGCAGTTTCAGCTCCCTTATGTGTTTCCTCCGCTGGCACTGTTGCCCAGAGTGTTACGCAAGATCAGGGCCGACTGCCGCCGCGTCATCCTCGTCACTCCAGACTGGCCGAGGCGGTCGTGGTACCCGGATCTGTGGCATCTCACGGTCGGCCAACCGTGGGCACTACCAGACCGACCAGACTTGCTATCTCAAGGGCCGTTTTTCCATCTGAATTCTGCGGCCCTCAACCTGACTGTGTGGCCATTGAGTCCTGGATCCTAGTGTCTTCAGGATTATCTCAAGAGGTCATTGCCACTATGAGACAGGCTAGGAAACCAACGTCCGCCAAGATCTACCACAGGACGTGGAAAATTTTCCTGTCGTGGTGCTCTGCTCAGGGTTTTTCTCCCTGGCCTTTTGCCTTGCCCACTTTTCTGTCCTTCCTTCAATCTGGACTGGAAAAGGGTTTGTCGCTCGGCTCCCTTAAGGGACAAGTCTCAGCGCTCTGTGTTTTTCCAGAAGCGCCTAGCCAGACTTCCACAGGTACGCACGTTCCTGCAGGGGGTTTGTCACATCGTTCCTCGTTACAAGCGGCCGTTAGAACCCTGGGATCTGAACAGGGTGCTGCTGGCTCTTCAGAAACCACCATTCGAGCCAATGAGAGATATTTCTCTCTCACGCCTTTCGCAGAAAGTGGTTTTTCTGGTAGCAGTCACTTCACTTCGGAGAGTGTCTGAGCTAGCAGCGCTGTCATGCAAAGCCCCTTTCCTGGTTTTTCACCAGGACAAGGTGGTTTTGCGTCCGGTTCCGGAATTTCTCCCTAAGGTGGTATCCCCCTTTCATCTCAATCAGGATATCTCCTTACCTTCTTTTTGTCCTCATCCAGTTCACCAATGTGAAAAGGATTTGCACTTGTTAGATCTGGTGAGAGCACTCAGACTCTACATTTCTCGTACGGCGCCCCTGCGCCGCTCGGATGCACTCTTTGTCCTTGTCGCTGGCCAGCGTAAAGGGTCACAGGCTTCCAAATCAACCTTGGCTCGGTGGATCAAGGAGCCAATTCTCGAAGCCTACCGTTCGGCTGGGCTTCCGGTTCCCTCAGGGCTGAAGGCCCATTCTACCAGAGCCGTGGGCGCGTCCTGGGCTTTGAGGCACCAGGCTACGGCTCAGCAGGTGTGTCAGGCGGCTACCTGGTCGAGCCTGCACACTTTCACGAAGCACTATCAGGTGCATACCTATGCTTCGGCGGATGCCAGCCTAGGTAGACGAGTCCTTCAGGCGGCGGTTGCCCACCTGTAGGAAGAGGCCGTTTTACGGCTCTCTTACGAGGTATTATTTTACCCACCCAGGGACTGCTTTTGGACGTCCCAATTGTCTGGGTCTCCCAATGGAGCGACAAAGAAGGGAATTTTGTTTACTTACCGTAAATTCCTTTTCTTCTAGCTCCAATTGGGAGACCCAGCGCCCGCCCCTGTTTTTTTGTGTACACATGTTGTTCATGTTGAATGGTTTCAGTTCTCCGATATTCCTTCGGATTGAATCTACTTTACACCAGTTTATAATCTTTTCCTCCTTCTTGCTTTTGCACCAAAACTGAGGAGCCCGTGGGAGCACGGGGGGTGTATAGGCAGAAGGGGAGGGGCTTTACACTTTTAGTGTAATACTTTGTGCGGCCTCCGGAGGCATAGCCTATACACCCAATTGTCTGGGTCTCCCAATTGGAGCTAGAAGAAAAGGAATTTACGGTAAGTAAACAAAATTCCCTTCTTTTGTGTGTGTGTGTGTGCCACAGGATGCGGCCATATGCCAAGATGGGTTATGTAGAATGATGTGGCCATATACCAGGATGGGGGTATATAGCAGGATGTGGCCATATGCCAGGATGGGGAGTATATAGCAGGATGGGAGCTATACCACGATGAGGGACATATATACAAGACAGGAGGATCATATACAAGGTAGGAGGATCATTACCAGGATGGGATACCTTAGTAGGTACCCCATCCTGCTATACAATGCACTCTTACCAGGTACATTATATCCTAGACCGATCAAGAGGACAAGGAGAAGAACAGAACAAAAGGAAATTATCTCTCCCAAAGGGAGTAGAGTGTGAACCACCTAGGAAACCAAAGGAAATCATACGTAGGATAATCTTTCTCAGGTGAAATGAAGGAAGAACCGACAAAATGGGGCGCTAGTTCTGAGACTTGCCCAGTGAAGTGATTTGCCAGTGGATCCTCTGAATGCGAAACAGCTTATCCAGACATGATCCATAGAGAGATTATCACAATATTAAAAACTGTCCACTATAAGAATACAAAAACACATCTACTTACTCGTACATGCAAGCTGCTCTGTGAGGTTTGATAACTCATTGATGGGACCCCAGAAGGATGCCTAGAAAACCGGACAGACAGACAGATTCGTTGACGCAGCTGCAGAAAAAACTAGGCACGAGTGCTTTACCCTGTGAACCGCTGGGGCAGACTTCGCTAGTGATTCCGTATTCTGGTATGGGCTGACTTGGTGAGACCACACTAAACATGAGACATGATCTAGTCACCTGGAGGAAAGACTAGAATGACTGAAAAGTATACAAATTCATGCATGAGGAGTGGATCCATTTTCATGATCAGGAACAGATTCCATCTGAATCCCATGTCTGTAGCTTGCAAAGGAACTGATATGATACGATTTCTGTAAGAAAGAAGAGCTTAGTGCCGACATGGAGGCTGAGACAGTGACATCACTCAAGGCCACTAATGTTGTGCTGCGATCAGCCATGAGGTTCACAGTAGATGGAGGGGGTCACGGGGTCCTTCTCCTATATCACACAATCAACAGAGCGAAAAATGATTGAACCATCCAAAGAATATTTATTCCGTACAATCCAGAATGTCCATAAAATAATCCACCACACGGAGGGTAAACATAGTCCAGAAATGGCATAAATGTCCCAGGGATCAGTCACACTCCTCCAGCAGTCCTTCTCCAGGGAAATCTGGGTTTCTCAGTCTCTCTGGGGTGCTGGCCTCAGCGTCTCCCTCAGAGGGTCAATCTTGCTTCTTCTCTCTTGTAAGTCTCACCCAGAATGACAATTCCCCAGGTAAGCAGAGAGTTTGGGTGGATCCCAGGCCTCCCTCCTCAAGGCCTAGGGACACTACAGGGGGTGATTACCTACAGACAATACAATGTACTCACAAGGAATACAGAGAATGGACAGTGAACCACGTCTAAAATACGAACCTACACAACATGATACACAACTCCTCCATATTCAACCATCACAGAGGGTCTGACAAAGGGATAGTGGACGGACGGAGCACGTGACTCGCTGATATGGTGCATGTGAGATGGTGACTATGGCTCACTGTGGATAGTGGGTAAAGTATCAGGCAGCTGTCGGCATAGGTAAACGCTCCGTAGCTGCAGTCGAGGTTTGGGCACCCTGCTGTGAGCAGACAGATCTGAACAGAGTAGTTGCTCGAGAGAGAGGACAAACTCTAGTAACCAGTTGCAAGGGGTTTCAAGCCGGAGGCGAGGAAGCAGACTAGTGCAGGAGTGAGTTTATTATATATATAGATAGATAGAGAGAGAGAGAGAGAGAGAGAGAGAGAGAGAGAGAGAGAGAGATAGATAGATAGATAGATAGAGATATATAGATAGATAGATAGAGATATATAGATATAGATATATAGATATAGATATAGATATATATAGATATCTCTATCTATCTATCTATCCCATGGGCTATCCTATGTGTAAACTAGGGGTACTGCCCGAAGCCTGCCCTGTACGCACTAGCACAGTCATGGCGAACCTTTCACATGCCGAGTGCCCAAACTGTGGCCCTAAACCCCATTTTTTTATTTATTTTTTTTTTTTTTTTTTGCAAAGTGCCAACATGGCAATTTAACAAATTCTATTAAGTAAATTGATTTTAAACTTGCCTTTGCAGTCTTCTCTTCTGTTCAGTAGGGGTCATCAAGCTCATGCTTGCCACATATTGACGCTGAGCCACTCCCACTGCCCTCTCCAGACACAGCAGTTGGAAAAAATTGCAGAATATTGGATTTTAGCATGGAATGCAATCAGATTTCAACCTGTAATCCGCATCTACACTTCAAAATCTGAACATCCTTGAGATCCCATGAAGACATAAGAGTTGCTACCCTCCCCACTCATTATATAGTTATGTCCCCTTTCCTGGGAAACTTCCTGGTAAACATGTCCCCCATCCTGATATATATTTCCTACATTCTGGTATATTTGTCCCCATCCTGGTAAATGTACTCCATCCGGGCATATTCCTCCATCGTGGTTAATGCCCCCATCCTGGCACAGCCACACACAGTTTAAAAAAAACCCACCACCTTCCAACACCCACTGCGCGCTGATTGGCGCTCAGTTCCTGTGCGACCACAAGACGTAATTACGCCGGGGCCGCTTACTGAGACCCCCTGATGTCTCCTAGGCAATAGGTCTACGGCCTAGGAGGAGTGTCAGAGCGATGAGAAATGAGGAATAGGCCTCTGCAAAAGCCTGGGGACTAAATTTATAGAGGAATCCTTCGGCAGAGCTTGGGCTGTGCGGCGAATGTGGTGGGGCCTGGAAAAAAAATGGGGGGGATTAAGTGCCAAGAAAGGGGAGAAAACTGGGGAAGGTTAGGAACATCTGGTAGAACACCGCAACGTCTCTCCCTGTATGAAACACTCTAGATGTGTTAGTGGGTTAGGGTCTTGCCTGACAGACCAGAGGATATGATCTGGATCAGACCACACTGTTCTCTTGGTCCCTATGGGCGATGACAGAATTAGTGGTTACTCTGTTGCCCAAGTCGCAAGGTAAATCTGAAAGAGAAAGGGAAATCATAAATACAAACAAATCTAAGGTAGAAATAGGGCTAAGTGCAATCCCATGTCTGCCTCCTACTGGCGCTAAGCTAAAACTGCTCAGCTTGGCCATCTGGTTCATCGGTGCACCCTACTCAGGAGGAGCAAAGATTTTGATTGCCTAGTGTCAGCCTCCTAGCGACAGCAGCATACACCCCATGGTTTCCTGTGTCCCCCCAATGACGCGATTGAGAAGTCCCATGTACAAAAACACCCTTGGCTGTAAAGAGGGAGTGAAAGAACTGTCTGAGTGTCATACAGAATTCCAGATGAATGGACAGTTGTGGGAGCAACCTTGGAGGGATGCAATAGTGTGAAGTTGGGATAAATGGAGGTCGTACGCTAAGACTCTGAGGACAATTGGCAGCCAACAAAACTGACTGGCGGGAGAGTTTTGTTGGCGTTGCGGATAAAATGAGAGGCCCTGGAGGAGGATGGAGAAATTTTCCATCCCAGGTATGATGAAGCCAAGCACTTTGGTTGAATCATGGCTAAAGCTAGACCTTCTTATGAGAGAGCTGTCGTTAAGCGTTCATTCCACAGACCGCTGTCTAGCCTGACTTCCCCATACACGAGTGCCAGGCTTTTGCCAAGTGTACATTTGTTTTGCACAGGAAGAGAGGATTGAGCTGCTGCCAGACACCTCTTAGATTCCCCGAGAACAAAAGAATTGGCTGCTTATCTTCTAATGGCCCAATCCCTCACTTCCCTGACCTAATTTGTGGGAAGGCCCATACACATTTGATCATCTGCCAGTCCAGGCAAAATTTTCAGTTTCAGCCAACTTTCATTAACTATGTATGGTGGCCTTAAGGAAGGAGCAGATTCATATAAATAGATAATCTAATCTTATACATGTTTTTATTTAATATAAAATTGACAACTGTTTAGTCTAGAATTCTGGCTGGACTTAAAAAATGAAGATTAAAATAATTTAAAGGTGTTCACTTATCAAGCTGTCAGGATCCAGCAGGCTTCAGTGCCCCTATGTTTATTCACTACTGCAGAGGTGTAAATCTGTATCTGCTCTTAGCATAGAAGAGCACGCATTTGTCGAGCGACAAGACAACGCCGGTGGGGCAAACTGTCAATCATTTCAGAGCACAACTCCTGGTAGGCAAGGAAGGGTCTTCTCCTGAAGACGGAGCAAAAGAATAACTCTTTAAAGGGAACATGTCACCAGATTTGGGGCCTATAAGCTGTGGCCAGCATCAGTGGGCTCTTATTACAGCATTCTAACATGCTGTGTATAAGAACCCAGGCTGCTATGTAGAAAATAAAAATCACTTTATAATACTTAAACGGTTGGTGCGGAGCAGATGGGTCAGATGGGTGTCTCCGTTCTACGGGTGCGGCGCCTCCTCTTCCGGACATCTTTGTCTGCCTTCTTCTGAAGCTAGTGTGGATGTTGCGTCTGACGTCATTCACAATAGCCGGCATTGAGGTTCCGCGCATGTGCACTACAATACTTTGATCATAGGCCCCAGTGTCGGCCTATGTGCATAACGTAGTACGCGTCATCCACACTAGCTTCAAAAGACTGAGAACAAAGATGGCCGAAAGAGGAGGCGCACCCGGAGAACGGAGACTCCCATCTGCTCCGCACTGACAGTTTAGGTAGGCATTATAAAGTGTGTTTTACTTTCTACACAGCGGCCTGGGCTCTTATACACATACATTGTATAAAAGCCCACTGGTGGTGGCCACAGCTTATAGGCCCCAAATCTGGTGACAGGTTCTCTTTAACTAAATTGAGTACACAGGTAAAAATCTAATACCATTGTTGTAAGAAAGCCGTGTTAATAAAAGGAGCTCCATCAGTTTATTTTAATATCTGAGATCCACTGTGCATTTGTCTAGTCCCAAGTGTTTTCTTTCTCAGATTCGTTATCCTAAAACGGTGCAATTGGAAGCTTTTATTTTTAATTCCCTGAGCAGGTATGGAAGGACAGAGTATGCATTGTGTACCTTGAGATGAGCAATATTGGTTGTACAGAGAATACCAGTCGCATACGATATTTTTCCTTTGTAAGTGATTGGACACATTGGACACAGTCATAACTATTTATTGTTCTTTAATGGATTCCAGCTCTGAAGCATGTGCCTGAAGATATGAAGACTCATAAAAATCCTGCTTTGAAGTCTCAGAGCGGTCCAATCCGAAGCGGACCTAAACCATTCACAAGTCCTAAACCAACAAACATTTGTTCTCCTGCAGCCAAACCAGCTCCAAAGAAAGAACCGCCAGTGCTTGAACTAGAAGGAAAAAAATGGAAGGTGGTACGTATGCGTTGGAGTGATAATAGGTGGTTCTTGTTGTGGTCTGTGTTTTTAAAAAGGGGGGGGGGGAGTTGTAGGCAAAGATTCATTCAGGTATTGTGGCCACGCTGTCCAGCAAGTTGGAGCTACATTAGATTGAGCTATGGCGAAATCCCTAAGTTGCCTTGTCCTGAGCTTGGGAACAAATTAAAAACTGTGTGGATTGCTGTTTGTTCTTTTGCAAACAATGATTAATCCATGGTGGGCAAACTATGGTGCAAATCACTTGCCATTTGAGGAAAGCACAGCAAGCCACCTATGCTGAGTCAAGTTTGCAAGTCAGACAACCAGAATTGCAGGAGATGAGGATCTTTTGATAGTAGCTGATGCAGAAAAATGATTTCTCAAAGATTTCCCTTTGGGGTACTAGTCTGCACAATACTGCTTGGGATATCTTTCAGATGCCTCCAAATCTGAGCCAGTTGCAATTCCTCCTTCCCAATTTCTGAGCACAATTGGTATGTTTATTGTCAATGAATAGATTGCAGAATAGATGGGAATGAGTGTTTCTTCATCTTTCCTTATGGGAGACCCAGACCATGGGTGTATAGCTTCTGCCTCCGGAGGACACACAAAGTACTACACTAAAAGTGTAGCTTCTCCCGACGAGCATATACACCCCCTGGATGACAAATCTAACCAGTTCAATGCTTTGTGTTCAGGAGGTCACACACACACATGCATCCTCTGATTTTTGATTTTTAATTTCAAAGATTTGGAAGAAAAGCGGGTCCAGTCTGGACTCCCGGCATGTCCCTTCTCACCCCACTGTCGGCGGTGCTGTTAAGGTTGACTTTACAAGGCTGGAGCCTTCACATGCCGCGCTCCTTCACCATCCCCTGAGGCTCTGGCTTGAAGTGGGAGCCATCACGGTTCTCTCTGCTTTGCAGGAGACCGGTCTCCATCCGCAGCCCTGTCAGGATCCTGCCGGACGGAGCGTTTACCCCCCCCCCCCCAGGGACCTGGCCCTGCGTCTCAAAAGCTAAGTATTGAGACGTTATTCAGGGGTCCCTTGTACTTGTATTGAGGGGAGAGGGTGTTTTGTAACTCTGCTGCGATTTCCGGCCGGTTCTCTGGGTTTTCTTTGTCGCTCTATTGGGAGACCCAGACAATTGGGTGTATAGCTACTGCCTCCGGAGGCCACACAAAGTATTACACTTAAAAGTGTAAGGCCCCTCCCCTTCTGCCTATACACCCCCCCGTGGGATCACGGGCTCCTCAGTTTTCATGCTTTGTGCGAAGGAGGTCAGACATCCACGCATAGCTCCACTGTTTTAGTCAGCAGCAGCTGCTGACTATGTCGGATGGAAGAAAAGTGGGCCCATATAGGGCCCCCAGCATGCTCCCTTCTCACCCCACTCTTGTCGGCGGTGTTTGTTAAGGTTGAGGTATCCATTGCGGGTACGGAGGCTGGAGCCCACATGCTGCTTTCCTTCCCCATCCCCCTCAGGGCTCTGGGTGAAGTGGGATCTTACCGGTCTCCAGGCACTGAGACCGTGCTCCATCCACAGACCCGGAGAACCTGCTGGATATGGAGCTGAGTATCGTCAGGGACAGGGCCCTGCTACATTAAGGTACTCTGTGTCCCCGTACAAATCGCGCACACACACACCAGCATGCTGGGTGTGTTAGTGCGCCGGGGACAACAGCGCGGAGCGCTTGTGCTATTACTCACTGCAGCTTAGCTGAGTGAGTTTATGTATTGGGAACTGCCGCGCCGGCCGCTGCTGGCTGTTTTTACACTGTGGCGCGGCTGGGACTTGTGGTGCGCCGGGGACTTCCGCGCTGGCCGTGCTTTTACGACGGCCGCGCTTATAAATCGAGTCCCCGGCTTTTGCGGCCTAGTTTCGTTTCGTTCCCGCCCCCAGGCCTGCCAGTCAGGGGAAGGGCGGGACGCTGTTCAGAACCTCAGCGCCGAGGGCTGGAGTCTGCTTAGCATACTCCAGCCCCCTCACTGGGCACAGTGAGACGCCAGTTTCCCGCACTTTGTCTGGGGCATGCCCACGGCCCGCCCCTCTCCACAGGACGCCGGCAGCCATTCCTGTTTGCAGTCTGAGCTGGAGAAGGGAGACAAGCTCTTGGAGACCCAGACACAGGATTCGGGCGACCACACACCCGCTTTTGAGCGGGCGGTAAGCAGCACCTGAGGTGCTGACCCCACTAGTGCCGAAGTGTTCATTTGTACTTTATGCTTGTATGTTATACATTGCACTGTACGGTCGCTATTCTTGGCTATATACCCTCCTAGATGGCTAGACAACAGCATGTCGTCTGCAAAATAGTAAGGGTGCCAAGGCACAGGCTTTCTATGCTGCTTGTACCGCATGTGAGGCTGTTCTACCGGCAGGTTCCACTGACCCCCATTGGGTGCAATGCTCCCCTGTAGCACTTGCTCAGCCGGGGTCTCTGCTAGAGGTGGCCCAAGGAGAACCACCTGTGAACACTGTCCAGGTGACAGGGACGGAGTTTGCAGTTTTTGCTGATAGATTGTCTCTGACTATGACTAAAATCCTAGAGACTTTGCAGTCCAGACCGGTAACTCAGACCATGGGCACTGTTGATTCAATGCTCCCTGGCCCCCCTCATTTGGAACAAATCCGTGCTCCGGGGGGTCCCATGCATCCCAGGGTGAAGGCTCTGACACGGACGACAGTCCCAGACAGCCTAAGCGAGCTCGCTGGGAGCGGCCCTCGACTTCATCACACTGGTCAGGGTCCCAGCAGGAGGACTCTCTGTATGATGAGGCAGAGGTAGCTGATCAGGATTCTGATCCTGAGACCGCTCTCAAACTGGATACCCCTGATGGTGACGCCATAGTGAATGATCTTATAGTGTCCATCAATGGAATGTTGGATATTTCTCCCTCAGCTCCTCCAGTGGAGGAGTCAGCTTCACAGCAGGAGAAATTCCATTTCAGGTATCCCAAGCGTAAATTGAGTACTTTTCTGGACCACTCTGACTTCAGAGAAGCAGTTCACAAACACCACGCTTATCCAGATAAGCGTTTCTCCAAACGTCTTCAGGATACACGTTATCCCTTTCCCCCTGACGTGGTCAAGTGCTGGACCCAGTGTCCAAAGGTGGATCCTCCAATCTCCAGGCTTGCGACTAGATCCATAGTTGCAGTGGACGATGGGGCTTCACTTAAAGATGCCACTGACAGACAGATGGCGCTCTGGTTGAAATCCATCTATGAAGCTATCGGCGCGTCGTTTGCTCCAGCATTCGCAGCTGTATGGGCACTCCAAGCTATTTCAGCTGGTCTTGCGCAGATTGACACTGTCACACGTACATCTGTTCCGCAAGTAGCGTCCTTAACCTCTCAAATGTCTGCATTTGCGTCTTACGCTATTAATGCTGTCCTGGACTCTACGAGCCGTACGGCAGTGGCGTCCGCCAACTCCGTGGTTTTACGCAGAGCCTTGTGGTTAAGGGAATGGAAGGCAGATTCTGCTTCCAAATAAGTGCTTAACCAGTTTGCCATTTTCTGATGACAGACTGTTTGGTGAGAGATTGGATGAAATCATTAAACAGTCCAAGGGTAAGGATTCTTCCTTACCCCAGCCCAAACCTAACAAACCCCAACAGAGGAGGGGACAGTCGAGGTTTCGGTCCTTTCAAGGCTCGGGCAGGTCCCAATTCTCCTCGTCCAAAAGGACTCAAAAGGATCGGAGGAGCTCAGATTCTTGGCGGGCTCAGTCACGCCCAAAGAAGGCAGCCGGAGGAACCGCTACCAAGGCGGCTTCCTCATGACTTTCGGCCTCCTCTCTCCGCATCCTCGGTCGGTGGCAGGCTCTCCCGCTTTGGCGACATTTGGCTGCCACAGGTCAAAGACCGTTGGGTGAGAGACATTCTGTCTCACGGGTACAGGATAGAGTTCAGTTCTCGTCCTCCGACTCGATTCTTCAGAACTTCTCCACCTCCCGACCGAGCCGGTGCCCTTCTGCAGGCGGGTGCTCTCTAAAGGCAGAAGGAGTGGTGATCCCTGTTCCTCTTCAGGAGCAAGGTCACGGTTTTTACTCCAATTTGTTGTGGTGCCAAAAAAGGACGGGTCTTTCCGTCCTGTTCTGGACCTAAAACTGCTCAACAAGCATGTGAAAACCAGGCGGTTCCGGATGGAATCCCTCCGATCCGTCATCGCCTCAATGTCTCAAGGAGATTTCCTAGCATCAATAAACATCATGGATGCTTATCTCCACGTGCCGATTGCTCCAGAGCACCAGCGTTTTTCTACGCTTCGTTATAGGAGACGAACACCTTCAGTTCATAGCCCTGCCTTTCGGTCTGGCGACAGCCCCACGGGTCTTCACCAAGGTCATGGCAGCAGTAGTAGCAGTCCTGCACTCTCAGGGTCACTCTGTGATCCCTTACTTGGACGATCTACTTGTCAAGGCACCCTCTCAAGAGGCATGCCAACACAGCCTGAACGTTGCGCTGGAGACTCTCCAGAGTTTCGGGTGGATCATCAACTTTTCAAAGTTAAATCTGACACCGACCCAATCGCTAACATATCTTGGCATGGAGTTTCATACTCTCTCAGCGATAGTGATGCTTCCGCTGAACAAACAGCGTTCACTACAGACAGGGGTGCAATCTCTCCTTCAGGGCCAGTCGCACCCCTTGAGACGCCTCATGCACTTCCTAGGGAAGATGGTAGCAGCAATGGAGGCAGTCCCTTTCGCGCAGTTTCATCTGCGTCCACTACAATGGGACATTCTCCGCCAATGGGACGGGAAGTCGACGTCCCTACACAGGAACGTCTCCCTTTCTCAGGCGGCCAAGGATTCTCTTCAGTAGTGGCTTCGTCCCACCTCATTGTCAAAAGGAAAGTCTTTCCTACCCCCATCCTGGGCGGTGGTCACAACGGACGCGAGTCTGTCAGGGTGGGGAGCAGTTTTTCTCCACCACAGGGCTCAAGGTACGTGGACTCAGCAGGAGTCCACCCTTCAGATCAATGTTCTGGAAATCAGGGCAGTGTATCTTGCCCTACAAGCCTTCCAGCAGTGGCTGGAAGGCAAGCAGATCCGAATTTCCACCATATCCGCAGTTCACATCCCGGGCGTAGAAAACTGGGAAGCAGATTTTCTCAGTCGCCAGGGCATGGACGCAGGGGAATGGTCTCTTCACCCGGACGTGTTTCAGGAGATCTGTTGCCGCTGGGAGATGCTGGACGTCGACCTAATGGCGTCCCGGCACAACAACAAGGTCCCAACATTCATGGCACGGTCTCAAGATCACAGAGCTCTGGCGGTAGACGCCTTAGTTCAGGATTGGTCGCAGTTTCAACTCCCTTATGTGTTTCCTCCTCTGGCACTGTTGCCCAGAGTGTTACGCAAGATCAGGTCCGACTGCCGCCGCGCCATCCTCGTCACTCCAGACTGGCCAACGAGGTCGTGGTACCCGGATCTGTGGCATCTCGCGGTAGGCCAACCGTGGGCTCTACCAGACCGACCAGACTTGCTGTCTCAAGGGCCGTTTTTCCATCTGAATTCTGCGGCCCTCAACCTGACGGTGTGGCCATTGAGTCCTGGATCCTAGCATCTGCAGGGTTATCTCAAGAGGTCATTACCACTATGAGACAGGCTAGGAAGCCAACGTCCGCCAAGATCTACCACAGAACGTGGAAGATATTCTTATCTTGGTGCTCTGCTCAGGGAGTTTCTCCCTGGCCATTTGCCTTGCCTACTTTCTTTCCTTCCTGCAATCCGGTTTGGAAAAAGGTTTGTCGCTCGGCTCCCTTAAGGGACAAATCTCAGCGCTCTCTGTATTTTTTCAGAAGAGCCTAGCAACACTTCCTCAGGTACGCACGTTCCTGCAGGGGGTTTGCCGATTAGTCCCTCCTTACAAACGACTGTTAGAACCCTGTGATTTGAACAGAGTGCTGATGGTTCTTCAGAAACCACCATTCGAGCCTATGAGAGTTTTTTCCCTCTCACGCCTTTCGCAGAAAGTGTTTTTCCTTGTGGCAGTCATTTCACTTCGGAGAGTGTCTGTCTGGGGCAGCATTGTCGTGCAAGGCCCCCTTCCCGGTGTCTCACCAGGTCAAGGGGTTCTGCGTCCGGTTCCGGAATTTATCTCTAAGGTGGTTTCCCCCCTTTCATCTCAATCAGGATATCTCCTTACCCTCTGTTTGTCCTCATCCAGTTCACCAATGTGAAAAGGATTTGCACTTGATTAGATCTGGTGAGAGCACTCAGACTCTACATTTCTCGTACGGCGCCCCTGCGCCGCTCGGATGCATTCTTGTCCTTGTCGCTAGCCAGCGTAAAGGGTCACAGGCTTCCAAATCAAGCCCGGCTCGGTGGATCAAGGAACCAATTCTCGAGCTTATCGTTCTGCGGGGCTTACGGTTCCCTCAGGGCTGAAGGTCCATTCTACCAGAGCTGTGGGTGCGTCCTGGGCTTGAGGCACCAGGCTACGGCTCAGCAGGTGTGTCAGGCGGCTACCTGGTCCAGCCTCCACACTTTCACGAAACACTATCAGGTGCATGCCTATGCTTCGGCGGATGCCAGCATAGGCAGACGAGTCCTTCAGGCGGCAGTTGCCCACTTGTAGGAAGGGGCCGTTTTACGGCTCTACTACGAGGTATTATTTACCCACCCAGGGATTGCTTTTGGACATCCCAATTGTCTGGGTCTCCCAATAGAGCGACAAAGAAGAAGGGAATTTTGTTTACTTACCGTAAATTCCTTTTCTTCTAGCTCTAATTGGGAGACCCAGCACCCGCCCCTGTTTTTTTGTATATACATGTTGTTCATGTTGAATGGTTTCAGTTCTCCGATATTCCTTCGGATTGAATTTGCTTTAAACCAGTTTATTGGCTTTCCTCCTTCTTGCTTTTGCACTAAAACTGAGGAGCCCGTGATCCCACGGGGGGTGTATAGGCAGAAGGGGAGGGGCCTTACACTTTTAAGTGTAATACTTTGTGTGGCCTCCGGAGGCAGTAGCTATACACCCAATTGTCTGGGTCTCCCAATTAGAGCTAGAAGAAAAGGAATTTACGGTAAGTAAACAAAATTCCCTTCTTTCCTGAGAACCGCGCCGAGGGTGCCTGCTCGTCGGCCGCATGTAAAAATCTAGGCCCCGGCTTCAGTTGCGGCCTAGTTTCGTTTTCAGTTCCCCTGCATGTCAGTCATGCAGGGGAATAGTGCGTCGCCGCCCACCGGCCGTTCAGCAGAGGGGAGGACACTCCGCTCTAAGGAGATGTTTCCCTCCCCTGTATCTCTCCTTGGCCCTCCGGTTCCCGCTCTTGGGCAAAACCCCGCCCCCCTCCTCACTCCGGCGCCATTTTATCAGCGTTCACTCACTGATCGGCGCTGGCTGCTGCAACTTCTGCATCCACTGGGGGTCTGAGCTGTGGAATCCGGAGGGCACACAAAAACCGGTCTGGTAAGCCACAACCTCTGGTTGTGGGCTTTATTATACACTCTCAGGGGGTCATTCTAAAGGAGTGTATTCTTTACTGCAGAGCCTCCACCTCAGCAGCATGTCTCTCACTAGGAGCAAGGCTGCAAGGCTGTACTCTATATGCACTGCATGTCAGCTCATTCTGCCTGAACCGAGCACATATCCACATTGTGATGCCTGCTCGAACATGGTGGTGCCTCAGCCTGGAGCCTCCTCAGGGGTCCCTCCGGCTGCTCCGGCCCCGGTGGCTGAACCCCCGGCTTGGGTAGCATCTTTTTCCAAAGCTATCTCCCAGTCTTTTGCCGACTCAATGGGACAGCTGTCCCGGACTCTGCTGACCATGCATCAGCCCCCTTCTCAGGGTGCCTCTGCTGCTCTGACTCGCTCTGCAGAGCTAACAGAGCATGTTTTAGGACCCCGTCCTCCTAAACTGAGACGCAGGGACTCTTCTCCTTCCTCGTCCCACGGCTCTGATTCACGAGCTGAATTGCAGGGCGAGGAGGATACTTTTACTGTGGGCTCAGACGCTACCTCTATGTACCCCATTGATTTATCTGAGGGTGATGCGGATGTTAGTGACTTGATTGCATCCATTAACTCCGTACTGAACCTCAATCCACCAGTGTCAGAGGAACAAGCCTCTCTGGTAGAAAAACACCAGTTTACCTCCCCTAAGAGAGCAAGGAGTATGTTTTTTAACCACTCCAGTTTTCAGGCCACTGTTACCAAGCCCAGGGCCTGTCCTGACAAACGCTTCCCAAAGCGTAGTTCTGATGACCGTTTTCCCTTTCCACCAGAAGTGGTCAAGGAGTGGGCTCACTCACCAAAGGTAGACCCTCCGGTGTCTAGAATCTCAGCCCGGACAGTCGTATCTGTGGCCGATGGCACCTCTCTTAAGGATCCCACTGACCGCCAGGTTGACCTTCTGGCCAAATCTGTATATGAGGCGGCAGGAGCTTCGTTCTCCCCGTCCTTTGCAGCAGTGTGGGCTCTTAAGGCAGTCTCTGCTTCTCTGGCGGAGATACATTCCCTCGCCAGGGACTCTATACCCGAGATGGTTGCCTTAACTTCCCAGGCTTCGGCTTTTTCATCCTATGCCATGTCTGCCATTCTGGAGGCTTCTCACCGCACGGCGGTGGCTTCCGCTAATTCCCTCGCGATCCGCAGGATCTTGTGGCTTCGAGAGTGGAAAGCAGACGCTTCTTCCAAGAAGTATCTTGCTGGGCTCCCCTTTGCTGGGTCCCGGCTGTTCGGTGAACAACTGGATGAAATTATTAAGGAAGCTACTGGCGGGAAGAGTACTTCCTTGCCACAAACTAAATCCAGGAAACCTGTCCAGGGCAGGAACCAGTCGAGGTTTCGTTCCTTTCGTTCCTCTAACTGGTCATCCTCTAAGCCCTCAGCTTCGTCCACTAACTCGGTTAAGGATCGAAAACCCAGCTGGCGCGCGAAGCCGCGTCCTCAGAAGACCGGAGGAGCCGCTGCCACTAAGGCAGCCTCCTCTTGACTATCTGGCTGCGCCAGCAACGTCCTTGGTCGGTGGCAGGCTCTCCCACTTTGGCGACGTGTGGTTTCAACACGTCTCCGATCAGTGGGTGCGGGATATCATCTCCCACGGCTACAGGATAGAATTTTCTTCCAGCCCGCCAAACAGATTTTTTATGTCCACTCCCCCCTGCTCCAAAGCCGCCGCCTTCTCACAGGCCGTGGCATCCTTGCAGGCCAACGGAGTAATTGTTCCGGTTCCCGCCCGGGAACGGTTCAGAGGTTTCTACTCAAACCTCTTCCTAGTCCCCAAGAAGGACGGTTCCTTCCGGCCCATCCTGGATCTCAAGCTTCTCAACAAGCATGTTCAGGTGCGGCACTTTCGCATGGAATCTCTGCGATCGGTCATTGCCTCAATGACCCAAGGAGATTTTCTAGCATCCATCGACATCAGAGATGCTTATCTGCATGTGCCAATTGCAGTTTCACACCAGCGTTGGTTACGCTTTGCAATCGGAGAGGAACATTTCCAATTCGTGGCTCTCCCCTTCGGGTTAGCCACGGTCCCTCGTGTGTTCACCAAGGTCATGGCAGCAGTGGTTGCAGTTCTGCACCTCCAGGGGTTGGCAGTGATTCCTTACCTGGACGACCTTCTAGTCAAGGCCTCATCCAGTGCAGACTGTCAGCGGAGTGTCTCGCTCACTCTCGCCACGCTTGTTCAATTCGGGTGGCTTGTCAATCTGCCCAAGTCCACTCTGACCCCGACCCAGGAACTTGCGTACCTAGGGATGCAATTCGAGACTCTGCCGGCACTTGTGAGACTGCCCTTAGTTAAACAGCAGTCCCTTCATCTGGCGGTGCGTTCTCTGATGAAGCCCCGCCGTCATTCCATCAGGCACCTCATGCAGGTGGTGGGTCAGATGGTGGCGTCAATGGAAGCGGTTCCCTTTGCCCAGTTCCATCTGCGTCCTCTGCAGCTGGACATTCTCCGCTTTTGGGACAAGCGGACCTCTTCCTTGCACAGACTAGTGGCTCTGTCGCCACAGACCAGGAGCTCTCTTCAGTGGTGGCTTCGGCCCCTCTCTCTGTCTCAGGGACGCTCCTTCCTGACTCCGTCCTGGGTGATCCTCACCACGGACGCCAGTCTCTCCGGCTGGGGAGCAGTATTTCTCCACCACCGAGCACAGGGCACTTGGACTCCGTCCGAATCAGCCCTCTCGATCAATGTGCTGGAAATCAGAGCTGTGCTTCTGGCTCTTGTAGCCTTTCACCACCTGTTGGCGGGCAAGCACATTCGAGTCCAGTCGGACAACGCGACAGCGGTTGCCTACATCAATCACCAGGGCGGGACTCGCAGCCGCCTGGCGATGGAGGTTCAACGCATCCTTCAGTGGACGGAGGACTCAAAGTCCACCATATCCGCAGTCCACATCCCAGGCGTAGACAACTGGGAGGCAGATTACCTCAGCCGTCAAACTGTGGACAGCTGCGAGTGGGCCCTGCATCCGGCAGTGTTCCGATCAATCTGCCGCAAGTGGGGCACTCCGGAAGTGGATCTAATGGCATCCCGGCACAACAACAAGGTCCCGGTTTACGTGGCTCGCTCCCACGATCCTCAGGCCTTCGCAGCGGACGCGCTGGTTCAAGATTGGTCCCAGTTCCGTCTGGCCTACGTGTTTCCCCCTCTAGCTCTCTTGCCCAGAGTCCTGCGCAAGATCAGAATGGAGGGCCGTCGGGTTATAGTCATTGCTCCAGACTGGCCCAGGCGAGCTTGGTACCCAGACCTGCTCCGTCTGTCCGTAGAAATGCCGTGGCATCTCCCGGACCGCCCAGACCTTCTCTCTCAAGGTCCGTTTTTCCGCCAGAATTCTGCGGCTCTCAGATTGACGGCGTGGCTCTTGAGTCCTGGATCCTGACGGCTTCAGGCATTCCTGCCGAGGTCATCTCCACTATGACTCAGGCTCGGAAGTCCTCCTCGGCCAGGATTTACCACCGGACTTGGAGGATTTTCCTGTTTTGGTGTCGCTCTTCCGGCCATGCTCCTTGGCCGTTTTCTTTGCCGACCATCCTGTCCTTTCTACAGTCCGGTCTGCAGCTAGGACTATCCCTCAATTCCCTCAAGGGACAGGTCTCGGCTCTGTCGGTATTGTTCCAGCGGCGTATCGCCCGACTGGCCCAGGTGCGCACCTTCATGCAGGGCGCATCTCACATCATTCCTCCTTACCGGCGGCCTTTGGATCCCTGGGACCTTAATCTGGCCCTCACGGCCTTACAGAAACCCCCCTTTGAGCCTCTTAGGGAGGTTCCTTTGTTTCGACTTTCACAGAAAGTGGTCTTTCTGGTGGCCATAACTTCTCTCAGGAGAGTCTCTGATTTGGCTGCGCTCTCTTCGGAGTCACCTTTTTTGATTTTTCACCAAGACAAGGTGGTTCTTCGTCCGACTCCGGACTTTCTCCCTAAGGTGGTGTCTCCTTTCCACCTTAACCAGGACATTTCATTGCCTTCCCTTTGTCCGGCCCCTGTGCATCGCTTTGAGAAAGCGTTGCATACTTTGGATTTGGTGCGGGCGCTCCGAATCTTTGTGTCACGCACCGCTGCTCTTAGGCGGTGCACCTCTCTTTTTGTGCTAACCACGGGTCAGCGCAAGGGTCTCTCGGCTTCTAAACCGACCCTAGCTCGTTGGATTAGGTCGGCCATATCCGATGCCTACCAATGTTCTCAGGTGCCCCCACCGCCAGGGATTAAGGCGCACTCGACCAGAGCTGTCGGTGCTTCCTGGGCTTTCAGGCACCAGGCTACGGCTCAGCAGGTTTGTCAGGCTGCCACTTGGTCTAGTCTGCACACCTTTTCGAAGCACTACCAAGTGCATGCTCATGCTTCGGCAGATGCGATCCTTCAGGCGGCTGTCGCCCATTTGTGAAGTTAGGTTTTGCCTACTTCTCAGTTTTCTTCAGCGCTCTATTGGGAGACCCAGACGATTGGGGTATAGCTACTGCCCTCTGGAGGCCACACAAAGCACTACATTAAAAGTGCAAGGCCCCTCCCCCTCTGGCTATACCCCCCCCGTGGTATCACGGGTTCTCCAGTTTTAGCTTTGTGTGCGAAGGAGGTCAGACATTCCATGCATAGCTCCACAGATTTTAGTCAGCAGTAGCTGCTGACTATTTCGGATGGAAGAAAAGAGGACACATATAGTGTCCCCAGCATGCTCCCTTCTCACCCCTGGATGGTGTTGTAAGGTTGAGGTACCTATTGCTGGTACAGGGCTGGAGCCTGACATGCTGTTTTCCTTCCACATCCCCTGGTAGGGCTCTGTGGAAGTGGGATCCTGCCGGCCTCTCAGCTCTGACGCCGGGCTCCATCCACAGACCCATTAGAACCTGATGGAGACGGAGCAGGAGTACGATCAGGGACAGGCCCTGCATCATACAGGTACTCTGTGTCCCCGGCAGGCACAGACACACTCCGGGCTGGCTGGGTGTTGTAGTGCGCCGGGGACCGCAACGTTGGAGTTAGTGTCCCTACAGATTACTGGGGGATTTTTTGTGTATGGGAACGCAGCGCCGACCCCCTCTGGACCGGGCGGCGCTGCTGTGACTTGTGGTGCGCCGGGGATCCGCCGTCCGCGCTTTTACGGCGGCGGCGGTTATAAATTGAGTCCCCGGCTTTTTGGGCCTAGGACGCCGGCAGCTCCGATTCGTTCCCGCCCCCACCCTGTCATTCAGGGTAGGGGAGAGACGCTGTTCGCTAGCAGCGACGAGGGCTGGAGCCTGATTTACATGCTCCAGCCCTCACACTAGGCACAGAGGGAAGCAGGCTTCCCGCTCTTAGCCAGGAACGCCCAGGGCCCGCCCCCCCCTCCTCTCTCAGGACGCCGGCAGCCATTACATGCAGTCTGGCTGGAGGAAGGACGCAAGGCTCTGGGAGACCTGGACTAGGGGCTATCTGGCGACCACACACCCGCTTTTTAAGCGGGCGGTAAGCGATTTTTCTGTGCTGGTCCCTCTAGTGCCTCACGGTGTATCGGTGTACTGTGTAGGATATAGAGATATTGTATTTCTTGCACTGTGAGGTCGCTTCTGGCTGCATCTCC
The DNA here is from genome assembly GCF_048569485.1 of Anomaloglossus baeobatrachus. Classification (NCBI taxonomy): domain Eukaryota; kingdom Metazoa; phylum Chordata; class Amphibia; order Anura; family Aromobatidae; genus Anomaloglossus; species Anomaloglossus baeobatrachus. Next base: position 424,576,591 of record NC_134354.1, on the reverse strand, counting down.
CAGATCCCTCTGTGGAAGCAACAACATGCCATCCTCAAAACGCAAGGCTGCCAAGGCTAGGGCTGTGTATACTGCGTGTGCTGCATGTGGGGCTAATCTACCAGCAGGCTCCGATGACCCCCATTGTGTGCAATGCTCCGACCCGGTGCTGCTTCGCCAGCCGGAGTCAGGAGAGGTAGTGACCCAGGCTGAGACGCTTGTAAGTTCTGCCCCGGTGACAGGGACAGACTTTGCAGTTTTTGCGGATAATATGTCTGTGTCTATGGCAAAAATCCTTGAAACCTTGCAATCTATGCATGGGGCTCAGTCTTTGGGCACGGCGAGGCCTCTGTCCTCAGGTCCCCCTCACTTGGAATTAATCCAGCCCACAGGGGGGTCCCCGGCTTCACAGGCCGAGGATTATGACTCAGATGATAGCCCCAGCCACCCTAAACGAGCTCGCTGGGAAAGACCCTCGACGTCATCACACTGCTCAGGGTCTCAGCGCAATCAGTCTCTCTGTGATGTGTCTGATGAGAGTGATCAGGAATCCATTCCTGGAACCCCTCTCAACCTGGATACCCCTGATGGGGATGCCATGGTAAACGACCTTATCTCAGCCATCAATAGGCTGTTGGATATTTCTCCCCCAGCCCCTTCAGCAGAAGAGGCGGCTGCGGAGCAGAAGTTTCGTTTCCTTTATCCCAAGCGTAAATTGAGTGCTTTGTTGGATCACGCTGACTTCAGAGAATCAATCCAGAAGCACGACGCTCACCCAGAAAGGCGTTTCTCTAAACGATCTAAAGATACGCGTTTCCCTTTCCCCCCTGAGGTGGTCAAGCGCTGGACACAGTGTCCAAAGGTAGACCCCCCGATTTCCAAACTCGCAGCTAGGTCCATAGTTGCAGTGGAGGATGGCGCTTCACTTAAAGATGCCAATGACAGACAGATGGACCTTTGGTTAAAATCTGTCTATGAAGCTATCGGCGCGTCGTTTGCTCCGGCATTCGCAGCCGTATGGGCACTCCAGGCTATTTCAGCTGGCTTAGCAAAAGTGGATGCTATCATACATCCAGCAGTGCCGCAAGTGGCGCACCTTACCACGCAGATGTCGGCGTTTGCGTCTTACGCTATCAATGCGGTCCTACAATCTACCAGTCGCACCTCAATGGCGTCCGCCAATTCGGTAGTTTTGCGCAGAGCCTTGTGGTTAAAGGACTGGAAAGCAGATGCTGGTTCCAAAAAATGTTTAACCAGTTTGCCTTTATCTAGAGATAGACTGTTTGGCGAGCCATTGGCTGATATCATTAAGCAGTCCAAGGGTAAAGACTCCTCTTTACCACAACCCAGAACAACCAAACCTCAGCAGAAAAAGTGGCAGCAGAGGTTTCAGTCCTTTCGAGGTTCGGGCAAGACACCATTTACCTCGTCCAAAGGGACTCAGAGGACGCAAAGAAACTCAGATTCGTGGCGGGCTCACACGCGCCCCAAGAAAGCAAATGGAGGTACCGCTTCCAAAGCGGCTACCTCATGACTTCCAGCCCCCTCCCTCCGCATCGCCGGTCGGGGGCAGGCTCTCCCGCTTTTCCGGCATTTGGATGTCACAGGTCAAAGACCGGTGGGTGACGGACATTTTGTCTCGCGGGTACAGAATCGAGTTCAATTCTCGTCCTCCAGCTCGGTTCTTCAGAACCTCCCCACATCCAGACCGAGCAGATGCTCTGCTGCAGGCGGAGGACTCCCTAAGAGCGGAAGGAGTGGTGATCCCAGTCCCTCCTCAGGAACAAGGGCTAGGGTTTTACTCCAATCTGTTTGTGGTTCCAAAAAAGGACGGCTCGTTCCGTCCTGTTCTGGACCTAAAACGGCTCAACAAACATGTGCACGCCAGGAAGTTCCGGATGGAAACCCTGCGTTCTGTCATTGCCTCAATGTCCAGAGGAGACTTCCTTGCCTCAATAGACATCAAAGATGCTTATCTCCACGTGCCAATTGCTACAGAACATCAACGTTTTCTACGTTTTGTGATAGGAGACGACCATTTTCAGTTCGTAGCTCTGCCATTTGGTCTGGCGACAGCCCCACGGGTCTTCACCAAGGTCATGGCGGCGGTGGTAGCAGTCTTGCACTCTCAGGGACACTCGGTGATCCCTTACCTAGACGATTTATTGGTCAAAGCGCCCTCTCAAGAGGCATGTCAGCACAGCCTGAATGCTACGCTGGAGACCCTACAGTCTTTCGGATGGATCATCAACTTTCCAAAGTCGATCCTATCACCGACTCAATCAATAACGTATCTTGGCATGGAGTTTCATACTCTAGCAGCGATAGTGAAGCTTCCGCTGAACAAGCAGCGGTCACTACAGACAGGGGTGCAATCTCTTCTGCAGGGCCAGTTGCATCCCTTGCGGCGCCTCATGCATTTCCTAGGGAAGATGGTGGCAGCCATGGAAGCAGTTCCCTTTGCGCAGTTTCATCTGCGCCCACTTCAATGGGACATTCTCCGCCAATGGGACGGGAAGTCAACGTCCCTGGACAGGAAAGTCTCGCTTTCCCAGACGGCCAAGGACTCCCTACAATGGTGGCTCCTTCCCACCTCATTGTCTCAAGGAAGATCCTTCCTGCCCCCATCCTGGGCAGTAGTCACGACAGATGCGAGTCTGTCAGGGTGGGGAGCAGTATTTCTCCACCACAGGGCTCAGGGGACGTGGACTCCGCAGGAGTCCACCCTTCAGATCAATGTTCTGGAGATCAGAGCAGTGTATCTTGCTCTACTGGCCTTCCAACAGTGGCTGGAAGGAAAGCAGATCCGAATCCAATCGGACAACTCCACAGCGGTGGCATACATCAACCACCAAGGAGGGACGCGCAGTCGGCAAGCCTTCCAAGAAGTCAGGCGCATTCTAATGTGGGTGGAGGACAGAGCATCCACCATATCCGCGGTTCACATCCCAGGCGTAGAAAACTGGGAAGCAGACTTCCTCAGTCGCCAGGGCATGGACGCAGGGGAATGGTCCCTTCACCCGGACGTGTTTCAGGAAATCTGTCGCCGCTGGGGAGTGCCGGACGTCGACCTAATGGCATCCCGGCACAACAACAAGGTCCCGGCATTCATGGCGAGGTCGCGCGATCAAAGAGCTCTGGCGGCAGACGCCTTGGTTCAAGATTGGTCGCAGTTTCAGCTCCCATACGTGTTTCCGCCTCTGGCGCTCTTGCCCAGAGTGCTACGCAAGATCAGATCCGAGTGCAGCCGCATCATACTCGTCGCTCCAGACTGGCCGAGGAGGTCGTGGTATCCGGATCTGTGGCATCTCACGATCGGTCGACCGTGGTCACTGCCAGACCGACCAGACTTACTGTCCCAAGGGCCGTTTTTCCATCAGAATTCTGCGGCCCTGAACCTGACTGTGTGGCCATTGAGTCCTGGATCCTAGCATCTGCAGGATTATCTCAAGGAGTCGTTGCCACAATGAGACAAGCTAGAAAGTCGAATTCGGCTAAGATCTACCACAGAACGTGGAAGATTTTCTTATCCTGGTGCTCTGCTCAGGGAGTGTCTCCCTGGCCATTTGCATTGCCCAAGTTTCTTTCCTTCCTGCAATCGGGGTTAGAAAAGGGCTTGTCGCTCAGCTCCCTTAAAGGGCAAGTTTCGGCACTATCCGTGTTTTTTCAGAAGCGTCTAGCACGTCTTTCTAAGGTGCGCACGTTCCTGCAGGGGGTCTGTCATATTGTGCCCCCGTACAAGCGGCCGTTAGATCCATGGGATCTGAACAGGGTACTAGTTGCTCTTCAGAAGCCGCCCTTCGAGCCTCTGAAGGAAGTTTCCTTTTCTCGGCTGTCACAGAAAGTGGCGTTTCTTGTTGCGATCACATCGCTTCGGCGAGTGTCTGAGCTGGCAGCTCTGTCATCCAAGGCTCCCTTCCTGGTGTTCCACCAGGACAAGGTAGTGCTGCGCCCTATTCCGGAGTTTCTCCCTAAGGTCGTATCCTCTTTTCATCTTAATCAGGATATATCCTTGCCTTCTTTTTGTCCTCATCCGGTTCACCGGTATGAAAAGGACTTACGTTTGCTAGATCTGGTGAGAGCACTCAGAATCTACATTTCCCGCACGGCGCCCATGCGCCGTGCCGATGCACTTTTTGTCCTTGTCGCTGGTCCGCGCAAGGGGTTGCAGGCTTCTAAAGCCACCCTGGCTCGATGGATCAAAGAACCAATTCTAGAGGCCTACCGTTCTGCGGGGCTTCCGGTTCCTTCAGGGCTAAAAGCCCACTCAACCAGAGCCGTGGGTGCGTCCTGGGCATTACGTCACCAGGCTTCGGCTCAACAGGTGTGCCAGGCAGCTACCTGGTCCAGTCTGCACACTTTCACCAAGCATTATCAGGTGCATACCTATGCTTCGGCGGATGCCAGCTTAGGTAGAAGAGTCCTGCAGGCGGCAGTGACACCCCCGTAGGGGAGGGCTGTTTTGCAGCTCTAACATGAGGTATTTCTTTACCCACCCAGGGACAGCTTTTGGACGTCCCAATCGTCTGGGTCTCCCAATAGAGCGCTGAAGAAGAAGGGAATTTTGTTACTTACCGTAAATTCCTTTTCTTCTAGCTCTTATTGGGAGACCCAGCACCCGCCCTGTTGTCCTTCGGGATGTTTTTTTGTTGTTTGCGGGTACACATGTTGTTCATGTTGAACGGTTTTTCAGTTCTCCGATGTTATTCGGAGTTAATTTGTTTAAACCAGTTATTGGCTTCCTCCTTCTTGCTTTGGCACTAAAACTGGAGAACCCGTGATACCACGGGGGGGGTATAGCCAGAGGGGGAGGGGCCTTGCACTTTTAATGTAGTGCTTTGTGTGGCCTCCAGAGGGCAGTAGCTATACCCCAATCGTCTGGGTCTCCCAATAAGAGCTAGAAGAAAAGGAATTTACGGTAAGTAACAAAATTCCCTTCTTCTGTTTATTCCCACCCATGGACTGCTTTGAGACGTCCCATGGTCTGGGTCTCCCATAAGGAACGATGAAGAAAAAGAGAATTTTGTTACTTACCGTAAATTCTTTTTCTTATAGTTCCGACATGGGAGACCCAGCACCCTCCCTGTTGCCTGTTGGCAGTTCTTGTTCCGTGTGTTTTCACCGGCTGTTGTTGTAGACAGAGGTTCCGGTTATTCCGGGTTTTACTCTCTCTACTTATGGGTGGATGTCCTCCTTCAGCTTTTGCACTAAACTGGTTAGATTTGTCATCCAGGGGGTGTATATGCTCGGAGGGAGGAGCTACACTTTTAGTGTAGTACTTTGTGTGTCCTCCGGAGGCAGAAGCTATACACCCATGGTCTGGGTCTCCCATGTCGGAACTATAAGAAAAAGAATTTACGGTAAGTAACAAAATTCTCTTTTTTGGGTGACAGTCAAGAGGTTATGTATTAGGCCCTTGTGCGCACATTGCGGGGTTTTTTTTGCGTTTTTGCTGTAGAAATTTCTAGAGAAAATGGATGTACCTTTCTGCAGACATTCCCCAGCAAAACCTGTGGGAAAATAAAAAATTAGCTGTGCGCACAATGCGTTTATTTCTCAAGAACATTCTTTCTGTAGATTTTCTTGAGAAAAAGAATGAGCAGGTCACTTCTTTTCCGCAGGTACCTGCATTATTTCACTCCATTGACTGTAATGTAACCATGAAATAGCGTAGGGAATAACGCAGGTTGCAAGTTGTGCGTTTTCCTGCGTTATTCCCGCGGTATTTGCCGTTTTTCGGGACATAATGTTAATCACTGCCCTGTGTTTTGCAGGGAAGTGATGTCATTATGACAGGAAGAGGAAGTTGAGCAGAGAGTAAATACACCTATATCACACTCACACACACATATAGACTGCACATAGAGATCCCATATACATCAACAGATGTGTGTTAGGCTCACTTTAAACCCTTATGGCCTGTTCACACATTGCATTTTTTTTGCTGCGTTTTACAGTACCAGCTAAGGCCCCTTTCACACATCAGTTTTTTGCCAACAGTCACAATCCGTTTTCTCGACGGATCCGTCAGATTGTGGCAAAACTGATGCGATGGATCTGTTTTTTTGATGGATCCGACTAGCTGGGGGCTAAATAATTGAAGCATGCTCAGTTGAAGAAAAAACAAACAGAATCCATCGCCGGATTCCGTCATTTGACAGATTACGACGGATCCTGCACCCATAGGCTTCCAGTCTACCAAACGACGGATGGCAACGGATCCGTCGCTGTTTTTTCGACGTAGACAAAAAAAATTACTTTGGCAGCCGTCTGTCAGCTGGACAAAGAATTTTCGACGGATCGGTCGAACCACGGATGAAATGTGAGGCCATCCGTCGCTAACACAAATCAATGAGAAAAAACTGATCTCAGGAAAACGCAATGAAACACACAATTTGCAACCTGCGTTATTGCCTACGCTATTTCATGATTACATTAGTCAATGGAGTGAAATAACGCAGGTACCTGTGGAAAAGTGACATGCTCATTCTTTTTCTCAAGAAATTCTTCAAATAGAATGTTCTTGAGAAAAAAACGCAGTATGCGCACAGCTTCCCCCCCCCCCCCCATAGGTTTTGCTGGGGAATGTCTGCAGAAAGGTTACATCCTTTTTCTCAAATTCCTGCAGCAAAAAAACATGGGTAAAAATGCGGTGTGTGAACAAGGCCTAAGTGTTGTTGTTTTTTTTTGTTTTTTTTTTTTTTTTTTATTTTCCCCCATTCATTTGAACACGTGAAAATCTGAACGAATTGACATGCTGCCGATATGAAAAAAATGCTTTGCTTCAAATTTGCAAGGATAAAATAAGTAGCGCCTGTATGAGATTTCAGAATTCACTCACTTAGGCTCCTTTTACACATCAGTTTTTTGCAATCATTCACAATCCGTCGAATTTTGAAAAAAAGGATCCAGCTACTGATGCTGCTGGATCAGTTTTTTTTCTCATTGATTTGTGTTCGCGACGGATGGGCCTCACATTTCATCCATGGTTCGACCGATCCGTCAAAAATTCTTTGTCCAGCCGACAAATTGCTGCCAAAGTAACTTTTTGTCTACGTCGAAAAAAAAACAGGCAGTGACGGATCAGTCGCCGTCCATCGTTTGGTAGACTGGAAGCCTATGGGCGCAGGATCCGTCAAATAACGGAATCCGGCGATGGATTCCGTTTATTTTTTCTTCATTTGAGCATGCTCCAATTATTATTTAGCCCCCAGCTAGTCGGATCCATCAAAAACAGATCCATCGCATCAGTTTTGCCACAATCTGCGACGGATCCGTCGAGAAAACGGATTGTGACTGTTGGTAAAAAACTGTGTGAAAGGGGCCTTAGCTGGTACTGTAAAACGCAGCAAAAAAATGCAATGTGTGAACACGCCATAAGGGTTTAAAGTGAGCCTAACACACCTGTTGATGTATATGGGATCATCTGATCGATGTCAGGCAAGTGAGAGATATCTGTAATCCAGTTATAGCCTGCCAGGATGGTGCTAAGCTCATAGTGCCCCCTATGGTGTTTAAAAAAAAAAAATGCAAGAAATATTGGTATTGGCTACTAGGCTGACACTCGCATTCATACAAGCTATTTGCCTTCACAGGAAAACCACGACAATGCATCCAATCTAGTGATAAGTGACACTGAGCTTAAGCAGGTGGTTTATGTATACAAGTGTGTGAACAGCACCCTGCAAGTCAAGGGAAAGATCAACTCCATTACTATAGGTAAGTAAGCAAACCAAAATCACAAATATTGTTCTAAAATGCCTTAGTCTTATATCTTTGTTATATCCCTGCAGATAATTGCAAGAAGCTCGGCTTAGTGTTTGAGGATGCAGTAGGTATTGTGGAAATCATTAACTCTCGTGATGTTAAAGTGCAGGTACGATTTTTATTTTCTTTCAGCTTGTGCTTTGGTTATTGAAGTGAAGAGCAGAGTAGCCAAACTGGATACCACCAGTTCTGTAGTCATTTTTAAGCTTAAAGGGAACCAGTCTGGTCCCCAATGGGTGCATATATAGAATCCCTGCCCAACTGTCCTAGCCTATAGTAGCACGCTAAACAGCTCTTTAGAAAAAGTATTTCTAAAGATCCTTTGCGATGTTACTTAGGGCAATGACTAGTCACAGGGGCATTAGTTCCCTGGCTGCCCACTTAGCATTTTATCACGTCTCTGTGGGCATGCTAACATGCTTAACAATGCCCAGCGTCATGGCAATGCGATACAAATCTGCGCTGCTTTGCACCCATTAGCATTGAACTTCTTTTGACTCTAGGTGTATGCGTACCCGGCTGTAAAGATGCTCAGTGCCAATGATCATAAGTCATTCGCACTTCCGGTCACGCACACTACTCAGAATCTGGATTAAGGCATACACCCTGCATCAAAGAATCTAAATGCTGATGGGTATAAAGCGGCACGCATGCGCGGCTTTGTATAACACTGGGCATTGTAAAGCATGTTATCACACCCACAAGGGTATTATAACATGCTAAGTGGGCAGACTAGCCAGGGAACTAATGCCTCTGCCACTAGTCACAGCCCTCATTAGCATCACCTAAACGGTCTTTGGAAATATTTTTCTAAAGATCTGTTTGTATGCTACTAGATGCGGGGACGGTTAGGCAGAGATTATAGATTATACTCCCAGAACTGCTCGTGGTTCTGGGTGCCCAGGGGACCTTACAGGTTCCCTTTAAAAGATTGTCCCGTATCTGACAGTCTACTTTCCTCTGTCCTAGCTAATGGACTAGGAGTTAGTGGCCAGCACTGGTTAAAGGTGATGTGTAAATCAGTTTTTTGTTTTATACTTCTCTGTAGTATCTGTTCCTGGTTTGGTTATGAATTGACTGCATAAACTTGTTGCCTAAATTATAGCTGGAAGAACATGGTCAACATATTAAGTTTGAGGAACAATGAATTTACACGATTGTTCACGTTTAGGATGCAAGTCTGCAGTTACCCTATGTGACGTCTGACTTCTGAGTCCTTACAGCACGCACACTGGACACTGTCAGAATTTTCTTTTATGGGGGAGGGGATCAGATGACTGCAGCTACGTGATTGTCATACATGTGGTCATGTGCCTTTGCTCAATTCACTTGTATTAAGCAAGGCTGCCTCGTACGTTTTAGTCGGAATGTGGCCGCAAGTATGCAAATTGCATTCATAAGTCTGCAGTCACATAGTGACTACAGACTTTAACCCAAACCTGCACAACCCCGTTTAGACTGTATGAAAAGTCTATTTGCAAAGTGATATCACAAGTGTATAGTTTAATGATCTACTTTGTGCAAATAAAAGGCTATCAGATTTTACAGCCTAACCCAATACTGAAGAACTGCAGTGGCCAATAGTACAGTGTAGTGGACAGGATTTATATTGTATACAGACTATTATTTTTTCTTCATCGTTCCTATGGGAGACCCAGACATTGTGTGTCCTCCGGAGGCAGAAGCTATACACCCAAAGTACTACACTAAAAAGTGTAGCCCCTCCCTCCGAGCATATACACCCCCTGGATAACCAAATATAGCCAGTTCAATGCTTTGTGTTCAGGAGGCACACATCCACACATGCATTCTCATCTGATTTTTATTTTTGGAAAGAGTTTGAAGAAAAGCGGGTCCAAGCCTGGACTCCCGGCATGTCCCTTCTCACCCCACTGTGTCGGCGGTGTTGTTAAGGTTGATTTCAGGGCTGGAGCCTTACATGCCGCGCTCCTTCACCATCCCTCAGGCTCTGGCTTGAAGTGGGAGCCAGCACGGTTCTCCCTGCCTTGCAGGAGACCGGTCTCCATCCGCAGCCCTTTCAGGATCCTGCCGGACGGAGCACTCATCCCTCAGGGACCTGGCCCTGCGTCTCACAAGCTAAGTATTTGAGACGTTATTATCGGGGGTCCCTTGTACTTTATTGTTGGGGAGAGTGTGCTGTGTATCTATTGTGACATTTCCGGCCGGTTCTCTGGTTTTCACCTGAGAACCGCGCCGATGGTGCCTGCTTGCCGGCCGCATCGTTAAATTTAGGCCCCGGCTTCGCCTGAGGCCTAGTTTCGTTTTCACTGCCCCTGCATGCCAATCATGCAGAGGGACAGTGCGGCTCCGCCCAGCGGCCGTTCGGCACAGGGGAGGGTCACTCCTCTCTGAGGTAATATTCCCTCCCCTGTATAGCTCCTTGGCCCTCCGGATCCCGCTCTTAGAGTAGGCCCCGCCCCCTCTCCTCGCTCCGGCGCCATTTTATCAGCGTTCTTGTCTGCATAAACCACATTGTGACAGCGATCGGCGCTGGCCATCTCCCTGGGGGTCCGGGCTGTGGGATCTGGAGGGCACAGATGTCCCAATGTCTAACGGTCTGGCAAGCCACAACCTCCGGTTGTGGACCTGCTTATATACTCTGCGTATATACTCTGCTGGGGGTCATTCTGGCTGAGAGCCCCCACTTCAGCGGCATGTCTCACACGTGGAGCAAGGCTGCAAGGCTGTACTTAATATGCACTGCATGTAGGCTCGTACTGCCTGTACTGAGCACATAACCACATCGTGATGCCTGCTCTAACATGGTGGTGCCTCAGCCTGGAGGCTCATCCCCAGTGGTCGCTCCGGTGGCTGAACCCCCGGCTTGGGTAGAATCCCTCTCTCCAGGGGACAGATGTCCCGGACACTGCTGAGCATGCATCAGCCCCCTTCTCAGGGCGCTTCTGCTGCTACTGCTCGCTCAGCAAAGCTCACAGAGGATTCTTCATCTGGCTCAGACCCCGTCCTCCTAAAATGGAGACGCAGGGTGCCCCCTTCCTTCCTCGTCCCGCGGCTCTGATTCACGAGCTGACTCGCAGGACAAGGAGGATGCCTTTACTGGGGGCTCGGACGCTACCTCCATGTACCCCATTGATCTGTCCGAAAGTGACGCAGATGCTAGTGATTTGATTGCGTCCATTAATTTTTGTACTGGACCTCAATCCGCCTGTATCAGGGGAGCTCCCCTCTCTGGCAGAAAAGCATCAGTATACCTTGCCTAAGAGAACAAGGAGTGTGTTCCTTAACCACTCCAGTTTTCAGGCCACTGTGACCAAGCCCAGAGCCTGTCCTGACAGACGCTTCCCAAAGCGTGGTTCTGATGACCGTTTTCTTTGTCGCTCCTTTGGGAGACCCAGACAATTGGGTGTATAGCTTCTGCCTCCAGAGGCCACACAAAGTATTACACTTAAAAGTGTAAGCCCCTCCCCTCTGCCTATACACCCCCCCGTGCATCACGGGCTCCTCAGTTTTTATGCTTTGTGCGAAGGAGGCACACATGCACGCAAGCTCCACAATTTAGTCAGCAGCAGCTGCTGATTATATCGGATGGAAGAAAAGAGGGCCCATAACAGGGCTCCCGGCATGCTCCCTTCTCACCCCACTCTTGTCGGCGGTGTTGTTAAGGTTGAGGTACCCATTGCGGGTACATAGGCAGGAGCCACATGCTGTTTTCCTTCCCCATCCCTGAGGGGCTCTGGGTGAAGTGGGATCCTAATCGGTCTCCAGGCACTGGGACCGTGCTCCCTCCACAGCCCCTGGGGGAATCTGCTGGACAGGAGCCGGGTATCATCAGGGACAGGCCCTGCTCCTCTGAGGTACTCTGTGTCCCCTTGGGGACGGCGCATAGAGCGCCTGTGTTATGGACGCTGCAGCAGCTGCTGGGTGTGTTAGTGCGCCGGGACTACCGCGCTGACCGCGCTTGTTTGCCGGCCGCGCTTATAACTATAGTCCCCGGCATTTGCGGCCTAGTACCGCATACTCCCGGGCCTGCCAGTCAGGGGTAAGGGCGGGACGCTGCACTGGACGTCAGCGCTGAGGGCTGGAGCATACTTTGTATCCTCCTCCCCCCTCACTGAGCACCGTGGGGCACCAGATTCCCGCACTTTCTGAGGCACGCCCACGGCTCCCTCCTCCTCTCAGAACACTGGCAGCCATTCCTGTCAGCACTTCAGACGCTGGAGAATTTCAGAGGGGAGACAACACCGAGCTCCACAGCTCTGGGAGGCCCGGGCAGGGAATCTGGTGGTCACACAACCGCTGCAGGCGGTCGGTAAGCCGCACCTGTTACTAGGTGCTGGCCCCCTGGGTGCCGAAGTGTATATTTATATACTTATTTTGTATACATTTACTCTATACGGCTGCACTATTTGCTTTTGGCTATATACCCTCACTGATTGCTCTAAGGGGAGACAACAGCATGTCGTCCGCAAAAAGCAAGGGTGCCAAGGCACAGGCTTACTTTGCAACCTGTACCTCATGTGCGGCTATGCTACCTGCAGGTTCCACCTACCCTCATTGTGTGCAATGTTCGGCCCCTGTGACACTCACTCAGCCGGAGCCTCTGCCACTGGTGGAACACCCGGCCCAGGTGGAACCCCCGGCCCAGGTGGAACCACCTGCTACCACTGTCCAGGTGACAGGGACAGAGTTTGCAGTATTCGCTGACAAACTGTCTGAGTCTATGGATAAATGGTCTGCTAAAATACTAGAAGCTTTGCAGTCCAGACCGGTAACACTGGCCCCGGGCACAGTTGAATCATTGACCCCAGGCCCCCTCGGTTGGAGCAGCAAAGTGCTCCTGGGGCGACTCATAGGTCCCACGGTGAGGACTCTGACACGGACCGCAGTCCCAGACCGACTAAGCGGGCTCGCTTGGAAATTCCCTCGACTTCATCACACTGCTCAGGGTCTCAGCATGAGGACTCTCTGGAAGATGAAGCGGATGTGGCAGATCAGGATTCTGATCCTGACACCGCTTTCAACCTTGATACACCTGAAGGGGACGCCATAGTAAACGACCTTATAGCGTCCATCAATCAGGTGTTGGATCTTTCTCCTCCAGCTCCTCCGATTGAGGAGTCAGCTTCTCAACAGGAGAAATTCCATTTTAGGTTCCCCAAACGTCCACGGAGTGGGTTTCTTGATCACTCCGACTTCAGGGATACAGTCCAGAAACACCGAGCCTTTCCAGATAAGCGCTTTACTAAGCGCCTTAATGACACTCGTTATCCCTCCCCCCCTGACGTAGTCAAGGGTTGGGCTCAGTGTCCCAAGGTGGATCCTCCAGGCTCTAGACTGGCGGCTAGATCCATAGTTGCAGTGGCAGATGGTGCATCACTCAAGGATGCCACTGACAGGCAGATAAAGCTCCTGATGAAATCCATCTATGAAGCTATTGGCGCGTCCTTTGCTCCGGCATTCGCAGCCGTATGGGCACTCCAAGCTATCTCAGCTTGCCAGTCTGAGATTAATGCAGTCACACGTGCCTCTACTCCGCAAGTAGTGTCCTTAACCTCTCAGGCGTCGGCGTTTGCGTCCTACGCCATGAATGCTGTCCTGGACTCTGCGAGCCGTACGGCGGTAGCATCCGCCAATTCGGTGGCAGTCCGCAGGGCCATGTGGCTACGTGAATGGAAGGCAGACGCTGCTTCCAAAAAGTTCTTAACCGGGTTGCCATTTTCTGGCGACCGCCTGTTTGGCGAGCGACTGGATGAAATCATTAAACAATCCAAGGGAAAGGACTCGTCCTTACCCCAGTCCAAACCAAACAGACCTCCACAAAGGAAGGTACAATCGAGGTTTCGGTCCTTTCGGCCCTCAGCCAGATCTCAATTCTCCTCGTCCAACAGGCCACAGAAGGGTCAGAGGAACTCCGATTCATGGCGGTCTAAGTCACGTCCTAAGAAGACCGCCGGAGGAACCGCTCCTAAAGCGGCCTCCTCATGACTTTCGGCCTCACCAAACCGCATCCTCGGTCGGTGGCAGGCTCTCCCGCTTTTGCGACGCCTGGTTGCCACATGTCCAAGACCGATGGGTGAGAGACATTCTGTCTCACGGTTACAGGATAGAGTTCAGCTCTCGTCCCCCGACTCGTTTCTTCAGAACATCTCCGCCCCCCGAGCGAGCCGATGCTCTTCTTCAGGCGGTGAGCACTCTGAAGGCAGAAGGAGTGGTGATCCCTGTCCCCCTTCAGCAATGGGGGTCACGGTTTTTACTCCAACTTGTTTGTGGTGCCAAAAAAGGACGGATCTTTACGTCCCGTTCTGGACCTAAAACTGCTCAACAGACACGTGAAAACCAGGCGGTTCCGGATGGAATCTCTCCGCTCCGTCATCGCCTCAATGTCCCAAGGAGACTTCCTAGCATCAATCGACATCAGAGATGCTTATCTCCACGTGCCGATTGCACCAGAGCATCAGCGCTTCCTGCGCTTCGCCATCGGGGACGAACACCTTCAGTTCGTGGCACTGCCTTTCGGCCTGGCGACAGCCCCACGGGTCTTCACCAAGGTCATGGCAACAGTGGTAGCAGTCCTACACTCTCAGGGACACTCGGTGATCCCTTACTTAGACGATCTGCTTGTCAAGGCCCCCTCTCGGGCGGCATGCCAACACAGCCTGAACATTGCTCTGGAGACTCTCCAGAGATTCGGGTGGATCATCAATTTCCCAAAGTCAAAATTGTCACCGGCCCAATCACTGACATATCTCGGCATGGAGTTTCATACTCTCCCAGCGATAGTGAAGCTTCCGCTGGACAAACAGCGTTCACTACAAACAGGGGTGCAATCTCTCCTTCGAGCCCAGTCGCACCCCTTGAGGCGCCTCATGCACTTCCTAGGGAAGATGGTGGCAGCAATGGAGGCAGTTCCTTTTGCGCAGTTTCATCTGCGTCCACTTCAATGGGACATTCTCCGCAAATGGGACAGAAAGTCGATGTCCCTCGACAGGAACGTCTCCCTCTCGCGGGCAGCCAAGGCCTCCCTTCAGTGGTGGCTTCTTCCCACTTCTCTGTCGAAGGGGAAATCATTCCTGCCCCCATCCTGGGCTGTGGTCACGACGGACGCGAGTCTGTCAGGGTGGGGAGCGGTCTTTCTCCACCACAGGGCCCAGGGTACCTGGACTCAGCCAGAGTCCTCTCTTCAGATCAATGTTCTGGAGATAAGGGCAGTGTATCTAGCCCTAAAGGCGTTCCAGCCGTGGCTGGAAGGCAAGCAGATCCGAATTCAGTCGGACAACGCCACGGCGGTGGCATATATCAATCACCAAGGCGGCACACGCAGTCGGCAAGCCTTCCAGGAAGTTCGGCGGATTCTGCTGTGGGTGGAAGCCACAGCCTCCACCATCTCCGCAGTTCACATCCCGGGCGTAGAAAACTGGGAAGCAGACTTTCTCAGTCGCCAGGGCATGGACGCAGGGGAATGGTCTCTTCACCCGGACGTGTTTCAAGAGATCTGTTGCCGCTGGGGAACGCCGGACGTCGATCTCATGGCGTCTCGGCACAACAACAAAGTCCCGGCATTCATGGCACGGTCTCAAGATCACAGAGCTCTGGCGGCGGACGCATTAGTTCAGGATTGGTCGCAGTTTCGACTACCTTATGTGTTTCCTCCTCTGGCAATGCTGCCCAGAGTGTTACGCAAGATCAGGTCCGACTGCCGCCGCGCCATCCTCGTCGCTCCAGACTGGCCGAGGAGGTCGTGGTACCCGGATCTGTGGCATCTCACGGTGGGCCAACCGTGGGCACTACCAGACCGACCAGACTTGCTGTCTCAAGGGCCATTTTTCCATCTGAATTCTGCAGCCCTCAACCTGACTGTGTGGCCATTGAGTCCTGGATCCTAGCGGCTTCAGGGTTATCGCAAGAGGTCATTGCCACTATGAGACAGGCCAGGAAACCAACTTCAGCCAAGATCTACCACAGGACGTGGAGGATCTTCTTATCCTGGTGCTCTGATCATGGTTTTACTCCCTGGCCATTTGCCTTGCCCACTTTTCTGTCATTCCTTCAATCAGGAATGGAAAAGGGTTTGTCTCTCGGCTCTCTTAAGGGACAAGTATCGGCGCTCTCTGTGTTTTTTCAAAAGCGTCTAGCCAGGCTCCCGCAGGTACGCACGTTCCTGCAGGGGGTTTGCCACATAGTCCCTCCTTACAAGCGTCCGCTAGAACCCTGGGATCTGAACAGGGTGCTAACGGCTCTTCAGAAACCACCTTTCGAGCCAATGAGAGATATTTCTCTATCACGTCTCTCGCAGAAGGTGGTCTTCCTAGTGGCAGTCACGTCACTTCGGAGAGTGTCTGAGCTAGCTGCACTGTCATGCAAGGCCCCCTCCCTGGTGTTTCACCAGGACAAGGTGGTTCTGCGTCCGGTTCCGGATTTTCTCCCTAAGGTGGTATCCCCTTTTCATCTCAATCAGGATATCTCCTTACCTTCTTTTTGCCCTCATCCAGTTCACCAATGTGAAAAGGATTTGCACTTGTTAGATCTTGTGAGAGCACTCAGACTCTACATTTCCCGTACGGCGCCCCTGCGCCGCTCAGATGCGCTCTTTGTCCTTGTCGCTGGCCAGCGTAAAGGGTCGCAGGCTTCCAAGTCAACCTTGGCTCAGTGGATCAAGGAACCAATTCTTGAAGCCTACCGTTCTTCTGGGCTTCCGGTTCCGTCAGAGCTGAAAGCCCATTCTACCAGAGCCGTGGGTGCGTCCTGGGCATTGCGGCACCAGGCTACGGCTCAGCAGGTGTGTCAGGCGGCTACCTGGTCGAGTCTGCACATTTTCACGAAACACTATCAGGTGCATACCTACGCTTCGGCAGATGCCAGCCTAGGTAGGCGAGTCCTTCAGGCAGCGGTTGCCCACCTGTAAGAGGGGGCCGTGTTACGGCTCTATTACCGAGGTATTCTTTTACCCACCCAGGGACTGCTTTTGGACGTCCCAATTGTCTGGGTCTCCCAATGGAGCGACAAAGAAGGGAATTTTGTTTAATTACCGTAAATTCCTTTTCTTCTAGCTCCAATTGGGAGACCCAGCACCCGCCCCTGTTCCCTTCGGGCTGTTGTTCTTTTGTGTACACATGTTGTTCATGTTAAATGGTTTTCAGTTTTCCGAACTTCCTTCGGATTGAATTTACCTTAGACCAATTTATATGTTTCCTCCTTCCTGCTTTTGCACCAAAACTGAGGAGCCCGTGATGCACGGGGGGTGTATAGGCAGAGGGGAGGGGCTTACACTTTTAAGTGTAATACTTTGTGGCCTCCGGAGGCAGAAGCTATACACCCAATTGTCTGGGTCTCCCAATTGGAGCTAGAAGAAAAGGAATTTACGGTAAGTAAACAAAATTCCCTTCTTCCGTTTCCACCAGAGGTGGTCAAGGAATAGGCTCATTCACCAAAGGAGACCCTCCGGTGTCTAGACTCTCAGCCCGGAAAGTTGTATCAGTGGCTGATGGCAACTCCCTTAAGGATTCCACTGTCCGCCATCTGTATATGAGGCGGCAGGGGCCTCGTTCTCCCCATCTTTTGCAGCAGTGTGGGTTTTCAAAGCCATCTCTGCTTCTCTAGAGGAGATGCATTCCCTCACCAGGGACTCTATGCCCGAGATGGTTGCCTTAACTTCCAGACTTCAGCCTTTTCATCCTATGCCATGTCTGCCATGCTGGAGGCTCCGCACTGCGGTGGCTTCGGCCAATTCTCTCGCTATCCACAGGATCTTGTGGCTTCGAGAGTGGAAGGCACACGCTTCTTCAAAGAAGTACCTTGCTGGGCTCCCATTTGCTGGGCCCAGGCTGTTCGGTGAACAACTGGATGAAATTATTCAGGAGGCTACTGGCGGGAAGAGTACTTCCATGCCACAAACCAAATTCAGGAACCAGTCGAGGTTTCGTTCCTTTCGTTCCTCCAACTGGTCGTTCTCTAAGCCCTCGGCCTCGTCCACTAACTCAGCCAAGGACCAAAAACCAACTGGCGCACGAAGCTGCGTCCTCAGAAGACTGCTGTCACTAAGGCAGCCTCCTCTTGACTATCTGGCCGCGCCAGCAACGTCCTTGGTCGGTGGTAGGCTCTCCCGCTTGGCGACATGTGGTTTCAACACGTCTCCGATCAGTGGGTGCGGGATAGCATCTCCCACGGCTACAGGATAGAATTCTATCCAGCCCGCCAAACAGATTTTTCTTCGGCGCTCCATTGGGAGACCCAGACGATTGGGTGTATAGCTACTGCCTCCGGAGGCCACACAAAGTATTACACTAAAAAGTGTAAGGCCCCTCCCCTTCTGCATATACACCCCCCGTGGATCACGGGCTGCTTCAGTTTTATGCTTTGTGCGAAGGAGGTCAGACATCCACGCATAGCTCCACTGTTTAGTCAGCAGCAGCTGCTGACTATGTCGGTTGGAAGAAAAGTGGGCCCATATGGGGCCCCCAGCATGCTCCCTTCTCACCCCACTTTTGTCGGGTGTTTGTTAAGGTTGAGGTACCCATTGCGGGTACGGAGGCTGGAGCCCACATGCTGTTTTCCTTCCCCATCCCCCCTCGGGGCTCTGGGTGAAGTGGGATCTTACCGGTCTCCAGGCACTGAGACCGGGCTCCATCCACAGACCCAGAGAACCTGCTGGATATGGAGCTGAGTATCGTCAGGGACAGGGCCCTGCTACATTAAGGTACTCTGTGTCTCCGTACACATCGCGCACACACACACCAGCATTGCTGGGAGTGCTAGTGCGCCGGGGACAACAGCGCGGAGCGCTTGTGCTATTATTCACTGCAGCTTAGCTGAGTGAATTTATGTGTTAGAAACTGCCGCGCCGGCCGCTGCGGGGTGTTTTACACTGTGGCGCGGCTGGGACTTGTGGTGCGCCGGGGACTTCCGCGCTGGCCGTGCATAGGACGGCCGCGCTTATTACTCGAGTCCCCGGCTTTGCGGCCTAGTTTTCACTTCGTTCCCGCCCCCAGCCCTGCCAGTCAGGGGAGGGGCGGGACGCTGTACAGAAAGTCAGCGCCGAGAGCTGGAGTCTGCTTTGCATTCTCCAGCCCCCTTCACTGGACACAGTGGGACGCCAGTTTCCCGCTCTTGTCTGGGGCACGCCCACGGCCCGCCCCTCTTCACAAGACGCCGGCAGCCATTCCTGCACGCAGCTGGGCTGGAGAAGGGAGACAAGCTCTGGGCAACCAGTCACAGGATTCGGGCGACCACACACCCGCCTTTGGCGGGCGGTAAGCAGCACCTGAAGTGCTGAACCCCACTAATGCCATTTGTACTTTATGCCTAGATGGCTAGACTACAGCAGCAAAAAGCAAGGGTGCTAAGGCACAGGCTTTCTAGGCTGCTTGTATTGCATGTGCTGAAGTGTTCATTTGTACTTTATGCTGGTATGCTATACACTGCACTGTACGGTCGCTATTCTTGGCTATATAC
The DNA here is from genome assembly GCF_048569485.1 of Anomaloglossus baeobatrachus. Taxonomy (NCBI): domain Eukaryota; kingdom Metazoa; phylum Chordata; class Amphibia; order Anura; family Aromobatidae; genus Anomaloglossus; species Anomaloglossus baeobatrachus. The sequence continues at coordinate 424,557,415 of NC_134354.1, read as the reverse complement.
TCCTAGATGGCTGGACAACAGCAGCAAAAAAGCAAGGGTGCTAAGGCACAGGCTTTCTATGCTGCTTGTACTGCATGTGCTGAAGTGTTCATTTGTACTTTCTGCTTGTATGCTATACATTGCACTGTACGGTCGCTATTCTTGGCTATATGCTTCTAGATGGCTAGACAACAGCAGCAAAAAAGAAAGGGTGCCAAGGCACAGGCTTTCTATGCTGCTTGTACTGCACGTGATACTGTTCCACACGGCAGGTTTCACTGTCCCCATTGTGTGCAATGCTCCCCTGTAGCACTTGGTCAGCCGGGGTCTCTGCTAGAGGTGGCTAAAGGAACCACCTGTGAACCCTGTCCAGGGACAGGGACGGAGTTGCAGTTTCGGCTGATAGGTCTGTGACTGTGACTAACATCTTAGAGACTTTGCAGTCCAGACGGACCATGGGCAAGGTTGATACGCCCTCATTTGGAACAAATCAGTGCTCCGGGGGGGTCCCATGCATCCCAGGGCGCAGGCTCTGACACGGACGACAGTCCCAGACAGTCTAAGCGAGCTCGCTGGGAGCGGCACTCGGCTTCATCACTGGTTAGGGTCCCAGCGGGACTCTCTGTATGATGAGGCAGACGTAGCTGATCAGGACTCTGATCCTGAGACCGCTCTCAATCCGGATACTCCGGATGGTGACGCCATAGTGAATGATCTTCTAGCGTCCATCAAGGGAATGTTGGATATTTCTCCCTCAGCTCCTCCGGTGGAGGAGTCAGCTTCACAGCAGGAGAAATCGCTTTTCAGTATCTCAAGCGTATATTGAGTACTTTTCTGGCCACTCTGACTTCAGAGAAGCAATCCGGAAACACCACACTTATCCAGATAAGCGTTCTCCAATCGTATTAAGGATACACGTTATCCCTTTTTCTCCCTGACGTGGTCAAGCGCTGGACCCAGTGTCCAAAGGTGGATTCCCCTATCTCCAGGCTTGCGGCTAGATCCATAGTTGCAGTGGAAGATGGGACTTCACTTAAAGATGCCATTGACAGACAGATGGTCCTCTGGTTGAATTCTGTCTATGAAGCTATCGGCGTGTCGGTTGCTCCGGCATTCGCAGCCGTATGGGCATTCCAAGCTTTTTCAGCTGGTCTTGCGCACGTGGACATTGTCACATGTACATCTGTGCCGCAGATGGCGTCCTTAACCTCGCAATGTCTGCATTGCGACTTACGCTATTAATGCTGTCCTGCAATCTACGAGCCGTACGTCAGTGGCGTCCGCCAACTCCGTGGTTTTACGCAGAGCCTTGTGGTTGAGGGAATGGAAAGCAGATTCTGCTTCCAAAAAAGTGCTTAACCAGTTTGCCGTTATCTGGTGACAGACTGTTTGGTGAGCGATTGGATGAAATCATTACAGTCCAAGGGTAAGGACTCTTCCTTACACCAGCCCAGATCAAACAACAGAGGAAGGGACAGTCGAGGTTTCGGTCCTTCCCAGGCTCGGGCAGGTCCCAATTGTCCTCGTCCAAAAGGACTCAAAAAGCTCAGAGAGGCGCAGATTCCTGGCAGGCTCAATCACGCCCAAGGAAGGCAGCCGGAGGAACCGCTACCAAGGCGGTTTCCTCATGACGTTCAGCTCTCTCTCTCCGCATCCGCGGTCGGTGGCAGACTCTCCCGTTTTGGCGACATTTAGCTGCCACAGGTCAAAGACCGGTGGGTGAGAGACTTTTTGTCTCACGTGTACAGGATAGAGTTCTGTTCTCGTCCTCCGACTAGATTTTCAGAACTTCCTCACCTCCCGACCGAGCCGATGCTCTTCTGCAGGCAGAAGGAGTGGTAATCCCTGTTCCTCCTCAGGACCAAGATACGGTTTTTACTCCAATCTGGTTGTGGTACCAAAAAACGACGGCTCTTCCGTTCCGTTTTGGACCTAAACCTGCTCAACAAGCACGTGAAAACCAGGCGGTTCCGGATGGAATCCCTCCGCTCCGTCATTGCCTCCATATCTCAAGGAGATTTCCTAGCGTCAATAGACATCAGGATGCTTATCTCCACGTGCCGATTGCTCCAGAGCACCGGTGTTGGCTACGATTCGTTATTGAAGACGAGCATCTTCAGTTCGTAGCCCTGCCCTTCGGTCTGGCGACAGCCCCACGGCTTTTCACAAGTTCATGGCAGCAGTGGGAGTAGTCCTGCACTCTCAGGGTCACTCTGTGATCCCTTACTTGGACGATCTACTTGTCAAGGCACCCTCTCAAGAGGCATGCCAACACAGCCTGAACGTGGCGCTGGAGACTCTCCAGAGTTTCGGGTGGATCATAAACTTTTCAAAGTTAAATCTGACACCTACCCAATCGCTGACATATCTTGGCATGGAGCTTCACACTCTCTCAGCGATAGTGCAGCTCCCGCTGGACATACAACGTTCACTACAGACGGGTTTGCAGTCTCTCCTTCAAGGCCAGTCACACCCCTTAAGACGCCTCATGCAGAGGCAGTCCTTTTCGCGCAGTTTCATCTGCGTCCACTTCTATAGGACATTCTGCACCAATGGGATGGGAAGTCAACGTCCCTAGACAGGAACGTACCCCTTTCTCAGACGGGCAAGGACTCTCTTCAGAGGAGTCCACCCCTCAGATCAATGTTCTGGAAATCTGGGCAGGGTATCTTGCCATGCAAGCCTTCCAGCAGAGGCTGGAAGGCAAACAGATCCGAATTCAGCCGGACAACTTCGCAGCGGTGACATACATCAACCACCAAGGCGGAACACGCAGTCGGCAAGCCTCCCAGGAAGTCCGGCGGCTTCTGATGTGGGTGGAAGACAGAGCATACACCATATCCGCAGTTCACATCCCGGGCGTAGAAAACTGGGAAGCAGACTTCCTCAGTCGCCAGGGCATGGACGCAGGGGAATGGTCTCTTCACCCGGACGGGTCTCAAGAAATCTGTAGCCGCTGGGGGAGGCCGGACGTCGACCTAATGGCGTCTCGGCACAACAACAAGGGCCCGATTTTCATGGCGCGATCAAAGAGCTCTGGCGGCAGGCGCCTTAGTTCAGGATTGGTCGCAGTTCCAGCTACCCTATGTGTTTCCCCCTCTGACACTGTTGCCCAGAGGGCTACGCAAGATCAGCTCCGATTGCCGCCGCGCCATCCTCGTCGCCCCAGACTGGCCGAGGAGGTCGTGGTACCTGCATCTGTGGCATCTCACGGTCGGCCAACCGTGGGCACTACCAGACCGGCCAGACTTACTGTCCCAAGGGCCGTTTTTTCCATCTGAATTCTACAGCCCTGAACCTGACTGGTGGCTATTGAGTCCTGGATCCTAGCGTCTTCAGGATTATCTCAAGACGTCATTGTCACCATGAGACGGGCTAGGAAGCCGACGTCTGCCGAGATCCACCACAAGACGTGGAAGATATTCTTATCTTAGTGCTCTGCTCAGGGAGTGTCTCCCTGGACATTTGCATTGCCTACTTTTCCTTCCTTCCTGCAATCTGGTTTTGGAAAAGGTTTGTCGCTCGGCTCCCTTAACGGACGAGTCCCAGCGCTGTCTGTATTCTTTCAGAAGCGCATAGGGCGACTTCCTCAGGTACGCACGTTCCTGCAGGGGGTTTGTCACATTGTCCCTCCGTACAAGAGGCCGTTAGACCCATGGGATCTGAACAGGGTACTAATTGCTCTCCAGGAGCCGCCCTTTGAGCCTCTGAGGGATGTTTCACTTTCTCGACTTTCACAGAAAGTGGCCTTTTTGGTAGCGGTCACGTCTCTTCAGAGAGTGTCCGAGCTCGCAGCGCGGTCATCCAAAGCTCCCTTCTTGGTGTTTCACCAAGACAAGGTAGCGCTGCGCCTGATTCCGGGGTTTCTCCCTAAGGTGGTATCCCCCTTTTCATCTCAGTCAGGATATCTCCTTACCTTCCTTTTGTCCTCATCCAGTTCATCGATATGAATTGGATTTGTATTTGTTGGATCTGATGAGAGCACTCAGAATCTACATTTCCCGCACGGCGCCCCTGCGCCGCTCGGATGCACCCTTTTTACTTGTCGCTGGTCAGCGCAAAGGGTCGCAGGCTTCCAAATCCACCCTGGCTCGATGGATCAAGGAACCAATTCTTGAAGCCTACCGTTCTGCTGGGCTTCCGGTTCCATCAGGGCCGAAGGCCCATTCTACCAGAGCCGTGGGTGCGTCCTGGACATTACGGCACCAGGCTACGGCTCAGCAGGTGTGCCAGGCGGCTACCTGGGCGAGTCTGCACACCTTCACCAAGCGTTATCAGGTGCATGCCTACGCTTAGGCGGATGCCAGCCTAAGTAGAAGAGTCCTGCAGGCGGCGGTTGCCTCCATGTAGGGAAGGGCTGTTTTTACAGTCCAAACTTGAGGTATTAATTTACCCACCCAGGGACTGCTTTTGGACGTCCCAATCGTCTGGGTCTCCCAATGGAGCGCCGAAGAAGAAGGGAATTTTGTTACTTACCGTAAATTCCTTTTCTTCTAGCTCCAATTGGGAGACCCAGCACCCGCCCCTGTTCCTTCGGGATTTTTTGGTTGTTCGGGTACACATGTTGTTCATGTTGAATGGTTTCAGTTCTCCGATGTTCCTTCGGATTGAATTGTTTAACCAGTTATTGGCTTTCCTCCTTCTTGCTTTTGCACTAAAACTGAAGCAGCCCGTGATCCACGGGGGGTGTATATGCAGAAGGGGAGGGGCCTTACACTTTTTAGTGTAATACTTTGTGTGGCCTCCGGAGGCAGTAGCTATACACCCAATCGTCTGGGTCTCCCAATTGGAGCTAGAAGAAAAGGAATTTACGGTAAGTAAACAAAATTCCCTTCTTTTCTGTCAACTCCCCCCTGCTTCAAGGCCGCCGCCTTCTCTCAGGCCGTGGCATCCTTGCAGGCCAACGGAGTAATTGTACCGGTTCCTGCCTGGGAACGGTTCAGAGGTTTCTACTCAAATCTCTTCCTAGTCCCCTAAAGGGACGGTTCCTTCCGGCCCATCCTGGATCTCAGGCTTCTCAACAAGCATGTTCAGGTGTGGCATTTTCGCATGGAGTCTCTGCGCTCAGTCATTGCCTCAATGACCCAAGGAGATTCCTTGCATCCTCGACATCAGAGATGTCTATCTGCATGTGCCAATTGCAGTTTCACACCAGCGTTGGCTACGTTTTGCAATCAGAGAGGAACATTTCCGATTCGTGGCTCTTCCCTTCGGGTTAGCCACGGCCCCTCGAGTATTCATCAGGGTCATGGCAGCTGTGGTTGCGGTTCTGCACCTCCAAGGGTTGGCATCCCTTTTCCTGGACGGCCTTCTAGTCAAGGCTTCATCCGGTGCAGACAGTCAGCGGAGTGCTTCGCTCACTCTCGCCACTCTAGTCCAATTCGGGTGGCTTGTCTTTTTCCCAAGTCCACTCTGACTTCGACCTAGGGATGCAATTCGAGACTCTGCTGGCACTTGTGAAGCTGCCCTTAGTCAAACTGCAGTCCCTTTACTAGCGGTGCGCTCCTTGCTGAGGCCCCGCCGTCATTCCATCAGGCAGCTAATGCAGGTGCTGGGTCAGATGGTGGCGTCAATGGAAGCGGTTCCCTTGCCCAGTTCCATCTGCGTCCTCTGCAGCTGGACATTCTCCGCTGTTGGGACATGCTGACTTCCTCCTTGCACAGGTTAGTGGCTCTGTCGCCACAGACCAGGGGCTCCCTTCAGTGGTGGCTTCGGCCCCTCTCTCTTCAGGGACGCTCCTTCCTGGCCCCGTCCTGGGTGATCCTCACCACGGATGCCAGTCTATCCAGCTGGGGAGCAGTATATCTCCTCCACAGTGCGCAGGGCACTTGGACTCCGTCCGAATCAGCCCTCTCGATCAATGTGCTGGAAATCAGAGCTGTGCGTCTAGCTCTCTTGGCCTTTCACCAAGTTGGCGGGCAAGCACATTCGAGTCCAGTCAGACAACGCCACAGCGGTTGCCTACATCAACCACCAGGGCGTGACACTCAGCCGCCTGGCAATGTTGGAGGTTCAACGCATCCTTCAGTGGACGGAGGATTCCAGGTCCACCACATCCGCAATCCACAACCCAGGCGTGGAAAACTGGGAGGCAGATTATCTCAGCCGTCAAACCGTGGACAGCGGCGAGTGGGCTCTGCATCCGGCAGTGTTTCGGTCAATCTGCCGCACTTGGGGCACTCCGGAAGTGGATCTTCGCTCCCACGATCCTCAGGCCTTTGCAGCAGACGCGCTGGTTCAAGATTGGTCCCAGTTTCGTCTGTCTTACGTGTTTCCCCCTCTAGCTCTTGCCCAGAGTCCTGCGCAAGATCAGAATGGAGGGCCGTCGGGTCATTCTCATTGCTCCAGACTGGCCCTGGCGAGCTTGGTACCCTGACCTGCTCCATCTGTCCGTTGAGGTGCTGTGGCATCTCCCGGACCGTCCAGACCTTCTCTCACAAGGTCCGTCTTTCCGCCAGAATTCTGCGGCTCTCAGATTGACGGCGTGGCTCTTGAGTCCTGGATCTTGACGACTTCTGGTATCCCTCCTGAAGTCCTCTCCACTATGACTCGGGCTCGGAAGTATTCCTTGGCCAAAATCTATCACAGGACCTGGAGAATTTTCCTGTCCTGGTGTCGCCCTTCCGGCCATGCTTCTTGGCCTTCTTCCTTGCCGACCCTCCTGTCCCTTCTACAGTCCGGTCTGCAGCTAGGACTATCCCTCAAGGGACAGGTCTCGGCTCGGCCAGTGTTGTTCCAGCGGCGTATCGTCCGGCTGGCTCAGGTGCGCTCCTTCATACAGGGCGCATCACGCCGCCTTACCGGCGGTCTTTAGATCCCTGGGACCTTAGTCTGGTCCTCACGGCTTCCAGAAACCCCCCTTTGAGCCTCTTAGGGAGGTTTCTTTGCCTCGTCTTTCACAGAAAGTGGTCTTTCTAGTGGCCATAACTTCCCTCGGGAGAGTCTCTGATTTGGCTGCACTCTCTTCGGAGTCACCTTTTTTGGTTTTTCATCAAAACAAGGTGGTTCTCCGTCCGACTCCGGACTTCCTCCCTAAGGTGGTTTCTCCTTCCACCTTAACCAGGACATTTCCCTGCCTTCCTTTTGTCCGGCTCCTGTTCATCGCTTTGAAAAAGCGTTGCATACTCTGGTTCTGGTGCGGGCGCTTCGGATCTATGTGTCTCGCACCGCTGTTCTTAGGCGGGGCACCTCTCTTTTTGTGCTGACCACAGGTCGGCGTAAGGGCCTCTCGGCTTCTAAGCCGACCCTAGCTCGTTGGATTGGGTCGGCCATTTCCGATGCCTACCAGTGTACTCGAGTGCCTCCCCCGCCGGGGATCAAGGCACACTCGACCAGAGCTGTCGGTGCCTCTTCGGTTTCAGGCACCAGGCTACGGCTTAGCAGGTCTGTCAGACTGCCACGTGGACTAGTCTGCATGCCTTTTCGAAGCACTACAAAGTGCATGCTCATGCTTCGGCAGATGCGAGCTTGGGCAGACGCACCCTTCAGGCGGCTGTCGCCCATTTGTGAAGTTAGGTTCTGCCTACTTCTCAGTTCTGTTTATTCCCACCCATGGACTGCTTTGAGACGTCCCATGGTCTGGGTCTCCCATAAGGAACGATGAAGAAAAAGAGAATTTTGTTTACTTACCGTAAATTCTTTTTCCTATAGTTCCGTAATGGGAGACCCAGCACCCTCCCTGTTGCCTGTTGGCAGTTTCTTGTTCCGCGTGTTATCACCGGCTGTTGTTGTAGACAGAGGCTCCGGTTGTTCCGGTTCTTGCTCTATCTCTAGTTGTGGGTGGCTACTCTCCTTCAGCTTTTGCACTAAACTGGCTATATTTGGTTATCCAGTGGGTGTATATGCTCGGAGGGAGGGGCTACACTTTTTAGTGTAGTACTTTGTGTGTCCTGCGGAGGCAGAAGCTATACACCCATGGTCTAGGTCTCCCATTACGGAACTATAAGAAAAAGAATTTACGGTAAGTTAACAAAATTCTTTTTTTTTTTTTCTTGCTGAAAAGTGCATTTTACAGTCCTAGATACGGCGTCCTATGATCAAGGGAACGCTGACAAACTGTCCTTTCGGATAACTGAAATCATTCTGCAGTGTCTCTGCTCTGTCCTTTTTACCGACACTGATCAGTGCAGGGCAGGAGAGGAAGCTAGTAAGACCTGTACATCAACTCAGAATAAGGCTATGTGCACACATTGCGTAATTACATGCAGTTACGCTGCGCTTTGTAGCGCAGCGTAACTGCATGCGTAACTGCGTGCCCTGCACAATCTATGGAGATTGTGCAGGGGCCGTGCGCACGTGGCGTAATAGAGTGCAGCGCTTCGGCTGCTGCCCGAAGCGCGCGTTCTAAGAAGTGACATGTCACTTCTTCCGTGCGCTTTGCCGGCAGCCCCTGCTCTGTCTATGGTAGGAGCTGCAGGCAGAGCGCATGGAATCGGCTTTTTTTTTTTTTTTCACTACGGACACTTTCTGCAGCAATTTGAAGTGCACGTGTGCTCTTCAGATCGCTGCAGAAATTTCTGCAGTGACCGTACGCAACGTGCGCACACAGCCTTCGTTGACGGACGTTTTAGGTCACATGATCAGTCACATGCATAAAATAAACTTGTGGTATTAGGTACACTTAAAGGGGTTGTCCACTACTTGAACAATACCTGTTCAATTACCATGTCTGCTCATTAAACACAACATTGAGATTCACCTCCAGTGTCGGCACTCGCTTTCTCGAGGCTCACATCACATTGTTACATCACGGGAGCCTTGCACCCAGTCAGTGTTGGTTTTACCCTGCCAGTCTTCAGACAAATCGGATATCAAGAGGAATTCAGATCTGTTGCTTCCTCTTGATGTTAGATATGTCTGAGGGTGGGGAGAGTGAAGCCAGCGCTGATTGGGCCCAGGGCTCGCGTGATGTAACCATCTCACATGAGCTCTGGGAGAGCAACTGCCAACAGCGCCGGCACAGGAGATGAGTATAAACAGTTATTATTTTAACGGGGGAAAACATGGGGAATGAGAAGGGGTTGTCTGAGTAGTGGACAACCCCTTGAAATTAAAAAAACTCTGTATTTATGTAGTATGAAGATAGGAATAAATCTTTAGTGTGTGTGTACCACAGCCAATTATGCATGCAATATTGTGAGGGATGCAGATACTGTACAGCTATAGGTGTATAATACACATGCTGCAGAGACACACGAACAATAGATTTATCACCCCCCCCCCCCCCCCCCCAATACATTTCAACCTTAGTGCATTAATATTTGTGATCTTTACCCCTCCACTTCTTTGCACCACCAGGGAATTTTTGAGCAAGTTAAAAATATGGCATATATATATGTATGTATGTATGTATGTATGTATATATATAATGTATGTGTGTATGTGTGTATATATTATATATATATATATATATATATATATATATATATATATATATATATATATATATATAATTTTGTTTTTTCCTAAATCTGGCATGTGTATACTAGTGAGGAGCTTCCTATAGTTACAAAAATAAAAAAATAAGTGGCTTTTAAAATATTTATTAAAAATAATTTACTGCTTTGTGTTCACTCCTATATAGACCAAAGTGGTTACTTAGTTAAAATGTACATACAGCCCCTGTGTAATCTAATCCTTCTGTCACACTTTTACCCATCGCCTACATTTTGGTAGTTTACAGAATATTTGTATTAAGCAGCCAGTAAATGGATCAAACTACAGTAGTAGTTTTTTCTGTGCAGAAACGTGTGTATAGGATCTGAGGACATAAATGAACGTTGTAAACAATCTTTTATTAGAATAAAAATGTTCAATGTATTCTATAGTTGAGCAGGAAGATTTACACAGGACGGTGTTATTTCAAATTGTTTTGTTTTTTTTTGTTAGGTGTTGGGTAAAGTGCCAACAATATCTATCAATAAGACTGATGGCTGTCAAATCTACTTAAGCAAAGACAGCCTTAGTTGTGAGATAATCAGCGCCAAATCATCAGAAATGAATATTTCGGTCCCGGGCAGTGGAGGGGAATTTGTAAGTATGAATTGTCTGTCTATTCCATTGCTATTAGATTTTATTAAATTTTTTTTATTTTTTTTCCTCCTTCATCCAAGAACCCATAACGTCTTTATTTTTTCCATCAATCTTGCCATATGAGGGCTTGTTTTTTGCTGGACGAGTTGTACATTTAATTTAAACCATAAGTTTTACCATACAGTGTACTGGAAAACTGCAAACAAAAATTCCAAATGTGGGAAAAATTGCAGCAAAGTGCGATTGCTTGATTATTTTTGGGATATTTTATTCAGTGTTAACAGTATGGTAAAACTGATGTCTCGGTGTGATGCCTTAAATTTGTACGAGTTTGTAAACACCAAACCCTGTACAGGTTTACTTTTATCTAAGGGGTTAAAAAAAATTTCAGAAGTTTGTCCAAAAAATTGGCACACTTTTTGCACCATATTCTGTGACCCGTAGCGTTGTCATTTTTCGGGATATGGGGCTCAGTGATGGCTTATTTGTTGCGTCTTAGGCTGACGTTTTTAATGGTACCATGATTGCGCAGATGCTACGTTTTGATCGCCTGTTGTTGCATTTTGTGGAACATTAGCGACAACCAACAAATGTAATTTTGTCTAAACTTTTTTTCTTTGTCGCTCCATTGGGAGACCCAGAGAATTGGGGTGTATAGCTTCTGCCTCCGGAGGCCACACAAAGTATTACACTTTAAAAAGTGTAACCCCTCCCCTCTGCCTATACACCCTCCCGTGCATCACGGGCTCCTCAGTTTTATGCTTTGTGTGGAAGGAGGCACACATCCACTCATGCATTCTCAGATTAGTTATATCGGTTGGAAGAAAAGAGGACCCCCACGGGGTCCCCGGCATGTTCCCTTCCCACCCCACTAAAGTCGGCGGTGCTGTTAAGGTTGAGGTACCCATTGCGGGTACAAAGGCCGGAGCCTCATGCCGTTTTCCTTCACCATCCCTTAGTGGCTCTGGGAGAAGTGGGATCCTGACCGGTCGTCCATTCACTGGGACCGGGCTCCCTCCGCAGCCCCTGTGGGAATCTGCTGGACAGGAGTATATTCTTCCTCAGGGATCGGGCCCTGCATCTATAAGGTACTCTGTGTCCCCATGGGGACTGTGCATGGAGCGCCTTATTCCCGGACGCTGCAGCAGCTACTGATTTCGGAAGACCGGCGGACTTCCGCGTCGACCGAGCCTGCTTGTCGGCCGCGGTCTTAAATTTAGTCCCCGGCTTCATCGCGGCCTAGTAGCTAAAATCCCGCCCCCGGGCCTGCCTGTCAGGGGTAAGGGCGGGACGGCCGGCCTGACGTCGGCTGTGAGGGCCGGAGCATCCTGTATGTTTCCTCCCCCCTCACTGATCACTGTGGGGACCCCAGATTCCCGCACTTTTCTAGCACCGCCCACGGCTCCACTCCTCCCCTGAGAGCTCCGGCAGCCATGTTTTTTGGCATTCTGCCGGTGGAGGATTATCAGAGAAGAGCTCTGCAGCTCTGGGAGACCTAAGGCAGGGAATCTGGAGGACACACACTCGCTTTTTAGCGGTCGGTAAGCCACACCGGTCACCCGGTGCTGGTCCCCCCCCCCCCCCCAGGGTGCCGGAATAGATACGTATTTATATACATATTTCTGTTCGGTCGGGCTGTATACCCCTTCCCATATACCCTCAGTGATCACTCTCCTAGGAGACAACAGCATGTCGTCCACAAGGAGCAAAGGTGCTAAGGCACAGGGTTTTTTTGCGACCTGTACCTCTTGTGCGGCTATGTTGCCTGCGGGTTCCACCTACCCTCACTGTGAGCAATGCTCAACCCCTGTTTCGCTTGCTCAGCCGGAGCCTCGGTCACTAGTGGGCCCCTCGGCTCATGTAGACCCCCCTGCTCCCCCTGTCCAGGCGGCAGGGACAGAGTTTGCTGCGTTTGCTGAGAAACTGAGTCACTTTCGCAATCCATGGCTCAGTCTATGGACAAATGGTCTGCCAAGCTGCTAGAAGCTTTGCAGTCCAGACCAGTCCTTACACAGGCCCCGGTCCCCGTTAGCTCGTCGCCTCCAGGCCCCTCTCGGTCCGCGCCGCAGCGCGCTCCCAGGTTGGGCCCTAGGTCCCATGCGGAGGACTCCTGCCCGGATCTCAGTCCCAGACCGACTAAGCGGGCTCGCTGGGAATCTTCCCCGACTTCTTCACGCTGTTCGGGTTCCCAGCCCGAGGACTCTCTGGAGGACGAGGCGGACGTCGCAGCTCAGGGCTCTGAACCTGACGTTGCTCTCAATCTTGATACACCTGAAGGGGACGCCTTAGTTAATGATCTTAGCTCGTCCATTAACCTGGTGTTAGATCTGTCTCCCCCGCCTCCACCTGTAGAGGAGTCTGCTTCTCAGCAGGAGAAACACCAGTTTCGGTTCCCCAAACGTACACGCAGTGCGTTTTTCGATCACTCTAACTTCAGAGATGCTGTCCAGAAGCCCAGAGCGGTTCCGGACAAGCGCTTTACTAAGCGCCTTACTGACACACGTTACCCCTTCCCCTCTGACGTAGTTAAGGGTTGGGCTCAGTGTCCCAAGGTGGATCCTCCAGTCTCTAGATTGGCGGCTAGATCTGTAGTATCGGTGGCAGATGGCTCATCGCTGAAGGATGCCACTGACAGGCAGATAGAGCTCCTGGTGAAATCCATTTTTGAAGCCACGGGCGCGTCTTTTGCCCCGGCCTTTGCAGCCGTGTGGGCACTACAAGCTATCTCAGCTTGTCTGGCTGAGATTAATGCAGTCACACGTAATTCTGCTCCGCAGGTTGCGTCTCTGACTTCTCAAGCGACAGCTGTTTCTTCCTACGCCATGAACGCAGTCCTAGACTCTGCTAGCCATACAGCGGTGGCATCCGCTAATTATGTGGCAGTCCGCAGGGCCATGTGGCTGCGCGAATGGAAGGCAGACTCGGCCTCCAAGAGGTTCTTAACCGGTTTGCCGTTTTCTGGCCACCGATTGTTTGGCGAACGATTGGATGAGATTATTAAGGAATCCAAGGGAAAGGACTCCTCCTTACCCCAGTCCAAACCTAAGAGACCTCAACAACAGAAAATTCAATCGAGGTTTCGGTCCTTTCGTCCCTCCGCCAAGCCCCAGTCCTCTTCGTCCAACAGGCCGGAGAAAGGTCAGAGGAACTCCTATGCGTGGCGGTCTAAGTCACGCCCCCAAAAGGCCGCCGGAGGCACTGCCTCCAAGGCGGCCTCCTCATGACTCTCGGCATCCCCGAACCGCATCCTCGGTCGGTGGCAGGCTCTCCCGCTTTTGCGACGCCTGGTGGCCACATGTTCAAGACCGATGGGTGAGAGACATTCTGTCTCACGGTTACAGGATAGAGTTCAGCTCTCGTCCTCAGACTCGTTTCTTCAGAACCTCTCCGCCCCCCGCTCGGGCCGAGGCACTTTTTCAGGCAGTGGCCACTCTGAAAACAGAGGGAGTTGTGATCCCGGTTCCCCCTCAGGAACATGGTCGCGGCTTTTACTCCAACTTGTTCGTGGTGCCAAAGAAGGACGGATCATTCCGCCCCGTTCTGGACCTCAAATTGCTCAACAGACATGTGAGCACCAGACGGTTTCGGATGGAATCGCTCCGCTCGGTCATCGCCTCGATGTCACAAGGAGACTTCCTAGCATCGATCGACATCAAGGATGCTTATCTCCATGTGCCGATCGCACCCGAACATCAACGCTTATTGCGTTTCGCCATCGGGAACGAGCACCTTCAGTTCGTGGCATTGCCTTTCGGCCTGGCAACAGCCTCACGGGTGTTCACCAAAGTCATGGCATCCGTAGTGGCGGTCCTACACTCTCAGGGCCACTCGGTGATTCCCTACTTAGACGATCTCCTAGTCAGGGCACCTTCTCGGGCGGCGTGTCAACACAGCCTTACAGTCGCTCTGGCGACTCTCCAGCAGTTCGGGTGGATCATCAACTTCCCAAAATCCCAGTTGACACCGACTCAATCACTGACTTACCTCGGCATGGAGTTTCATACACAGTCAGCGGTAGTCAAGCTACCGCTGAACAAACAGCTGTCCCTGCAGGCAGGGATACAATCTCTTCTTCGGGGTCAGTCATACCCCTTGAGGCGCCTCATGCACTTCCTGGGGAAGATGGTGGCAGCGATGGAGGCAGTGCCGTTCGCGCAATTCCATCTGCGGCCACTCCAATGGGACATTCTCCGCAAATGGGACAGGAGGTCTACTTCCCTCGACAGGAACGTCTCTCTCTGTCCCTTGCAACCAAGACGTCTCTTCAGTGCTCGCTCCGTCCCAATTCTCTATCGCAAGGAAGATCCTTCCTACCCCCAACCTGCGCTGTGGTCACCACGGACGCGAGCCTGTCAGGGTGGGGAGCGGTTTTCCGCCACCACAGGGCTCAGGGAACCTGGACTCCGGTAGAGTCCTCCCTTCAGATCAATGTCCTGGAGATAAGGGCGGTGTATCTAGCCTTATTGGCCTTCCATCGGTGGCTGGAGGGCAGACAGATCCGTATACAGTCGGACAACGCCACGGCCGTCGCATACATCAACCATCAGGGAGGCACGCGCAGTCGTCAGGCCTTCCAGGAAGTCAGGCGGATTCTGCAGTGGGTGGAAGCCACAGCCTCCACGATCTCCGCAGTGTACATCCCGGGCGTAGAAAACTGGGAAGCAGATTTTCTCAGTCGTCAGGGCATGGACGCAGGGGAATGGTCTCTTCACCCAGACGTGTTTCGAGAGATCTGTCGCCGCTGGGGAACGCCGGACGTCGATCTCATGGCGTCACGACACAACAACAAGGTCCCGGCCTTCATGGCACGGTCTCAGGATCACAGAGCTCTGGCGGCGGACGCATTAGTTCAGGATTGGTCGCAGTTTCGACTGCCTTATGTGTTTCCCCCTCTGGCGATGCTGCCCAGAGTGTTACGCAAGATCAGGTCCGACTGTCGTCGCGCCATTCTCGTCGCTCCAGATTGGCCGAGGCGATCGTGGTACCCGGATCTGTGGCATCTCACGGTGGGTCAACCGTGGGCGCTTCCAGACCGTCCAGACTTGCTGTCACAAGGGCCGTTTTTCCATCTGAATTCTGTGGCCCTCAACCTGACTTTGTGGCCATTGAGTCCTGGCTCCTAGCGTCTTCAGGATTATCTCAGGATGTCATTGCCACTATGAGACAGGCCAGGAAACCAACGTCCGCCAAGATCTATTACAGATCTTGGCGGATCTTCTTATCCTGGTGCTCTGATAATGGGCAAAGCCCCCTTCCTGGTTTTTCACCAGGATAAGGTGGTTCTGCGTCCTGTCCCGGAATTTCTCCCTAAGGTGGTATCCCCTTTTCATCTCAATCAGGATATCTCCTTACCTTCATTTTGCCCTAATCCAATTCACAAATGTGAAAAGGATTTGCACGCATTAGATCTAGTGAGGGCACTCCGGTTCTACGTGTCTCGCACGGCACCCCTGCGCCGTTCAGATGCGCTCTTTGTCCTTGTCGCTGGCCAGCGTAAGTGTTCGCAGGCTTCCAAGTCAACCTTGGCTCGGTGGATCAAGGAACCGATTCTTGAAGCCTACCGTTCTTCTGGGCTTCCGATTCCTTCAGGGCTGAAAGCCCATTCTACCAGAGCTGTGGGTGCGTCCTGGGCATTGCGGCACCAGGCTACGTCTCAGCAGGTGTGTCAGGCAGCTACCTGGTCTAGTCTGCACACTTTCATGAAACACTATCAGGTGCATACCTATGCTTCGGCAGACGCCAGTCTAGGTAGGCGAGTCCTTCAGGCGGCGGTTGCCCACCTGTAAGAGGGGGCCGTTTTCGGCTCTTTTTATCGAGGTATTCTTTTACCCACCCAGGGACTGCTTTTGGACGTCCCAATTGTCTGGGTCTCCCAATGGAGCGACAAAGAAGGGAATTTTGTTTACTTACCGTAAATTCCTTTTCTTCTAGCTCCTATTGGGAGACCCAGCACCCGCCCCTGTTCCCTTCGGGCTGGTTGTTCTTTTGTGTACACATGTTGTTCATGTTGAATTGTTCTTTTGGTTCATGGTTTTCAGTTCTCCGAACATCCTTCGGATTGAATTTACCTTAGACCAATTTTATAAGTTCCTCCTTCCTGCTTTTGCACCAAAACTGAGGAGCCCGTGATGCACGGGAGGGTGTATAGGCAGAGGGGAGGGGTTACACTTTTTAAAGTGTAATACTTTGTGTGGCCTCCGGAGGCAGAAGCTATACACCCCAATTGTCTGGGTCTCCCAATAGGAGCTAGAAGAAAAGGAATTTACGGTAAGTAAACAAAATTCCCTTCTTTGCTGCTATGCCATTTATCAGATAAATTGATTTTATATTTTGATTGGGCATTTTTGAACGCAGCGATACAAAATGTGTAATTTTTTTTATTAACCCTTTATTTTCAATAGGGCAAATGGGGGTTGGTTTGAACTTTTTTGTTTTTTTTTTTACTAGTTCGCATAGGGGACTTAAATGATCAGCAGTCTGATCGCTGATTCACTCCTGTAGATCAGAACTCCACAGCTCAGATCAGCAGAAATGCTCGTCTTCTGTTACGGTAGATGCTAGAGTGTAGAGGCTCCTTCCAGTTATGTCATTTCTGTCAGGTGATTGGTTTGTGGTGTTTAAAAATGCAGCCCGATGTTTCCAGATAGTATAAATAATATATATATTTTTTTAAGTCCTTGTGGGCATGGAGTTGTTTATAATAGACGCAGGGGTCTGGGGTTAAGACCCTCCAGATGGAGAGGCGTGTAGGGTGGGCTTCCCTCACCCTTGCTTGATTATAGTGGACAGGAGGAAACCTAGTCATGCCCACCAACCAGGAAGGAGCCCGTAGATTCTAGGCTCAACCCTTTGTTACATGCAGCTCTCTGCTGGCTGTAACAGGAAGTGAGTCATGTTAACGACAGGAGTCCTCACATGACCTTAAGCTACCATTGCAACCATCGGCTCCCAGTGATCACGTCAGTTAGGCTACATTCACATGACCGTTCCGTTTTTACGGGCCGCAAAAACCGGTCCGTTTTTTCACGGATGCATCCGTGTGACATCCGTTCTGTTCAGTCCGTGTGTCATCGTTTTGTTTTTTTTTTCTCTTGCGGACCACAAAAAACGGAAGCAGCAAGAAAGCTAAATAGATGAGTAGATATAGAGTTGGATAGATATAGAGATAGATGAATGAAGGGATCGATAGATGAGATATATATAATGTCTTACCACCCTGCATATTCTAAGCTGACACACTTTTGTGACTTTCATGTGGCACTAAAGGGTGCTTAGCCTTGTAGCCAAAAAAATAAATAAATAATTGAAAGAAAAATGACGTGGGGTCCCCCCTATTTTTTTTTGTAGCCAGCTAGGGTAAGGCAAACGTCTGCAGCCTGCAAACCACAGCTGACAGCTTTACCTTGTCTGGTAATCCATAACAGAGGGCACCCCACACTGTTATTTTACATTTAAATAATTTAAATTAAAAACACGGTCCCCCCCCCCCCCAAATTGGATTACCAGCCAAGGTAAAGCTGACAGCTGTGGTCTGGTATTCTCAGACTAGGGAGGTCCACTGTTATTGGACACTCCCCAGCCTAAAAATAGCAGGCTACAGCCGCCCCAGAAGTAGCGCATCCATTAGATGTGCCAATCCTGTTGCCCTGGTGCGGTGGCAAACTGGGTAATATATGGGGTTGCCAGATGTGTAATGTCACCTGGCATCAGGCCCTGGGGTTAGTGATGTCAGGTATCTGATAGACGCGTGACATCACCAACCCAGTCAGTAATAAAAATTTGACAAGTTTTATTTGAAAAAAACATTCCCTCTTTTACCATTTTATTGAAAAGAACAATCAAATCGGGTCCGGTGTAATCCAATAAGGGGGTCCCACGACGATTCATACCATAGTCACTGTCAATGAAAAACAATGTTCCCCATTAGCTGGGAGAGTAGTGCAGTGACCGGAGCTAACATCATGAGGTCAGCCCAGGTCACTGCAGGGGATGACGAGCGCTGCTGTCAGGATGTTAGATGAGATCAGTACCTGCTGTGACTATCTCCTGCTCTCCTGACGTCAGCGCTGTCACTGTCTTCTATGCCCGCCGCGTTCACAGCAAAGAATCGCGGGAGCCCATGACGTCACCGCTAGTGACAATATCGGGCCACCCACTAAACGTGACGTGAGAACGCAGCAGGCATAGAAGGCAGTGACAGTGCTGACGTCAGGAGCGCAGGAGAGCGTCACAACAGGAAATGATCTCATCTAACCTCCTGACAGCAGCGCTCGTCATCCTCGCGACTGCCCGCCCTGCAGTGTGAGAAGCTGCTGATACTACAGTGCGAGCAGCCGCGGGACACAGACTGCACGGGCACCCGACGGAGGTCACACGGAAGTGCTTCCGTGCGGCTTCCAGGGATTTTGTGGGCCCATTGACTTTTATTGAGTTACGGTCCGTTATTACGGAACAGACAAATGGCATCCAGTGTGCTTTTTTTTTTTTGTAGAATCTGATTCATACGGGAGTTCTTCCATGTGCCATCCGATCATACACAAGACATTGAAAAGATGGTCCTGTCCGTGGGTCCGCAAAAAAAAAAAACAGGAAACAGGACAAACGGAATGGTCATGTGAATGATCCCTTAGTCTGTAATGCTCGTTACCCGCTGCAGGCATTTAAATTGTGCTGTCATATTTTGACAGCACAATTTAAGGGGTTAACAGGCATAGGTGGATCGCAGATCCACCTGCAAGGCACGTCTTCTGATTTGTACAGTAGACAAGTACTGGCTCACAGCAGCTGCCTGTGGTGATTACCCCTTCATGATTTAGGACGTACCGGTACATCTGCAGTCGTGAAGGGGTTAAGAAGTATATCACGTCTGATTTTATAAGTGGATAAAATTGCCATCTATTTGCTTTATTCTTCCATGGTATATATCCTAACTATGTACTTGGCTTTATTGCAGAGTGAGTTTCCGGTACCTGAACAGTTCAAGACTGTTTGGAATGGTGATAAGCTGGTGACTACAGTGACCGAGATAGCAGGGTAGAAGCAGACTCCCGCCTGCAGTGACATGGGCTGGACACCATGTCCTCTCCAGCCCTCTGTGTTCTCTCTGCTGCTTCTTTCTTGAGGATTACTCTAGCTGTAGGTAGAGACCCTCACAGCTCCATGCTGATGTCCTACTGTACCACACCTAATTAGTGCCAGAAGTCCACCGAGAGCTGCTTATGCTAATCTGCTGTCCTGCCCCTCCTGTGCCAATTAAAAGGGAGAGGTTCTGACTGTCAAACGTAATTCTGGGTAGTGGCTGGATGACCGGTAAAATGTTAATTGGACCAAAGTTTAAATAGCTAATGAGCACTTTGCAAATGGATCTTGTTCATTCCATACACAGGGAATAATACAGCTCCTGACTATTGGCCGACGCTTTTCAGCACTTCCAGGGTTTACTTTTTATACATAAGTATTTTCAGAAATATGCAATGGTTTTCCCTTTTCTCTGAATTACTGTCCTGGCCTGTCACTTCTGTCTGATCCTAAACTAATATAATGCCAATGTGTACTGAACATTTCCAATATGTTGTAAGCAGGTTCTGCTCTGATATTAAGGGAACAGAAGCAGTCCTTGCACAGACTGTGGAATACACAAGTTTACAAATCAAGCATTTTATTAAAGATTCAAAGTAAAGGAAAAAGTCTGCTTTGTTTTATTAATGCCAATGAAAACTTCCAACAATACAACACAGTGGTTCTGTGCTTAACTTGTCACCACAAGCCGTAAAAGAGGTGATAATTTGATGTGTGGGGGTCCACGAGGTGGGATCTGCATCAATTAGCAGAAAAGAACTTTTATTCCTGTTAGAACAGAGCGCCAGCGTGCATGCTCTACCACCACTTTGCTTCCTGTGGGGCTAACAAGTGCTACGCTCAGCTTTATCCAGCAGCCCCTGATGTCTTTTCCCATACAGAGAGGTGAATAATATCTCACAAAAGATTTTGGCAACTACTTATTTCTTTAAAACAAAGGATATGTTGAAATATAATCATAGCTTGATTGATCAGGGTTTTGGGTTTTTTTTTTTTTTTTTTTTTTTTTAAGGTAAACTAGCAGCAGCTGTATGCTGAAGTGGTCACTAAAGTTGCCACGTAGTAGTCTATGACAACTATATGCTGTAATTGAGCATAGCTAAGTAAGGATGCATATAAAAAAGATATTTGACCTGAACATAGTGAAGTCATCTGGATTACACATTCATGTTAGAGCCATGTAAACATGGCATTATAAAGAGATCACTTGGCCACAGGACTAGAATCGCACCCACAACACTTATAAAAAAAAAAAATGCCTGGTAAAGATTGTAAAAGGAGGAGACTTGTTTGCAGTTTAATGCCTATTATTGCTAGCGGTTAAATTGTAGTAAAATACTACTCCAGTGCAATTGACAAATGCTTGTAGACAAAAACAGTTTTAAGACCAAAAACGTCAACGGATAAATGGTATGATGTGCTCATTAAACCATTCCTCTGAAAATTGCAAGTGGTCTCCATCTGTGGCCAAAAACACCAACTTTCCAGCCTTGTCCATTTCCCTCAAACCCAAACGATCCTGTTGAAATAAAAAAAATGTTTAATAAAAACCTCATAAAATATTTCAATGCATAGTTAATGATGTTCCATTGGGATGCCTTATGAAAGTTGGTCAAGTTTTCTCAATTTCACTGGGCACACAATGCCAAGGTTATAGGCCCTGCTACTTGGAGATTGACACTAGGTAGAAGAAAAAGTGTGTTGGGGTCTCGTATTGCGCTATGGTCAGTTGGAGGTAAACTAACAACAGTATTATGCTGCAATTCTCAGCATTACTTTGTTAGTCACCACCGCCCCTGAAGAAGTGAGTATGAGAACAAGACAGGTGAAAATATTAGGGACTTTTCCCTATGTAGGCCTGGTTGTTGCCAACCTATTCCTATTACCCTAGGAGGAGTATTCTAGGAAACACTTTAATTTGTGGTATCCCCTTTTGAACTCTACACATCAAATTCCCCCTCTGAATCCCAGGTAGCTTTTCTGTCCCTTTCTTTCGGACAGTCGCATTGTAGCCCTGTTTCATTTGAACCATTTACTAACATTGGGTAGGGGGATGAGATCTCCTGGGACCTCTTGCCCCCACTATCCGTTGCAAGCTTTTTGCTCAGACTTCCATGCTGGTTATAGGACTGAACAGGCAAGCCTCCAGTTCTTTTCCATCACTTTCCCTTGCTATTTCAGTCAGAAGGTAGGCTATTTTCTCAGTGCTTGCCAGTGTGCGAGAGCAACTTATTGCTGCCAAAATGCTCATCTGTCCCTGTCATTCCATGAGGTTACAAAGATAGAAGCTTTGGATTCTGATGGTATCTGTCGCTTCTACATTCAGGATATTACCACCTTTCCCACTCCATCTTCTCAGTTTCAAACCTTGTTTTAAGAAGCCTCCCTATATTGTACCTCAATCATCAGTTCCTGGGTCATAAATGCACCCTCTTCAGGATGGCAACTCATTTTGTTTGAGTCTGCTATGTGAAACACAGCAGGTGTGTTATCCCAACTATAGGGATTTTAAAACCATGTCTCCAGGGAATGGAAGCATCCTGACTACAGCATATCCACATCCAGCAGTTCTAATGTTATAGAGTTGAAAAAGACCTAGGTCCATCTAGTTCAACCTTCCTACATAAATTATACATTGTCACTTATAACAAACAATGTCGTGTGTACTAAGGATATTATCCAGCCCTTTTTTTAAAAGCTGTTCTGGTATCTGCCATTACTACCTCTTGTGGTAGGGCATTCCACAGTCTTGACTGCTCTACCTGTAAAGAACCCTTTCCTATTTAGCTGCCAGAATCGCTTTTCTTCCACTTGTAGTGTATGCCCCCTGGTCCTTAGACCATATAAATGAGATCTCCTGAGACTTTTTTTTTTCTTTTCTTTCTAAGCTAAACAAATCCAACTTTTTCAACCTGTCATCATATGTAAGGCCTTCCATTGCTTGTAGTAGTCTAGTTGCCCGCCTTTGAACTGACTAACTTCTGAGTGTCCTTTTTAAAATGTGCAGCCCAAAACTGTCCCCCTTATTCCAGATGTAGCCTTACAACTGATTTATAGAGGGGTAATACAGTGGAACCTCGCTTAACGAGTAACCCAGTTAACGAGAATTTCGCTTAACAAGCAAAGCTTTCTGTAAATTTGTAACTGTTTACGAGAAAGCTTTGCTGCACGAGCAAAATCCTCACCGCACACACTTCCAGTTTTGTACATCCACCACGCTCTATCCCACTCTTGCAGTCCACACAAACAAGCATGCTCAAAACACACACAAACAAACACGCACGCACACATACAGTAATATGCTCACCTTACCTTCTGTTCCATCGCCGGCCTCATGATTCTTGTAGTTTGCCGGTACACTGCGATGAGGGAGGAAACCTCGCGGCAAACTACAAGATCCAGGACGCCGGGGATGGAACGGAAGATAAGATGAGCATAATGTGTACCTTCCGGTCCGCCGCTGGCCTCCTGGGTCCTGTAGTTCGCCGGTATAGGCTGTGTGTATCGGCAAGGATTGCGACGAGGCAGGAACTTCCTCTGTCAGATACTACTCAAAGGCAGCACACTGGCCCATCAGAGGCAAACAGCTCCTGCCTTTGACATCAGCGCTCTGGGTGCGGAAGTTCCTCCCTCGTCGTGATGGTAACCCGCTACACAGCCCGTACCAGCGAACAGCAAGTCCCAGGAGACCGGCGATGGAACGTAAGGTGAGGGGGTGTGTGTGTGTAATGGCACAATAGGGAACCAGGATGGGACATTTAACAAGTTGTGGAACGAATTGTCTGCATTGCAATGATTTCCTATGGGAAATCTTGCTATGCTGAACGAGTAACTTTGTTAACAAGCACACTCTCAGAACGGATTGTTCTTGTTAACCAAGATTCCACTGTATGTTAAGATCACAGGAGCTAATTTTTTTTATACACCCTAAAATCTTGTCTTTTGTAGCTGCTGCCTGAAATTGATTACTGCTGCTCAGCTTATTTGTAACCAGAATACCCAAGTCTTTCTCCTCTTCTGTAGTCCCGAGTTTACTTCCACTTATTGTATACGCAGCTATAGGATTGCTCTGTCCTAGGTACATTACTTTACATTTATCAACATTAGATCTCATTTGCCAAGTATCTACCCAGTCTGACATCTTATCCAGATCGTTTTGTAATATAAGGCTATGTGCCCACGTGAGATTAAACCTGTGGATTTATCTGCAGATTTTCCAGATAAATCCGCAGGTTTCAGCATGCACAGACACTCCCCATGTTATCCTATGGGACAAGGGGAGTGCTGTGTCCATGCTGCGGATACGTGCGGATGTCCCATAGCTGCACGTAATTGCAAGTCAATTCTTTCTGCGGAATTACCTGCAGAAATCCCGACTCTCCAGTATGGAGAGAGGGCCGAGACTTCTGCAGCTATTTCGCTGTACTACCGCAGCTAAAAATAGCTACGGATTCCAGCGAGCAGCTGCGGGAAACCTGCGGCCGTACCTGCGAGCTCCCGTTGGCACATAGCCTTATACGATCACGGTTAATTAATAGTCTACATGGTTTGGTGTCATCAGCAAACACTAACATTTTACTATCAATCCCATCCACAAGGTCATTAATAAAGAGATTAAAGCGAGTCTGTCCTAGCACAGATCCCTGCGGTCCCCACTGCTGACTATATGCCATTTAGAGAATAGGCCTCTTTCCATTCCAAGTAAATTGGCTCTAAGACTACTAACTTGCTCAGTGTTATCCATTAACCCTGACTTGCATGATGAGTGACTATGGCAACATTCTGGGCAGCAGGTTTTTCCTTGCAATTTAACGTAAAATTTGACTTTACAAAGACTTGTCTAAACACATCCATCAAGGCATGCTTCAACTATTTATATTCTTGCATGAAGCTCCTCTGAAACCTGAATGGCTTTCCTAGGCCTCTATAAATATGTAGCCCTGCAGTTAGGTTTGTAGTAGCTGGAGGTCGTGTTATGTGTTCATCCTCAGGGTGTATTTATACTGTCTTATTGCTGAAATTTTGGAGAGGAAACGCCAAGTTTTTGTGCAGTTTGAGGTTCCACTCCAAAAACTTAGCAAAACGACTTAGCGTGAACAAGCACTAAGATATAGACCTTCATTTTCTTCACCAGCAATTTTCACGATTTGCTGTATGTTCAGTTCTCCAGCCAGTCGTGCTCTTCTTTCGGATTTCACAGCTCCTGGAGTATTGTAAGTTTGGTGCCCGTCAGGATATTTCTCCATGCCAGTGTAGATAATGGCCTATTAAATGGTCAATCTTTTGGTGAACCCCTGCTCTGGTTTTTAAGCACAATACATGCAAGCATTTAGCACCACCATCTAAGTGCCGTACTTGGCTTTATAACTTTGTGCTCAGTACTAATCGCCTTATTTGCACACCATATCCTGATTCATTGTGCACCTAGATCAAATCGCTATATAGGAATGTACAGTATGAAGTGGGCAGTAGTAAAGAGACCTCCACGTAAGGCTGGTTTCACACTACGTTTATTTAACATCCGTCCATAACGTTTTTTTAGCGGAAAAACGGATCCAGTGCAAATGCGTTTCACTTCAATGTATTTGCAATGGCCTCGCGTCCACCTGCGTTTGCGTGCGTTAGACACAGGATCCGTACTTTTGCGTTATTTTAACATGTTTCAAAAACGCTACTTGTAGCGTTTACCTTTGTCAAAGAAGGAAATTTTGTTTACGTACCGTAAATTCCTTTTCTTCTAACTCCAATTGGGAGACCAAGGCAATTGGGTGTATAGCTATGCCTCCGGTGGCCACACAAAGTATTACACTAAAAGTGTAAAGCCCCTCCCCTTCTGCCTATACACCCCCCCGTGCTCACGGGCTCCTCAGTTTTGGTGCAAAAGCAAGAAGGAGGAAAAAATTATAAGTGGTTTAAAGTAAATTCAATCCGAAGGAATATTGGAGAACTGAAACCATTCAACATGAACAACATGTGTACACAAAAAACAGGGGCGGGTGCTGGGTCTCCCAATTGGAGCTAGAAGAAAAGGAATTTACGGTAAGTAAACAAAATTCCCTTCTTTGTCGCTCCAATGGGAGACCCAGACAATTGGGACGTCCAAAAGCAGTCCCTGGGTGGGTAAATAATACCTCATAATAGAGCCGCAACCGGCTCCGTCCTACAGGTGGGCAACCGCCGCCTGAAGGACTCGCCTACCTAGGCTGGCATCTGCCGAAGCATAGGTATGCACCTGATAGTGTTTCGTGAAAGTGTGCAAGCTCGACCAGGTAGCCGCCTGACACACCTGCTGAGCCGTAGCCTGGTGCCGCAAAGCCCAGGACGCTCCCATGGCCCTGGTAGAATGGGCCTTCAGCCCTGAGGGAACCGGAAGCCCGGAGGAACGATAAGCCTCGAGAATTGGTTCCTTGATCCACCGAGCCAGGGTTGATTTGGAAGCTTGTGTCCCTTTACGCTGGCCAGCGACAAGGACAAAGAGTGCATCCGAGCGGCGCAGGGGCGCCGTACGAGAAATGTAGCATCTAAGTGCTCTCACCAGATCTAGCAAGTGCAAATCCTTTTCACATTGGTGAACTGGATGAGGACAAAAAGAGGGTAAGGAGATATCCTGATTGAGATGAAAGGGGGATACCACCTTGGGGAGAAAGTCCGGAACCGGACGCAGAACCACCTTGTCCTGGTGAAACACCAGGAAGGGGGCTTTGCATGACAGCGCTGCTAGCTCAGACACTCTCCGAAGTGACTGCTACTAGGAAAACCACCTTCTGCGAAAGGCGTGAGAGAGAAATATCCCTCATTGGCTCGAACGGTGGTTTCTGAAGAACCATCAGTACCCTGTTCAGATCCCAGGGTTCTAACGGACGCTTGTAAGGAGGTACGATGTGACAAACCCCCTGCAGGAACGTGCGTACCTGTGGAAGTCTGGCTAGGCGCTTCTGAAAAAAGACAGAGAGCGCAGAGACTTGTCCCTTAAGGGAGCCCAGTGACAAACCCTTTTCTAATCCGGATTGAAGGAAGGACAGAAAAGTGGGCAAGGTAAACGGCCAGGGAGAAACACCCTGAGCAGAGCACCACGACAGGAATATTTTCCACGTCCTGTGGTAGATCTTGGCGGACGTTGGTTTCCTAGCCTGTCTCATGGTGGCAATGACCTCTTGAGATAATCCTGAAGACGCTAGGATCCAGGACTCAATGGCCACACAGTCAGGTTCAGGGCCGCAGAATTCAGATGGAAAAACGGCCCTTGAGACAGCAAGTCTGGTCGGTCTGGTAGTGCCCACGGTTGGCCGACCGTGAGATGCCACAGATCCGGGTACCACGACCTCCTCGGCCAGTCTGGAGCGACGAGGATGGCGCGGCGGCAGTCGGCCCTGATCTTGCGTAACACTCTGGGCAACAGTGCCAGAGGAGGGAACACATAAGGGAGTTGAAACTGCGACCAATCCTGAACTAAGGCGTCTGCCGCCAGAGCTCTGTGATCTTGAGACCGTGCCATGAATGTCGGGACCTTGTTGTTGTGCCGGGACGCCATTAGGTCGACGTCCGGCTTCCCCCAGCGGCAACAGATCTCCTGAAACACGTCCGGGTGAAGGGACCATTCCCCTGCGTCCATGCCCTGGCGACTGAGAAAGTCTGCTTCCCAGTTTTCTACGCCCGGGATGTGAACTGCGGATATGGTGGAGGCTGTGGCTTCCACCCACAGCAGAATCCGCCGAACTTCCTGGAAGGCTTGCCGACTGCGTGTCCCGCCTTGGTGGTTGATGTATGCCACCGCTGTGGAGTTGGCCGACTGAATTCGGATCTGTTTGCCTTCCAGCCACGGCTGGAACGCCTTTAGGGCAAGATACACTGCCCTTAGCTCCAGAACATTGATCTGAAGGGAAGACTCTGTCTGAGTCCAAGTCCCCTGAGCCCTGTGGTGGAGAAAGACCGCTCCCCACCCTGACAGGCTCGCGTCCGTCGTGACCACAGCCCAGGATGGGGGCAGGAAGAATTTCCCCTTCGACAGAGAAGTGGGAAGAAGCCAACACTGAAGGGAAGCTTTGGCTGCCCGAGAAAGGGAGACGTCGACTTTCTGTCCCATTTGCGGAGAATGTCCCATTGAAGTGGGCGCAGATGAAACTGCGCAAAAGGAACTGCCTCCATTGCTGCCACCATCTTCCCTAGGAAGTGCATGAGGTGCCTCAGGGGGTGTGACTGACCATGAAGGAGAGACTGCACCCCTGTCTGTAGTGAACGCTGTTTGTTCAGCGGAAGCTTCACTATCGCTGAGAGAGTATGAAACTCCATGCCAAGATATGTCAGTGATTGGGCCGGTGTCAGATTTGACTTTGGAAAATTGATGATCCACCCGAAACTCTGGAGAGTTTCCAGAGCAATGTTCAGGCTGTGTTGGCATGCCCCTTGAGAGGGTGCCTTGACAAGGAGATCGTCTAAGTAAGGGATCACCGAGTGTCCCTGAGAGTGTAGGATTGCCACCACTGTTGCCATGACCTTGGTGAAGACCCGTGGGGCTGTCGCCAGGCCAACAGGAAGTGCTACGAACTGAAGGTATTCGTCCCCTATGGCGAAGCGCAGGAAGCGCTGATGCTCTGGCGCAATCGGTACGTGGAGATAAGCATCTTTGATGTCTATTGATGCCAGGAAATCTCCTTGGGACATTGAGGCGATGACGGAGCGGAGCAATTCCATCCGGAACCGCCTGGTTTTCACATGCTTGTTGAGCAGCTTTAGGTCCAGAACGGGACGGAAGGATCCGTCCTTTTTTGGCACCACGAACAAGTTGGAGTAAAAACCGTGACCCCGTTGCTGAAGAGGAACCGGGATCACCACTCCTTCCGCCTTCAGGGTGCCCACCGCCTGCGTAAGAGCCTCGGCTCTGTCGGGGGGTGGAGATGTTCTGAAGAAACGAGTCGGAGGACGAGAGTTGAACTCTATCCTGTAACCGTGAGATAGAATGTCTCTCACCCATCGGTCTTTTACTTGTGGCAGCCAGGCGTCGCAAAAGCGGGAGAGCCTGCCACCGACCGAGGATGCGGTTTGAGGAGGCCGAAAGTCATGAGGAGGCCGCTTTGGGAGCGGTGCCTCCGGCGGTCTTTTTAGGACGTGACTTAGACCGCCATGCATCGGAGTTCCTCTGATCTTTCTGAGGCCTTTTGGACGAGGAAAATTGAGATCTGCCCGCGGTCCGAAAGGACCGAAACCTCGATTGTACTTTCCGTGGTTGAGGTCTGTTTGGTTTGGACTGGGGTAAGGATGAATCCTTTCTCTTGGATTGTTTAATGATTTCATCCAATCGCTCACCAAACAAGCGGTCGCCAGCCAATGGCAAACCGGTTAAGAACTTTTTGGAAGCAGAGTCTGCCTTCCATTCACGTAGCCACATGGCCCTGCGGAGTACCACCGAGTTGGCGGATGCCACCGCCGTACGGCTCGCAGAGTCCAGGATAGCATTAATGGCGTAGGACGCCGACGCCTGATTGGTTAAGGACACCACTTGCGGGACAGATGTACGTGTTACTGCTTGAATCTGCGCCTGACAAGCTGAGATAGCTTGGAGTGCCCATACGGCAGCGAATGCTGGAGCAAAAGACGCGCCTATAGCTTCATAGATGGATTTCAACCATAGTTCCATCTGTCTGTCAGTGGCATCTTTGAGTGAAGCCCCATCTTCCACTGCAACTATGGATCTAGCCGCCAGTCTGGAGATTGGAGGATCCACCTTAGGACACTGAGTCCAGCCCTTGACAACCTCGGGGGGGAAGTGATAACGTGTGTCCTTAAGGCGCTTGGAAAAACGCTTGTCTGGACAGTCTCGGTTTTTCTGGATTGCGTCTCTGAAGTCAGAGTGATCCAGAAACATATTTAATGTACGCTTTGGAAACCTGAAACGGAATTTCTCCTGAGAAGCAGACTCCTCAATTGGAGGAGCTGGGGGAGAAATATCCAACACCTGATTGATGGTCGCTATAAGGTCATTCACTACTGCGTCACCTTCAGGTGTATCTAGGTTGAGAGCGGCTTCAGGATCAGAATCCTGATCTGATACCTCCGCTTCATCCTCCAGAGAGTCCCCCTGCTGGGACCCTGAACAGTGTGATGAAGTGGAGGGAATTTCCCAGCGACCCCGCTTGGGCGGCCTGGGACTGCAGTCCGTGTCAGAGACCTCACCCTGGGACCTATGGTTTACCCCCGGGGCACTTTGCCGTTCCAATTGAGGGGGACCAGGGGTCAAGGATTGGATAGAGCCCGGGGCCTGAATCACCGGTCTGGACTGCAAAGCTTCCAGTATTTTAGCAGACCATTTATCCATAGTCCCAGACAGTTTGTCAGCAAAGGCTGCAAACTCCGTCCCTGTCACCTGGACAGTGGTAGCAGGTGGATCCACCTGGGCCACCTGTAGCAGAGGCTCCGGCTGAGTAAGTGCTACAGGAGCCGAGCATTGCACACAATGAGGGTCAGTGGAACCTGCCGGTAGTACAGCTGTACATGAGGTACAGGTTGCAAAATACGCCTGTGCTGTGGCACCCTTGCTTTTTGCAGATGACATGTTGTCTCCTCTGAGAACAACCAGGAGGGTATATAGCCAAGAATCAACAGAGCGACCGTACAGTGCAAGGGCCAGCACCACAGGTGCTGCTTACCGACCGCTCAGAGCGGTTGTGTGGTCACCAAATTCCCTGCCTGGGTCTCCCTGTTGTCTCTCCTCTCCAGCGTCTGAATCACTGACAGGAATGGCTGCCGGCGTTCTGTGAGGAGGAGGAGACCGTGGGCGTGCCCAAGAAAAGTGCGGGAACCCAGTGCCCCACTGTACTGAGTGAGGAGGGAGGAGGATACTAATGTATGCTCCAGCCCTCCGCTGACGATCCGTGCAGCGTCCCGCCCCTCCCCTGACTGGCAGGCCTGTGGGCGGGAATAAACGAAACTAGGCCGCAGAAGCCGGGGACTAAAGTTATAAGCGCGGCCGGCCATAAACGCGGCCGCGCGTAGTCCCCCGGCGCACTAACACCTCCAGCAGTGCTGGAAAGTGTCTGGCACAAGCGCCCCATGTCCGGCGCACTAACACACCCAGCCGAGCTGGAAAGTGTCTGGCCCAAGCGCTCCATGTCCGGCGCACTAACACACCCAGCAGTGCTGGAAAGTGTCTGGCCCAAGCGCCCCATGTCCGGCGCACTAACACACCCAGCCGAGCTGGAAAGTGTCTGGCCCAAGCGCTCCATGTCCGGCGCACTAACACACCCAGCAGAGCTGGAAAGTGTCTGGCACAAGCGCTCCATGCGCGGTCCCCACGGGGACACAGAGTACCTCATAGTAGCAGGGCCTTGTCCCTGACGATACTCAGCTCCTATCCAGCAGATTCCCAGGGGCTGCGGAGGGAGCACGGTCCCAGTGCCTGGAGACCGATCCGGTTCCCACTTCGCCCAGAGCCCATTAAGGGATGGGGAAGGAAAACAGCATGTGGCTCCTGCCTGTGTACCCGCAATGGGTACCTCAACCTTAACAACACCGCCGACAAAGTGGGGTGAGAAGGGAGCATGCTGGGGGCCCTGTTATGGGCCCTCTTTTCTTCCATCCGACCTAGTCAGCAGCTGCTGCTGACCAAGCTGTGGAGCTATGCGTGCATGTCTGCCTCCTTCGCACAAAGCATAAAAACTGAGGAGCCCGTGAGCACGGGGCGTGTATAGGCAGAAGGGGAGGGGCTTTACACTTTTAGTGTAATACTTTGTGTGGCCTCCGGAAGCATAGCTATACACCCAATTGTCTGGGTCTCCCAATGGAGCGACAAAGAAATAACGCATCTCACAGGATCCTTCACATTGCGCCACGAGCTGCAATGCATTTCAATGAGCGCTGGATCCTGCCTAGCAGAATGCGTTGAGTTGTGTTGTAACAGGATCCTGCTTTTGTACTGAGCATGCCCAGAACCAGTCTCGTGTGATCTGTCTCTCTCTCTCTCTCCTCCTCATCATCTGTCTTTCCCCCTTCCTCTCCTCCCTCTCTCTCCCACCTGAGAGCTGCGGACACTCATAACCAAGGTAAATATCGGGTAACCACTTCTCTTAGTTACCCGATGTTTACGTTGGTAACGTGTGCAGGCAGCCCTGCTCCTAGCAGCTGCAGACACTCGTAACCAAGATAAATATCGGGTATCCAAGCCCGATGTTTACCTTGGTTACGAGCGTCTGCAGCTGTCAGAAGCCGGCTCCCAGTCTAGCACGTTTAGTCCCCTCACTCCCGATCACATGACTCCAATGCCCACCCCTAAACATCCAGTGACAGGATCCTGCAAAATAACAGATGCGTTAGCATGCGTTTCTTGCTGTAAAAGCAGGATCCGCTTTTGCAGCAAAAAAACGTTCCTGACGCATGTTAAAAAGACGTAGTGTGAAAGCCTTAGTTTGTCTTGGGTATTTTGTGTAACTGATTAGATTACTTGCTGGAATAATAGTTGGAATGTAAAGTATAGGGGTTGTAGTTGTCATGGGACAAAAATTCTGCCCTAAGTGGATATATTTTCAATTACAGTAACAGTCTGGGGACAGACCATCTACTAGTTATATATTTGCCTTGGGCAATATTGTCGTAGCATGTGACTGTCCAGCTTCACACGTCAGGTCTTGCAATGGTATAGATTGGTAGACTTTCAGTGATCCCAACCTGGCCGGGATCGCTACAAAGTCTCTGGTGAGCTGTCAAACAAGCATACCTGGCCAACAACGCAACAGCGATACTGACCTGCAGAACGACCTAGCTAGTCATTGGGGACGTTGTAAAGCAGCTTTTTGAAAGGGAAGTCTCTGTAAAGTCCCCTTTACACACAAACTTTCTAGCAATCATGCTGCACAGCGGGAAACAAAGGACCAAAGAATGGTCCTGAACGATTTGTAGCGATCAGCAACTTTACATCAGGGGCCAGGTCGCTGATATGTTTCACACACTGCAATGTCGCTGGGGAGGTCGCTATTACGTCACAAAACCGGTGACGTTACAGCGATGTCGTTTGCGATGTTGCAGTGTGTAAAGCCACCTTTACAGAGGACAGTTATCAGGATTATCCTTGGGAGTTTGTTCCCCTTATTAATGTTAGTCCATTATGGTTAGATTTGCTGTCCTGCTTTTGGTACAAAACTGATCTGCCTTGTGTCTGGGGGAGGTTTATAGCCTTTGTATGCACAGTACTATGCACCCAATGAATTCAACAATAAAGCTATTCAAAGCAAAAATCCACATATTGCAGTGTAAACTTCCTTTATTGCAGCACTGCTATCTACAATTATATATCTCCAGCATGTACACATACCCCTTACTACTACCTACAGCAGTATATGTGCTGACCAAACCAGGTGCCTCTATCTACAGATAAGTCTCACACTGAAAGATTTTAGTGAATGAGAGTTTCTAGGAAAGTTCCTTTTGCAATTATCTTGCAGTTTAAACAGACTACCTGATATTTAGGGTACCGTCACACTTTAGCGACGCAGCAGCGATCCCACCAGCGATCTGACCTGGTCAGGATCACTGGTGAGCTGTCAAACAGGCAGATCTCACCAGCGACGTGCAAGCGACACTGCACTTGCACAGAGCCGGCGTCTGGAAACTGCGGACACTGGTAACTAAGGTAAACATCGGGTATGGTTACCCGATGTTTACCTTAGTTACCAGTGCACACCGCTTAACGTGTGCAGGAGCCGGCACTGGCAGCATGAGAGCTGTGGAGGCTGGTAACGAAGGTAAATATCGAGTAACCACCTTGGTTACCCGATGTTTACCCTGGTTACAGCTTACCGCAGGCTGTCTCGCTGTCACACACAGCGATGTGTGCTTAATAGTGGGAGAGCAACAATAAAAAAACGAACCAGAGCTGTGTGTAACGAGCAGCAACCTCACAGCCAGATCGCTGCTCAGTGTCACACACAGCGAGATCGCTAATGAGGTGACTGCTGCATCACAAAAACCGTGACTCAGCAGCGATCTCACTGTGTGTGAAGCACCCCTTAGACTATAGGTAGGAAAGGAAAAATCGCAGTGGCTGAGAAATGAGAGATGCAGAGAGTGTAGGGGTGAGACTGTTGACTGGAAGAGGGTGGGGAGAGGGAGGGGACTACCCTCACAATGTGTTATGTTTATGAAAGTTTTAAAATGCAATAATTTATCTAATTTTAAAAAAACAGACTGCCTATAACCGGATGAATGAACAAAACACTTATTCATTAGGTGAAGATTTTTAACCCCTTCACGACCATGGATGGATATATCAGTCAGAGCGTGTCCCGTTAAGCCCCGCCCCCTGCCGCGGCACACAGCTGTTTTCAACAGCTGACATGTGTGCCTGCTAGCCGCGGGTAGAATCGCTTCCACCCGTGGCCATTAACCCCTTAAATCTCACTGCCAAAGTCTGGCAGCAAGATCTAAATGTGCGCGGCCATGTTTTTTTACTTACCGCCGCCCCAACCGGAAGTCACGTGCGTGATCACGTGACTTTCGGTGGTTGCCATCGTAGCACAGGGTCATGTAATGACGCCTGCAGCTATGAAGTTTCACTTTCGTTTTCCCTCGGCCGCAAGCAGAGAAAAAGAGAAAGGGACTGAATCTGCTGATCACAGCTATACAGCTGTAGATAAGAGCGATTAGATTGCTGATTGCTATAGCCCCCTAGGCAGTGTTTCTCAACTCCAGTCCTCAAGACCCACCAACAGATCATGTTTTCAGGTTTTCCTCAATGTTAGACAGGGAATAATTGCATCACCTGTGCAACATTAAGGAAATCCTGAAAACATGATCTGTTGGTAGGTCTTGAGGACTGGAGTTGAGAAACATTGCCCTAGGGGGACTAGTAAAATAAAAAAAAAAAAAAAAATAAAAAAAAAAAACCTAAAAGTTCAAATCACCCCCCTTTCCCCCCATTGAAAATTAAAGGGTTAAAAAATAAAAACACATTTGGTATCGCCGCGTTCAGAAATGCCCGATCAAAATATAAAATCAATTAATCTGATTGGTGAACGGCGTAGTGGCAAAAAAAATTCCAAACGCCAAAATTACGTTTTTTGGTCGCCGCAAGTTTTACGCAAAATGCAATAACAGGCGATCAAAACGTAGCAATGGTACCATTAGAAAAGACAGCTCGAGACGCAAAAAATAAGCAGTCACTGAGCTATAGATCCCAAAAAATGAGAACGCTACGTGTTTCGGAAAATGGCGCAAAACGTGCGCCACTTTTATTGGACAAACTTGTGAATTTTTTTTAACCCCGTTGATACAAGTAAACCTATACATGTTTGGGGTCTACAAACTCGCACCGACATCAGGCATCATACCCACATATCAGTTTTACCATATAGTGAACACCGTGAATAAAACATCCCAAAAACTATTGTGCCATCACACTTTTTTTTGCAGTTTTTCCACACTTGGAATTTTTTTGCTGTTTTCCAGTACACCATATGGTAAAACTTATGGTTTCATTTAAAAGTACAACTTGTCCCGCAAAAAACAAGCCCTCATATGGCAAGATTAACGGAAAAATAAAAAGGTTACGGCTCTCGGAAGAAGGGGAGCAAAAAACAAACGCAAAAACGGAAAGTGCCCCGGGGCTGAAGGGGTTAAGAATCATCACTCTCGGCTGCACATTATCCTGTGTAAACGGAACTTGTTCTGCCTAGAATGACAGCCTATGTGCACTGTCTAATCCAGGGCTAGGCAATTAATTTTCCTGAGAAACAACATGAGAGACCATGACTTGTGGATGGCTGAAGCTATAGGCTAACATTAATTTGCTCAATATTATAAATTACAATTAATATTTGAATAAAATAGTATCACTTAATATTGAGCAGAATTACCAGTAAGTATGCAGACATCCCCTATATACAGCATGAACACAATTGTTGGTACCCCTTGTTTAATAAAAGAAAAACCCACAATAGTCACAAATAACTTGTCAGATTAAAGTAATTTATATTAAAAAAAAAAAAAAAAAAATCTGTGAAAATGAACAAATGAAAGTCAGACATTGCTTTTCAACCATAATTCCACAGAATTAAAAAAAAAAAATAAATAAATAAAACTCATGAAACAGTCCTGGACAGAAATGATGTTACCCCTGAATATAATGTGACAAAAGGGACATGTTAAATCAAGATGTGTCCACTAATTAGCATCATGGGTATCTTCAATCAGTCAGTGAACCTGTATATAGGGCTACAGATATTTATTATTATTATAGCACCATCAATTCCATGTGAAAGGGGTATACATAACAGGGACAAGTACAATAAAACAATACAAGGCACAGTCTGGTACAGGAGGAGAGAGGTCATGAGCGAGGGCTCACAGTCTACAAGGGATAGGTGAGGACACAGTAGGTTACTCACTGTGCTGTTTGGTAACACTGTGTACCACACAACATGGACCGGAGGAAGCAAAGGAAAGAGTTGTGGTCAGGAGATTAGAAAGAAAATTCTAGACAAGCATGTTAAAAAGGTAAAAGTTTATAAGAACCATCTCCAAGCAGTTTAATGTTCCTGTGACTACAGTTGCACATATTATTCAGATAGTTAAGAGCCGTGGGACTGTAACCAACCTCCTTGGACATGGCCACCGGAGGAAAATTGATGAAAAAAAAAAAAAATCAAAGACGGATAATACGGATTGTAATAAAAGAGCCCAGAAAAACTTCTAAAGAGATTAAAGGCGAACTTCAAGCTCAAGGAACATCAGTGTCAGATCGCACCATCCGTCATTGTTTGAACCAAAGTGAACTTCATGGTAGATAACCAATGAGGACACCATTGTTTGGGGGGCGATAGGGGCAGAAAAAAAGAAACCTAAACATAAAAAAGACAGACTGGAATTTGCCAAACTACATGTTGTACATGTTGACAAGCCACAGAGCTTCTGGGAGAGTGTCCTATGGACAGATGAGAAAAAAATGGAACTTTTTGGCAAGGCACATCAGCTCTATGTCTACAGACTGAAGAGCATATCAAGGAAAGAACACTGTCCCTACTGTGAAACAAAAGAGGCTCTTATGTTCTGGGGCTGCTTTGCTGCATCTGGCACAGGGTGTCTTGAATCTGTGCAGCGTACAATGAATTCTTAAGACTAACAAGGGATTCTAGTGAGAAATGTGCTGCAGTGTCAGAAAGCTTGGTCTCAGTTGCAGGTCATGGGTCTTACAACAGGATAATGACCCAAAACACACAGCCAATAACACCCAAGGATGGCTAAGAGGAAAACATTGGACTATTCTGAAGTGGCCTTCTATAAGCTCTGGCCTAAATCCTATTGAGCATCTTTGGAAA
Organism: Anomaloglossus baeobatrachus; assembly: GCF_048569485.1. Lineage (NCBI taxonomy): Eukaryota > Metazoa > Chordata > Amphibia > Anura > Aromobatidae > Anomaloglossus > Anomaloglossus baeobatrachus. The sequence goes on along the minus strand of NC_134354.1, from coordinate 424,521,026 downwards.
GAGCTGAAACATGCCATCTGGAAAAGGCAACCTTCAAACACGAGACAACTGGAGCAGTTTGCTCTTGAGTGGGCCTAAATACCTGTCAAGAGGTGCAGAAGTCTCATTGACAGTTACAGGAATCGTTTGATTGCAGTGATTGCCTCAAAAGGTTGTGCAATAAAATATTAAGTTAAGGAGCGAACGATCATTTCTGTCCAGGCCGATTTCATGAGGGTTTTTTTTCATTTCTGTGGAAGCAGAAAAACAATGTCTGACTTTCATTTGTTCATTTTCATAGATTTTTTTTTATTTATTATTACTTTTGTCAGATTAAAGTTATTTCTGTGATCATTGTGGATTTTTTCCTTTCATTAAACAAGGGGTACCAACAATTTTGACCATGTGTGTATGCCATGAGCGCCCACATACATCATCCCTATAAACAGCATGAGCACCCACACAACCTGCCTATATTTAGTAACACACACAAAAAAAAAATAAAATAAATAAATAAATACCACCAAATACTTCCCTCACTCCCATTCCCCCGATACTCCTCCCCGGTCGTCGATGCACTAAATCCACACCACAGACAGACAGCAGACACAATGATGTGATTTCATTCTAAGTCGCATGGTGACTGGTGGAAGAAGGGGCTCTTGGCTTGGTCCTTCACCAATGTACCCGATGATGCAGATAGCAATGATCTCATGCGACAGTGTGCAATGCCGGCCACTGTTTTGAGCCCTTCGTCTGTCTCGATCCGTGGTCCGGAATTGAACAAGCAGAGGGTTGGATGTGGCCCACGGGCTGCACGTTGCCTTGGTCTGGTCGCATTTATTACAGATCATTCAGTAAGCATTATTTTGCATATAAACAGGCTTCTAAACGATCACTGATTAGTATATACCGATTGGCAGTTTAGTGTCACTAGTCACTTCATATAATGCTACTTTGAAAATAACAAATATATATGGAAAATAGTTTTTGTGTCTTAAAGTAAAGTAAACTTAAAAAATGCCAATACACTTGGGTTACAGCTATATCAATGCATAAGTCTAAGGAGTTATATACAAAAATTTGGAAGGTGCTGATGAAATAAAGTTGAAACAAATCAAAATATTTGAACCATTACCTCTGTATACAGAGAACTCTCTTGTAATGTAATAGTTTCTTTGCTTTGTCCAGGTCTATAGAATCCAAACCACTAGAAGAAGAAGAAATCATGAATAATCCTAACCTGGGGCTGAGACTGAAGGATAAAAAACATTAGGTTTATTTAAGCTATTAACTTATACTAACCTCAGAGTCTACAGGATCCACCATGGAGTCCCTGAGGAATTTCACCATAACAAACTTTTCTAGAGTTTCAAGATTGCGCCTGTAACTTTCATTTATACCCTGTTAAGATAGAACATAACTTATAGGGAAAGAAAAAAAACAAAACAAAACAACAACTAAGAAGTTCAGTTGTAGCCAGCAGTTTTGATACTGACACATTTAGTTTATTTTATAAAGTTTGCTACATCCGTTTTTATAGTGGTAATTTGTATTAACTATTGTTATGAAACTGCTTAGCATTAGACCCGGCTGTCAATCAATGCAAGGAGCGTGGTTACAGCTGCCGCTCTCCATACACAGAGCGCTGACTGAACCCCCGCCAGGGCTGCCTCCATAATGGAAGCCCAAACGCTGCCAGGAGAATTAAGGTTCATTTCCTCCCGGCAGCGGGGTTTAATGTGCAGGCGCCAGGCAGGTTAAGAATGCTATAAACCTGCATATTAACCCCATATCTTATCTGAAAGGCAATAGAATTTTTCCAAGTGACAAGTTCCCTTTAACACCCTAACGACCGCAGGCAGTAAAGTTACGTCCTAGCAGTCAGAGTGTTCATCCCAACTGGCTGCCGAGGGCAGCTGGTGGACATCCACACACATCAGCTGATTTGTACAGCTAAGGCTGGAAACACATCTATGCGAGTAAAATCGGTCCGAGTTGGCTGAAAAAAACTTGGCTGATTTTAGTTCACGTTAGGTCAGTGTGCAATGCAAGTGCGTTCCTTTTTTTTTTTTTAAAATTATTTCAAGGATAGCAGAGCGTGTGTAATGCGTGTTTGATGCGTATGGGATCCGTTTTTACTATGTCATCTGCCATACAGCTTTTCTACATGGCCGCTGACAGCAGACACAGACAGAGCCATGTAGCAGAGCTGACTGGCAGATGACAGCAGTCACAGAGCCGCACGATCAGAATGGACTCGGGTGAACTTCACCCGACTTCATTGTCATGCCACGGCTATCTGTGTCGCGTCCTGATTAGCGGTCACCCGTGAAGGACTCACCGGTGACCGCTAATCTCCTGAGTGACTGAATTAAGCAGTGCGATTAGTGCTGCTGTCACTCAGGTTACCCGCGGCCAGCTGTATTCTCCCCCCGTGACCACATCGCTGTCACTCGGGTGACTTGCTGTCACTGTTGGAGGATCCAGCAGTGGCCGCAAGTAACCTGACTGACATCAGCTGATCGCGATACTCACCTCAGTTGCGGCGTGGATGGGTTTTTTGGGTACTTAATAAAGTGGTGAACGAGGGTCTTTGTTATCGTTTATTATTTCAAATAAAGGATTTTTTTACTGTGTGTGTTTATTAACTTTAATTTACAGGTTAATCATTAGGGGGTGTCTCAGACGCCTGCAATGATTAATCTAGGATTTAGTGGCAGCTATGGGCTGCCATTTACTCCTTATTACCCCGATTGCCAACGCACCAGGGCAAATCGGGAAGAGCCGGGTACCGTCCCAGAACAGTCGCATCTAATAGATGCGGCCATTCTGGGCGGCTGCTGGCTGATATTGTTAGGCCGGGGGCTCCCCATAACGTGGAGCTCCCCCTGAGAATACCAGCCTTCAGCCGTATGGCTTTATCTGGCTGGTATTAAGATTGGGGGGACCGCACGCCGGATTTTTAAATTATTTATTTTACTACACCGCATAGACACGCCCACCTGCTGCTGTGATTGGTTGCAGTGAGACAGCTGTCACTCAGCGTGGGGGCGTGTGACTGCAACCAATCATAGGCGCCGGTGGGCGGGGAAAGCAGGGAATACGAGATTGAATGATGAGCGGCCGGCTTTTTCAAAAGAGGAGAAGCTGCCGGAGCAGTGTGACCGCCGTGCAGCGCTGGTGATCGGGGAATCGGTATGAGAAAGGGGCGGGGCGGGGCGGGGGGGGGGGGGGATAGACCGACATGGACAGAGAGGGAGGGACAGAGATAGTGACAGACCGAGAGAGAATAGAGACAGAGAGGGAGAGACCGACTGACAGAGAATAGAGATTGACAGACATTGTGAGACCTCACTCGTTACCAGTGTTTTAGGAAACATGCGAGAAGTGTATTTAGAAAATCGGATGTCACTAGGATGGTGAGTGCCCGTCCAGTCACATCCGATTATTTACATGCTCCCATAGACTTGCATTGGAGAGACTCGCAGGAGAAACTCGCCAAAACGCAGCATGCTGCGATTTTTTTCTCAGTCCGATTTGGACAGAGAGAAAAAAAAAAACAACAGATGAGAGCTGAATCATTGAATAACATGTGTCCGAGTGCAATGCGAGATTTTCTCGCATTGCACTACTGCGAGAAACTCGGAAGTGAGAAGCCGGCCTAACATGTGTGCCTTGCAGGCACGAGTGAAATAGTTATCCGCCTGTACCTGTTAACCCCTTAAATGGTGCTGTGAAAATGTGACAGGGTCATTTTAATGGCGATCGCGGTAGATGTGTACTCACCGCCTGCCAATGGTGGTGCTGCTCTGATCGGGAGAAAAGAATGAGCGATCAGACAGCTGATCCTTATAGCTCCCTAGGGGAACTAGTAAAATAAAATAAAGTTTTGAAAAATTAAAAACAAAACAAAAAACAAAAAACTAAAATTTCAAATCACCCCCCCTTTCGCCTCATTGAAAACTAAAGGGTTAAAAAAAACCCACACATTTGGTATCGCCGCGTTCAGAAATGCCCAATTAAAATATAAAAATTAATTTGATCGATACACGGCGTAGCGGCAAAAAAATTCTAAAACGACAAAATTACGTTTTTGTCAGCTGCAAAGTTTGCGCAAAATGCAATAACATGCCATCAAAATGTAGCATCTGCCCAAAAATGATACCATTAAACACATTAGCTCAAGATGCAAAAAAAAAGCCATCACTGAGCTATACATCCCGAAAAATGAAAACGCTACAGGTCAAAGAAAATGGCGAAAAACGTGCACCACTTTTTTTTGGACAAACATCAGATTTTTTATTTTTTTTTAAACCCTTAAATAAAAGTAAACCTAAACATGTTTGGTGTCTATGAACTCGCACCTACCTGAAGCATCACACCAACACATCTGTTTTACCATATAGTGAACTCAGTGAATAAAATATCAAAAACAATCGTGCAATCGCACTTTTTTTTGCAATTTTTCAGTACACTATATGGTAAAACTCATGGTTTCATTTAAAAGTACAACTTGTTCCGCTAAAAACATCCCTGGCACGACTATAATTGGCAAAAAAATAAAAACGTTACGCTCTCGGAAGAAGGGTGGTGAAAAAAAGAACGGAAAATGCAAAAATTGGCCAGTCATGAAGGGGTTAATGAAGACTGCATTCAAGCAGTTGCCCTAAGTGATAAGAGCAGACTGTTTCTTTAAAAAAAGGGGCTGGTGCTTGAAATCATGGTCTCATATCAAAGGTTATAGCTCAGGAAACACATGGAGTCATAAGCACTTTATATGAAAAAAGAGAATTTTGTTTACTTACCGTAAATTCTTTCCTATAGTTCCGTATTGGGAGACCCAGACATTGGGTGTATAGCTTCTGCCTCCGGAGGACACACAAAGTACTACACTAAAAAAAGTGTAGCTCCTCCCTCTGAGCATATACACCCCCTGGATAACCAAATCTAGCCAGTTTAGTGCAAAAGCTGAAGGAGAATAGCCACCCACAAGTAGAGATAGAGCAAGAACCGGAACAACCGAAGCCTCTGTCTACAACAACAGCCGGTGATAACACGCGGAACAAGAAACTGCCAACAGGCAACAGGGAGGGTGCTGGGTCTCCCAATACGGAACTATAAGAAAAAGAATTTACGGTAAGTAAACAAAATTCTCTTTTTCTTTATCGTTCCTATGGGAGACCCAGACATTGGGACGTCTCAAAGCAGTCCATGGGTGGGAATAAACAGAAAACTGGGAAGTAGGCGGAACCTAACTTCACAAATGGGCGACAGCCGCCTGAAGGATGCGTCTGCCCAAGCTCGCATCTGCCGAAGCATGAGCATGCACTTGGTAGTGCTTTGAAAAGGTATGCAGACTAGTCCAAGTGGCAGACTGACAGACCTGCTGAGCCGTAGCCTGGTGCCTGAAAGCCCAAAAGGCACCGACAGCTCTGGTCGAGTGTGCCTTGATCCCCAGCGGGGGAGGCACCTGAGTACACTGGTAGGCATCGGAAATGGCCGACCTAATCCAACGAGCCAAGGTCGGCTTAGAAGCCGAGAGGCCCTTACGCCGACCTGTGGTTAGCACAAAAAGAGAGGTGCACCGCCTAAGAACAGCGGTGCGAGACATAGATCCGGAGCACTCGCACCAGATCCAGAGTATGCAACGCTTTTTCAAAGCGATGAACAGGAGCCGGACAAAAGGAAGGCAGGGAAATGTCCTTGTTAAGGTGGAAAAGAGAAACCACCTTAGGGAGAAAGTCCGGCGTCGGACAGAGAACCACCTTGTCCTGATGAAAAACCAAAAAAAGGTGACTCCGAAGAGAGCGCAGCCAAATCAGAGACTCTCCTGAGGGAAGTTATGGCCACTAGAAAGACCACTTTCTGTGAAAGACTAGACAAAGAAACCTCCCTAAGAGGCTCAAAGGGGGGTTTCTGCAAGGCTGTGAGGACCAGATTGAGGTCCCAGGGATCCAAGGGCCGCCGGTAAGGCGGAATGATGCGAGACGCGCCCTGCATGAAGGTGCGCACCTGAGCCAGCCGGGCGATACGCCGCTGGAACAAACACTGACAGAGCCGAGACCTGTCCCTTGAGGGAATTGAGGGATAGTCCTAGCTGCAGACCGGACTGTAGAAAGGACAGGAGGGTCGGCAAGGAAAAAGGCCAAGGAGCATGGCCGGAAGAGCGAGACCAGGACAGGAAAATTCTCCAGGTCCTGTGATAGATTTTGGCCGAGGAAGACTTCCGAGCCCGAGTCATAGTGGAGAGGACTTCAGGAGGGATACCAGAAGTCGTCAAGATCCAGGACTCAAGAGCCACGCCGTCAATCTGAGAGTCGCAGAATTCTGGCGGAAAAACGGACCTTGTGAGAGAAGGTCTGGACAGTCCGGGAGATGCCACGGCACCTCTACGGACAGATGGAGCAGGTCTGGGTACCAAGCTCGCCTGGGCCAGTCCGGAGCAATGAGGATGACCCGACGGCCCTCCATTCTGATCTTGCGCAGGACTCTGAGCAAGAGAGCTAGAGGGGGAAACACGTAGGACAGACGAAACTGGGACCAATCTTGAACCAGAGCGTCCGCTGCAAAGGCCTGAGGATCGTGGGAGCGAGCCACGTAAACCGGAACCTTGTTGTTGTGCCGGGATGCCATTAGATCCACTTCCGGAGTGCCCCACTTGCGGCAGATTGATCGGAACACTGCCGGATGCAGGGACCACTCGCCACTGTCCACGGTTTGACGGCTGAGATAATCTGCCTCCCAGTTTTCCACGCCTGGGATGTGGACTGCGGATATGGTGGACTTGGAGTCCTCCGTCCACTGAAGGATGCGTTGAACCTCCAACATTGCCAGGCGGCTGCGTGTCCCGCCTTGGTGATTGATGTAGGCAACCGCTGCTGCGTTGTCTGACTGGACTCGGAGTGCTTGCCCGCCAACAGGTGGTGAAAGGCTAAGAGAGCTAGAAGCACAGCTCTGATTTCCAGCACATTGATCGAGAGGGCTGATTCGGACGGAGTCCAAGTGCCCTGCACTCTGTGGTGGAGATATACTGCTCCCCAGCCGGATAGACTGGCATCCGTGGTGAGGATCACCCAGGACGGGGCCAGGAAGGAGCGTCCCTGAGACAGAGGGGCCGAAGCCACCACTGAAGGGAGCCCCTGGTCTGTGGCGACAGAGCCACTAACCTGTGCAAGGAGGAAGTCCGCTTGTCCCAACAGCGGAGAATGTCCAGCTGCAGAGGACGCAGATGGAACTGGGCAAAGAGAACCGCTTCCATTGACGCCACCATCTGACCCAGCACCTGCATTAGGTGCCTGATGGAATGACGGCGGGGCCTCAGCAAAGAGCGCACCGCCAGATGGAGGGACTGCTGTTTGACTAAGGGCAGCTTCACAAGTGCCGGCAGAGTCTCGAATTGCATCCCTAGGTACGTGAGCTTCTGGGTCGGAGTCAGAGTGGATTTGGGCAGATTGACAAGCCACCCGAATTGGACTAGAGTGGCGAGAGTGAGCGAGACACTCCGCTGACAGTCTGCACTGGATGAAGCCTTGACTAGAAGGTCGTCCAGGTAAGGAATCACTGCCAACCCCTGGAGGTGCAGAACCGCAACCACTGCTGTCATGACCTTGGTGAATACTCGAGGGGCCGTGGCTAACCCGAAGGGGAGAGCCACGAATTGGAAATGTTTCTCTCCGATTGCAAAACGTAGCCACCGCTGGTGTGAAACTGCAATTGGCACATGCAGATAGGCATCTCTGATGTCGATGGATGCCAGGAAATCTCCTTGGGTCATTGAGGCAATGACTGATCGCAGAGACTCCATGCGAAAATGCCGCACCTGAACATGCTTGTTGAGAAGCTTGAGATCCAGGATGGGCCGGAAGGAACAGTCCTTTTTGGGAACTAGGAAGAGATTTGAGTAGAAACCTCTGAACCGTTCCCGGGCGGGAACCGGTACAATTACTCAGTTGGCCTGCAAGGATGCCACGGCCTGAGAGAAGGCGGCGGCCTTGGAGCAGGGAAGAGTTGACAGAAAAAAATCTGTTTGGCGGGCTGGAAGAGAATTCTATCCTGTAGTCGTGGGAGAGGATATCCCGCACCCACTGATCGGAGACGTGTTGAAACCACACGTCGCCAAAGTGGGAGAGCCTGCCACCGACCAAGGACGTTGCTGGCGCTGCCAGATAGTCAAGAGGAGGCTGCCTTAGTGGCAGCAGCTCCTGCGGTCTTCTGAGAACGCGGCTTCGTGCGCCAGTTGGGTTTTTGGTCCTTGGCTGAGTTAGTGGACGAGGCCGAGGGCTTAGAGGACGACCAGTTGGAGGAACGAAAGGAACGAAACCTTGACTGGTTCCTGCCCTGGACAGGTTTCCTGGTTTTAGTTTGTGGCATGGAAGTACTCTTCCCGCCAGTAGCTTCCTTAATAATTTCATCCAGTTGTTCACCGAACAGCCTGGACCCAGCAAAAGGGAGCCCAGCAAGGTACTTCTTTGAAGAAGCATCTGCCTTCCACTCTCGAAGCCACAAGATCCTGCGGATAGCGAGGGAATTAGCCGAAGCCACCGCAGTGCGGTGAGAAGCTTCCAGCATGGCAGACATGGCGTAGGATGCAAAAGCCGAAGCTTGGGAAGTTAAGGCAACCATTTCGGGCATAGATTCCCTGGTGAGGGAATGCATCTCCTCTAGAGAAGCAGAGATGGCTTTGAGAGCCCACACTGCTGCAAAAGATGGGGAGAACGAGGCCCCTGCCGCCTCATATACAGATTTGGCCAGAAGGTCAACCTGGCGGTCAGTGGAATCCTTAAGTGAGGTGCCATCAGCCACTGATACAACTGTCCGGGCTGAGAGTCTAGACACCGGAGGGTCTACCTTTGGTGAATGAGCCCACTCCTTGACCACCTCTGGCGGAAAGGGAAAACGGTCATCAGAACCACGCTTTGGGAAGCGTTTGTCAGGACAGGCCCTAGGCTTGGTCACAGTGGCCTGAAAACTGGAGTGGTTAAAGAACACACTCCTTGTCCTCTTAGGCAAGGTAAATTGGTGCTTTTCTGCCAGAGAGGGTTGCTCCTCTGATACTGGCGGATTGAGGTCCAGTACAGAATTAATGGACGCAATCAAATCACTAACATCTGAGTCACTTTCGGACAGATCAATGGGGCACATGGAGGTAGCCTCCGAGCCCCCAGTAACGGCATCCTCCTCGTCCTGCGAGTCAGCTCTTGAATCAGAGCCGCGGGACGAGGAAAGAGAGGGAGCCCTGCGTCTCCTCTTAGGAGGACGGGGTCTGGGACCAGATGAAGAATCCTCTGTGAGCTCCGCTGAGAGAGCCCTAGCAGCAGAGGCGCCCTGAGAAGGGGGCTGATGCATGTTCAGCAAAGTCTGGGACAGCTGTCCCATGGAGTCGGCAAAAGACTGGGAGATTGACCTAGAGAAGGATTCTACCCAAGCCGGGGGTTCAGCCGCCGGAGCAGCCGGAGGGACCACTGTGGGTGCGATTCCAGGCTGAGGCATTGTCAGGTTAGATAAATGAGAGGACAAGGGAACGGGTAGTCAAGGTCATCCTACAGACCAGCAAAAGATGCGAGATATCAATCACTACTTTTTGCAAAAATATAGCAAATATTTATTAAATTCATATAAGTAGCAAAAAGTGACATAAAGACATAAACAGACATATTACATACAGATCAGGTTCGACAGGAGATGTCACTGAAGCATAACAGACCAAGGATCCATATCCCGTCAGGGGGGCAGTATAACAAGATAGTAACAAAAGGGGGACATGGTCTAAGGGAGACTCCGGACAGTAGAAACAATACACTCTCCGATGTATCCAAGTGTGCACCCTAAAATTAGTAGGCACACACAAGGATAACAACAGTAGACAATCATATGACCACAGAGTCAGACCATGAACCAGGCATAAAACATGTCAAAACAGGTGACAGACCTCAAATACACCTAAATCTAATATGTCCCTGTACTGCACTCACCCATGATAAGGGGATGGAACCCGAGCAAAACGTGCCCCGACGCGCACGTTTAGATATCTTCTTCGGGGGGCCGTGGTGTGACATGGCATGATGTACCCGCGCTTAAATATACCGCTCCCATCCTATGGCCGAGCCGCGATTGGACGCGTGCGGGGTGGGACTTCCGGCAGTGAGCCGCGTCATAGGGCATTCCCGGAAACAGCGCGCGCACTTCCTGTGTCGTCACACAGAGCGCGCGCGTCACTCCGTACGGAAGCCGGCTGGCGCGAGCGTGCCTAGAGTCCCAGCGCGCACGCGCTCCACAGCCGCGGCCATTACAGAAAAGGGCAACAAAGAGGGCAAATAAAAATTAGGCAATAGTGGGAAATATTTACAGCTTCATGTAACCAAATATCAGATCCCACGATACTACATATACAGAAATCATCCCATCAAATATTGCCCCACAGTAGATGACACATATGAATCAAACATCAGAGATAACATCAAGCAATGATGTCAATTGTAATTGTGAACCTACACATAAATATGGGAATACTCTTGCAGGGGGACAAGGATATATATTATACTAGGGAAGAGCTAAAGGCAGGAGAGACAAATATATACAATAATTTATCATATCCATACAAATTACTGCATGGACAATTGCAAATTTCACTCTTAATAGCTTTTTTCTTCTTTCCTTCTCCTTTTCCTCTCAACTCCTTCGTCCCTCACAACATACTCCTCCCATCACAGAAAGAGTGGAGACAAGACAAATCGCCGGTACACAGCCCGGATCCGTAGATGTGAGTATTCTCCATATAACTTGAGGATGATATCTCTTATAGTAAAAAGATGTATATTAATGTCTCATCAACAGAAAAACAGGGAGACGGTAAAAATTCAAGCGCAACGAGTAGAACCTATAGATAGGGACGAAACAACAATAGAAAACACACCAACATCAGTAAAAAAGGTATTAAAAACAAGACACTGAGGCAAATTACTAAAAAATATATATATATGAATATACATATACATTTTGCAAGTCAACCTGAATAAACCAAGACTGAGTGGGGTAGAAGTCACCAGACTGAAGCAAGACATCATAAAAATGGAGCAAAGGACAACTTCTCATTGAGTCCCCCAGGTGTCATGGTGCCCAAGATGACAATCCATCTGCATTCGAGACGCGACAATGCCTGCTGGTAATTGCCGCCTCTCGAACCCAAACGTAATCTGTCAATCGCCCTCACCCTAAAAGACGCAGGATTGCAATCATGATGCGTCTTAAAGTGTCGGGGGATGGTGCGAAGAGAGCTCAGATCCTCAACATCTCTCGCCGCTACAATATCTCTGACATGTTCACGTGTACGTACACGCAACTGTCTAGTTGTTAAACCAACATATAGCAAATTGCATCCGCATTTTGCCAGATAAATTACGTGGTCCGTGCTGCAGGAGATGTACTGCCTGATCGTGAACTCTCTCGCACCATCCGCCGATGTAAACGAGGAGGCCCTATCAATGTTCTTACAGGCCACACACGAACCACAGGGGAAGCATCCCCATCTTGGTTTCCCGATATTAAAGGGGAGGACATCTTGATGCACATAGTGACTGTGTACCAAGATGTCACGCAAATTCTTACCCCTCCTTGCTGTCATCAGGGGGTGATCGGGGAGAGCGCTCGCCAACGTCGGTTCTGTTTTTAGTACTGGCCAGTGTTTGTCCAAAATACGTCTTATCTCCCCCCACTGGTTGTTAAAGGTAGATATAAAACGTATTGGTCCAATTGCGGACTCATTCTTATTAGATGTTGATAACAGTTGGTGTCTGGAAGTGGCCAAGGCCCTAGAATGTGCTCGTTTGATATTCCGTGCACTGTATCCTCTATTTATGAATCGCTGGGAAAGATCCTTAGCCTGTGTATCAAAGGACTGATTGGACGAACATATCCTCTTAATCCTTAGAAACTGCCCCACAGGAATTGCCCTGATGGTCGAGGGAAGGTGGGAGGATGATGCATGTAATAGGCTGTTCACCGACGTCTCCTTACGGAATACGTCGGTATGAACAGACCTATCTGGCTGGATTGAGATACTAACATCCAAAAAGTCCATGGTCTCCGAACTACTCCTGAAGGTCATCCTGACATTACGATCATTCGAATTTAACGCAAACATAAAAGATGATAATTCAAGGTCGGTTCCCCCCCAGATGATGAGCACGTCATCGATGTATCTAAGCCAGCACTGCAAATGGGAAGCGGCGTAGGCGCCGTCGCCGAAAATCTCCCTCTCCCAATAGCCGAGAAAGAGATTTGCGTACGACGGCGCGCACGCCGCGCCCATTGCAGTGCCCCGCATCTGGAGGAAGAACCGATCCTTGAAAAGAAAAAAGTTTCGTGTCAGGATGAACTCCAGGAGCTCAAGGACCAGATCCTGCATCGGTATCTCCCAGCGACTCATTCGCAAAAAGAACTTGGCTGCCAAAAGCCCATCTTTGTGCTGGATACAGGAGTAGAGGGACTCCACATCCGCTGCTACCAAGATAGAACCATGATCCAAATACAATCCGTCAATTCGCCTCAGGACGTCTGAGGTGTCTCTGACATAGGAGGGGAGCGTTTCAACCAATGGATGTAGATAATATTCTATGAATTTGCAAATTGGGTCGCATAGCCCTCCTATGCCAGAGACAATAGGACGTCCTGGGGGACAGCGTGGGTTCTTATGTATCTTGGGCAGCAGATAAAAGGTTGGAGTAACCGGAAATTTTGTGTGGAGACCCTCATATACCTTCTTGGTAATAATTCCTTTGGACAGGGCCCTATCCAGAATGCCAACCAGTTCAACCAAGAACTCACCGGTGGGGTTATAAGACAATGGTGTGTATGCTTCCTGAACCTTAAGCTGTTTAAAGGCTTCACGTTCGTACATCTGAGCCGGCCATATAACCACGTTCCCGCCTTTGTCCGCAGGTTTGATTACAATCCCTTCCATTGATCTCAACTCACTCAGAGCATTTCTCTGTTTAATGGAGAGGTTGTGATGGTGACTTGATCTATCAAGTTTTTTCAGATCTTCCATCACTAGTTTGTTAAAAATCTCCACCTGCGGGCAAAGGACCACCGGGGGGAACGTGGTTGATTTAGGGTACACCTTAGGTGGAAATTTACCTGTAAGAGTACCCATGGATTCCTCCTCCAATTCCTCCAACGTAGCAATTGCCTCCAATTCTCTTGGTGAAAACTGTTGAGGGTCAGTATTGCTTCGAGAGTGCAGCTTGTGGAGAACTAACTTCCTTGAAAACAAGTGAAGGTCTTTAATCACTGTGAAAGAATCAAAGTTAGAATCGGGAGAGAAGGACAGCCCCAATTTAAGAACCTCCACCTGATCTTTACTCAAAGAGATATTAGATAAATTAATCACCTGAAGGTCATTTTTACTCTTTTTGTCAAGTGATTGTGGAGGGGTCAATTTCCTTTTCTGATTGGGGCCTCTTCCCCCCGAATTTTCCATTCTAACTGGTAACTGGAACCTCTCAAGGAATTTGTTAGCTTTATTTCCCATCGGCTGCGCATCTTCTGTTGAAGAAATTGAGGAGAAAGAGCCGGAGCGGGAACGTGTGCCTCGTTTCTTAGGGGGACGATTGTGTCTCCACCTATACACATAACCGCTACTGTAATCAGATGCATCTCTTTGGTACTTTTTAGTCTTAACACCAATTATCTCCTTCTCCCACTTGGCGAAATCTCTCTCCAAATCCATGTTCAATGAAGACATTCTCTCACTAGATAAAGCCGACGTGAGTTTCTCATAAATCAGATTGATCTCAGTCTCTAATTCACTCAAAGTATTCGTATTATGCTCTATAAGTAGATTCATATGTGACAGAGCACGAATTCGATGCCGCTTCCCACTTTTCCTTAAAAGTTGCCTCCTCAACCATAAAAGAGGGGCAAAGTTGAATGCGTAATCCCCGAGGGATAAGACCTTTCTCCACGTAACGCTCCATAAAGGTTTTATTCCACCAGACTCTAGTCTTTTGGTTTAATAGGGATTTCAATTTACTAATTAATAAATTAGTTGCCTCAGTGTCTGATTTAAAACCAACAACAGGACTCTCCTTAAAAATGTATATGTATATTCATATATATATATTTTTTAGTAATTTGCCTCAGTGTCTTGTTTTTAATACCTTTTTTACTGATGTTGGTGTGTTTTCTATTGTTGTTTCGTCCCTATCTATAGGTTCTACTCGTTGCGCTTGAATTTTTACCGTCTCCCTGTTTTTCTGTTGATGAGACATTAATATACATCTTTTTACTATAAGAGATATCATCCTCAAGTTATATGGGGAATACTCACATCTACGGATCCGGGCTGTGTACCGGCGATTTGTCTTGTCTCCACTCTGTGATGGGAGGAGTATGTTGTGAGGGACGAAGGAGTTGAGAGGAAAAGGAGAAGGAAAGAAGAAAAAAGCTATTAAGAGTGAAATTTGCAATTGTCCATGCAGTAATTTGTATGGATATGATAAATTATTGTATATATTTGTCTCTCCTGCCTTTAGCTCTTCCCTAGTATAATATATATCCTTGTCCCCCTGCAAGAGTATTCCCATATTTATGTGTAGGTTCACAATTACAATTGACATCATTGCTTGATGTTATCTCTGATGTTTGATTCATATGTGTCATCTACTGTGGGGCAATATTTGATGGGATGATTTCTGTATATGTAGTATCGTGGGATCTGATATTTGGTTACATGAAGCTGTAAATATTTCCCACTATTGCCTAATTTTTATTTGCCCTCTTTGTTGCCCTTTTCTGTAATGGCCGCGGCTGTGGAGCGCGTGCGCGCTGGGACTCTAGGCACGCTCGCGCCAGCCGGCTTCCGTACGGAGTGACGCGCGCGCTCTGTGTGACGACACAGGAAGTGCGCGCGCTGTTTCCGGGAATGCCCTATGACGCGGCTCACTGCCGGAAGTCCCACCCCGCACGCGTCCAATCGCGGCTCGGCCATAGGATGGGAGCGGTATATTTAAGCGCGGGTACATCATGCCATGTCACACCACGGCCCCCCGAAGAAGATATCGAAACGTGCGCGTCGGGGCACGTTTTGCTCGGGTTCCATCCCCTTATCATGGGTGAGTGCAGTACAGGGACATATTAGATTTAGGTGTATTTGAGGTCTGTCACCTGTTTTGACATGTTTTATGCCTGGTTCATGGTCTGACTCTGTGGTCATATGATTGTCTACTGTTGTTATCCTTGTGTGTGCCTACTAATTTTAGGGTGCACACTTGGATACATCGGAGAGTGTATTGTTTCTACTGTCCGGAGTCTCCCTTAGACCATGTCCCCCTTTTGTTACTATCTTGTTATACTGCCCCCCTGACGGGATATGGATCCTTGGTCTGTTATGCTTCAGTGACATCTCCTGTCGAACCTGATCTGTATGTAATATGTCTGTTTATGTCTTTATGTCACTTTTTGCTACTTATATGAATTTAATAAATATTTGCTATATTTTTGCAAAAAGTAGTGATTGATATCTCGCATCTTTTGCTGGTCTGTAGGATGACCTTGACTACCCGTTCCCTTGTCCTCTCATTTATATATTGATTCTTAGGGTGTAGTCTGTATGTAATGCAATTCATGTCACATCTTGCCCATACTCTCGTAATATATGCTTCATTTCTGTGTTTTTTCACAGCTGTTTCTAGTGGGCAGATGGACTCAGGAGCACGTGAACGTTCATGGCTCCAAAAAATTGACCAGGTTTTTAAGGAGAGTCCTGTTGTTGGTTTTAAATCAGACACTGAGGCAACTAATTTATTAATTAGTAAATTGAAATCCCTATTAAACCAAAAGACTAGAGTCTGGTGGAATAAAACCTTTATGGAGCGTTACGTGGAGAAAGGTCTTATCCCTCGGGGATTACGCATTCAACTTTGCCCCTCTTTTATGGTTGAGGAGGCAACTTTTAAGGAAAAGTGGGAAGCGGCATCGAATTCGTGCTCTGTCACATATATGAATCTACTTATAGAGCATAATACGAATACTTTGAGTGAATTAGAGACTGAGATCAATCTGATTTATGAGAAACTCACGTCGGCTTTATCTAGTGAGAGAATGTCTTCATTGAACATGGATTTGGAGAGAGATTTCGCCAAGTGGGAGAAGGAGATAATTGGTGTTAAGACTAAAAAGTACCAAAGAGATGCATCTGATTACAGTAGCGGTTATGTGTATAGGTGGAGACACAATCGTCCCCCTAAGAAACGAGGCACACGTTCCCGCTCCGGCTCTTTCTCCTCAATTTCTTCAACAGAAGATGCGCAGCCGATGGGAAATAAAGCTAACAAATTCCTTGAGAGGTTCCAGTTACCAGTTAGAATGGAAAATTCGGGGGGAAGAGGCCCCAATCAGAAAAGGAAATTGACCCCTCCACAATCACTTGACAAAAAGAGTAAAAATGACCTTCAGGTGATTAATTTATCTAATATCTCTTTGAGTAAAGATCAGGTGGAGGTTCTTAAATTGGGGCTGTCCTTCTCTCCCGATTCTAACTTTGATTCTTTCACAGTGATTAAAGACCTTCACTTGTTTTCAAGGAAGTTAGTTCTCCACAAGCTGCACTCTCGAAGCAATACTGACCCTCAACAGTTTTCACCAAGAGAATTGGAGGCAATTGCTACGTTGGAGGAATTGGAGGAGGAATCCATGGGTACTCTTACAGGTAAATTTCCACCTAAGGTGTACCCTAAATCAACCACGTTCCCCCCGGTGGTCCTTTGCCCGCAGGTGGAGATTTTTAACAAACTAGTGATGGAAGATCTGAAAAAACTTGATAGATCAAGTCACCATCACAACCTCTCCATTAAACAGAGAAATGCTCTGAGTGAGTTGAGATCAATGGAAGGGATTGTAATCAAACCTGCGGACAAAGGCGGGAACGTGGTTATATGGCCGGCTCAGATGTACGAACGTGAAGCCTTTAAACAGCTTAAGGTTCAGGAAGCATACACACCATTGTCTTATAACCCCACCGGTGAGTTCTTGGTTGAACTGGTTGGCATTCTGGATAGGGCCCTGTCCAAAGGAATTATTACCAAGAAGGTATATGAGGGTCTCCACACAAAATTTCCGGTTACTCCAACCTTTTATCTGCTGCCCAAGATACATAAGAACCCACGCTGTCCCCCAGGACGTCCTATTGTCTCTGGCATAGGAGGGCTATGCGACCCAATTTGCAAATTCATAGAATATTATCTACATCCATTGGTTGAAACGCTCCCCTCCTATGTCAGAGACACCTCAGACGTCCTGAGGCGAATTGACGGATTGTATTTGGATCATGGTTCTATCTTGGTAGCAGCGGATGTGGAGTCCCTCTACTCCTGTATCCAGCACAAAGATGGGCTTTTGGCAGCCAAGTTCTTTTTGCGAATGAGTCGCTGGGAGATACCGATGCAGGATCTGGTCCTTGAGCTCCTGGAGTTCATCCTGACACGAAACTTTTTTCTTTTCAAGGATCGGTTCTTCCTCCAGATGCGGGGCACTGCAATGGGCGCGGCGTGCGCGCCGTCGTACGCAAATCTCTTTCTCGGCTATTGGGAGAGGGAGATTTTCGGCGACGGCGCCTACGCCGCTTCCCATTTGCAGTGCTGGCTTAGATACATCGATGACGTGCTCATCATCTGGGGGGGAACCGACCTTGAATTATCATCTTTTATGTTTGCGTTAAATTCGAATGATCGTAATGTCAGGATGACCTTCAGGAGTAGTTCGGAGACCATGGACTTTTTGGATGTTAGTATCTCAATCCAGCCAGATAGGTCTGTTCATACCGACGTATTCCGTAAGGAGACGTCGGTGAACAGCCTATTACATGCATCATCCTCCCACCTTCCCTCGACCATCAGGGCAATTCCTGTGGGGCAGTTTCTAAGGATTAAGAGGATATGTTCGTCCAATCAGTCCTTTGATACACAGGCTAAGGATCTTTCCCAGCGATTCATAAATAGAGGATACAGTGCACGGAATATCAAACGAGCACATTCTAGGGCCTTGGCCACTTCCAGACACCAACTGTTATCAACATCTAATAAGAATGAGTCCGCAATTGGACCAATACGTTTTATATCTACCTTTAACAACCAGTGGGGGGAGATAAGACGTATTTTGGACAAACACTGGCCAGTACTAAAAACAGAACCGACGTTGGCGAGCGCTCTCCCCGATCACCCCCTGATGACAGCAAGGAGGGGTAAGAATTTGCGTGACATCTTGGTACACAGTCACTATGTGCATCAAGATGTCCTCCCCTTTAATATCGGGAAACCAAGATGGGGATGCTTCCCCTGTGGTTCGTGTGTGGCCTGTAAGAACATTGATAGGGCCTCCTCGTTTACATCGGCGGATGGTGCGAGAGAGTTCACGATCAGGCAGTACATCTCCTGCAGCACGGACCACGTAATTTATCTGGCAAAATGCGGATGCAATTTGCTATATGTTGGTTTAACAACTAGACAGTTGCGTGTACGTACACGTGAACATGTCAGAGATATTGTAGCGGCGAGAGATGTTGAGGATCTGAGCTCTCTTCGCACCATCCCCCGACACTTTAAGACGCATCATGATTGCAATCCTGCGTCTTTTAGGGTGAGGGCGATTGACAGATTACGTTTGGGTTCGAGAGGCGGCAATTACCAGCAGGCATTGTCGCGTCTCGAATGCAGATGGATTGTCATCTTGGGCACCATGACACCTGGGGGACTCAATGAGAAGTTGTCCTTTGCTCCATTTTTATGATGTCTTGCTTCAGTCTGGTGACTTCTACCCCACTCAGTCTTGGTTTATTCAGGTTGACTTGCAAAATGTATATGTATATTCATATATATATATTTTTTAGTAATTTGCCTCAGTGTCTTGTTTTTAATACCTTTTTTACTGATGTTGGTGTGTTTTCTATTGTTGTTTCGTCCCTATCTATAGGTTCTACTCGTTGCGCTTGAATTTTTACCGTCTCCCTGTTTTTCTGTTGATGAGACATTAATATACATCTTTTTACTATAAGAGATATCATCCTCAAGTTATATGGAGAATACTCACATCTACGGATCCGGGCTGTGTACCGGCGATTTGTCTTGTCTCCACTCTTTCTGTGATGGGAGGAGTATGTTGTGAGGGACGAAGGAGTTGAGAGGAAAAGGAGAAGGAAAGAAGAAAAAAGCTATTAAGAGTGAAATTTGCAATTGTCCATGCAGTAATTTGTATGGATATGATAAATTATTGTATATATTTGTCTCTCCTGCCTTTAGCTCTTCCCTAGTATAATATATATCCTTGTCCCCCTGCAAGAGTATTCCCATATTTATGTGTAGGTTCACAATTACAATTGACATCATTGCTTGATGTTATCTCTGATGTTTGATTCATATGTGTCATCTACTGTGGGGCAATATTTGATGGGATGATTTCTGTATATGTAGTATCGTGGGATCTGATATTTGGTTACATGAAGCTGTAAATATTTCCCACTATTGCCTAATTTTTATTTGCCCTCTTTGTTGCCCTTTTCTGTAATGGCCGCGGCTGTGGAGCGCGTGCGCGCTGGGACTCTAGGCACGCTCGCGCCAGCCGGCTTCCGTACGGAGTGACGCGCGCGCTCTGTGTGACGACACAGGAAGTGCGCGCGCTGTTTCCGGGAATGCCCTATGACGCGGCTCACTGCCGGAAGTCCCACCCCGCACGCGTCCAATCGCGGCTCGGCCATAGGATGGGAGCGGTATATTTAAGCGCGGGTACATCATGCCATGTCACACCACGGCCCCCCGAAGAAGATATCGAAACGTGCGCGTCGGGGCACGTTTTGCTCGGGTTCCATCCCCTTATCATGGGTGAGTGCAGTACAGGGACATATTAGATTTAGGTGTATTTGAGGTCTGTCACCTGTTTTGACATGTTTTATGCCTGGTTCATGGTCTGACTCTGTGGTCATATGATTGTCTACTGTTGTTATCCTTGTGTGTGCCTACTAATTTTAGGGTGCACACTTGGATACATCGGAGAGTGTATTGTTTCTACTGTCCGGAGTCTCCCTTAGACCATGTCCCCCTTTTGTTACTATCTTGTTATACTGCCCCCCTGACGGGATATGGATCCTTGGTCTGTTATGCTTCAGTGACATCTCCTGTCGAACCTGATCTGTATGTAATAATGTCTGTTTATGTCTTTATGTCACTTTTTGCTACTTATATGAATTTAATAAATATTTGCTATATTTTTGCAAAAAGTAGTGATTGATATCTCGCATCTTTTGCTGGTCTGTAGGATGACCTTGACTACCCGTTCCCTTGTCCTCTCATTTATATATTGATTCTTAGGGTGTAGTCTGTATGTAATGCAATTCATGTCACATCTTGCCCATACTCTCGTAATATATTGTCAGGTTAGAGCAGGCATCACAATGTGGATATGTGCTCGGTTCAGGCAGCACGAGCTTACATGCAGTGCATATTGCGTACAGCCTTGCAGCCTTGCTCCTTGTGTGAGACATGCTGCTGAAGTGGGGGCTCTGAGCCAGGATGACCCCCAGAGATTATATAAGCAGGTCCACAACCGGAGGTTGTGGCTTACCAGACAGTTTGTGTGCCCTCCAGATCCCACAGCCCGGACCCCCAGACAGATTAGCAGGGATGCTGCAGCCAGCACCGATCGGGAGAACGCTGATAAAATGGCGCCGGAGCGAGGAGAGGGGGCGGGACCTACTCTGAGAGCGGGATCTGGAGGGCCAAGGAGATTTACAGGGGAGGGGATATTTACTCAGAGGAGTGTCCCTCCCCTGTGCCGAACGGCCACTGGGCGGAGCCGCACTGTCCCTCTGCATGATTGACATGCAAGGGCAGTGGAATCGAAACTAGGCCTCAGGCGAAGCCGGGGCCTAAATTTAAGCGATGCGGCCGGCGCGCAGGCTCCATCGGCGCGGTTCTCAGGTGACAACCAGAGAACCGGCCGGAAATGTCAGAACAGTTACACAGCACACTCTCCCCAACAATAAAATACAAGGGACCCCCCGAACATAAACGTCTCAGATACTTAGCTTGTGAGACGCAGGGTTTCAAGTCCCTGGGGATGAGTGCTCCATCCAGCAGGATCCTGAAGGGCTGCGGATGGAGACCGGCCTCCTGCAAAGCAGGGAGAACCGTGCTGGCTCCCACTTCAAGCCAGAGCCCGAGGGATGGTGAAGGAGCGCGGCATGTAAGGCTCCAGCCCTGGAATCAACCTTAACAACACAGTGGGGTGAGAAGGGACATGCCGGGAGTCCAGGCTTGGACCCGCTTTTCTTCAAAAACTTTCCAAAATGAAAAATCAGATGAGAATGCATGTGTGGATGTATGCCTCCTGAACACAAAGCAATGAACTGGCTAGATTTGGTTATCCAGGGGGTGTATATGCTCAGAGGGAGGAGCTACACTTTTTTTAGTGTAGTACTTTGTGTGGCCTCCGGAGGCAGAAGTTATACACTTAATGTCTGGGTCTCCCATAGGAACGATAAAGAAAGGTGTTTACGGCAGGGCTGTGGAGTCAGTAAGCCAAATCTCCGACTCAGACTCCTCAATTTCCCCGAATCCCTCAAACATGGCTCATATTTAAGTGATAAAACTGTAGTAAAATAGTAACATGCACAGTCAGTATTAATGAACATAAAAACAAATGGTAAGGTTTTAATATTAGAGAGTGTAGGTACTATCCCAACTGGGTACACCTTGGCGTTGGTGGGATAGCTTTATGCTTTTTTTGATCAAAAACAGTGTTTACTAAGTACCCTATGTTTATATGCACTATGCTTTTATTTAGTTACAGCAGGGTATGTTTTCACAATTTTTCCCTTGGTTTCTCTTTGTCTAATGGCCAGTGTGAACATGAGCTCAGAAGCTCCATGTATACCATCTTATACTCCGGCTCACTTTTTTGTTTTTATGTAGTTTTTTGTATTCAGTACAAATGGGGTGTGGCCCTCCCTCTTGGTGAGCTGGACATTTCATTCTGTGAATCCCCCTGACTGTGTGTGTCCTGTTGGGACCCGGTCGCTCTCAGCCCTTAGCCACATTGAGGCCTATTTTAGACTCATGGTAAGGTTTTAATATTAGAGAGTGTAGGTACTATCCCAACTGGGTACACCTTGGCGTTGGTGGGATAGCTTTATGCTTTTTTTGATCAAAAACAGTGTTTACTAAGTACCCTATGTTTATATGCACTATGCTTTTATTTAGTTACAGCAGGGTATGTTTTCACAATTTTTCCCTTGGTTTCTCTTAGTATTAATGAACAGTTGAACTCTTCTTTAAGAGCAAGTGAAAAATTTTGCTAAAATGTTTGCTATGGTAATGGAATCTTTTCCCTGAGGCAATGCTTTGCCTGCTCCATGTCGTCCAAATACTTTTAAAAATTCCTCATTTGATGAGGCTGAACATACAGCAGCAGTAGCACTGGATAACAATTCCTCATCTGATGAGGCTGAAGATATAGGAGAAAGACTATCTGATTTACAGCAAAGCGGTCTAGGAGGAGTATTTCCACATACGGTAATATATCAAGTGTATTTCAGTTTTGTACCAAACCCTCCCAAAACTGAAGTACATATGAATATTAATACAAGGGAAGGTTTTAAATACACAAAAGAGGCGGAAATATTGAAAATAAAATGCCCACCTGGGCGTGAATGAGGTGTACTTTATTTAAAAAAAAAAAAAAACACAGCTAGTCATAACAAAAAATAACAAAAACTTGATAGCATATAGTCATTACTGCTGTGCTGTGTGTGTTATATCGTGTACTGCCTGAGGCTGAAGATATGGCAGAAGGATCTCTGGATGAACCAATTCGTCATCTGAAGAGGAGGAAGATATGGAGCAGTACCCATGGATGACCCAATTCCTCTTGCTTTTGGCCGTCCTATTGCTGCTCATCCTAACCACTCCCTGTCACAGCTTTTTCCTTCAGCAAGCTGTTGATCATCCAGGGATCTACGATGACTTGGGTCCACATAAGCAGCTGCCAGAAGAATTTTATGTTCTAATAGCAGTGTCTCTCGCAGTTTTATTGAAACAGCAATACCATCTACGATTAAACCTCCTTTTTGGGACAGAACCCTTGACGTGGGTTTCGCCTCACTCATCATCCAAGTTGCTCTGCAAAATCTTGCGCATGTGCAGACAGAGTCATTCCGACTCATGCAGGCGCAGTTCGCTCTGCCCTATCGCGGGCACAGATGAAAATATAGGTACGCTTGCGCGAGCCGGTGACGTCTTTGTGCACGCGTGAGAATTAGGTTGGGTACGGGGGATGACGCAGGTAACGTCATCCACATCGCCGGACATAATCTTGCGCCTACTCTAGTGTTTTACCATGGGAATACATGAAAGTTACCCCTGAATATTGTGAAATATTTCCTTTATTCTGCAATGCATGTAAACTGTTACTGATAATGTATTCAAAATAGGCAGAATAAAAAAACTCACGTTCCTGGTTGATATCCGCCAGGAAAATGCTGCCATTTCTGTAGTGCTCTTCATTCAGAGGGTCATGCCAATACTCTGCCTGGACCAAACTGAAAAAAGATACATTACATTTTTATTTTTCCTCCTACAAAATGATCAAGTATAGCTGATGATTGGCAACAGCAGTCATATGTATGGCATCTCTGCAGCAGTAAATACTGGTGGGGATCAAAGGCCGTGTCCTGTTCTGAGACCAGTAAGATTACCTTTTTCAGAAAGTGCAGTGGCCTGATATACAGCATGAACAGGAAAGCTCTATAGATGTCATTCTTAGAAGCTGCAGATCACCTCCCACAGAAGTGACTAGGAGCTGAGCCGAAATACCCAAGGAATGCACTCTACTCTGCAAGGAGCTTTGCTTTACCGACTCAGTTCACTACAGTGCTGGCCAAAGAAGGGAATTTTGTTTACTTACCGTAAATTCCTTTTCTTCTAGCTCCAATTGGGAGACCCAGACAGTGGGTGTATAGCTACTGCCCTCTGGAGGCCGCACAAAGAACTACACTTAAAAGTGTAAGGCCCCTCCCCTTCTGGCTATACACCCTCCCGTAGGAGTACAGATTCCTCAGTTTTAGTACCAAAGCAAGAAGGAGGAAAGCCAATAACAGTTTCAAAAACAAATTCAATCCGATAACACGATCGGAGAACTTAAGAAACAACATGAACAACATGTGCACCCGAAAAACGAAACCCTAAGAACAAATAGGGCGGGTGCTGGGTCTCCCAATTGGAGCTAGAAGAAAAGGAATTTACGGTAAGTAAACAAAATTCCCTTCTTCTTTTTCGCTCCTAATTGGGAGACCCAGACAGTGGGACGTCCAAAAGCAGTCCCTGGGTGGGTAAAAAGATACCACATGAACGGGCTGTCAGACAGCCTCTTCCTACAGGTGGGCCACCGCCGCCTGAAGGACCTGTCTACCTAGGCTGGCATCTGCCGAAGCGTAGGTATGCACTTGATAGTGTTTGGTAAACGTGTGCAGACTCGACCAGGTAGCCGCTTGGCACACTTGCTGAGCCGTAGCCTGATGCCGCAATGCCCAGGACGCACCCACGGCTCTGGTAGAATGGGCCTTCAGTCCAGATGGAATCGGAAGCCCAGCAGAACGGTATGTGTGAAGAATTGGTTCCTTGATCCACCGCGCCAGGGTGGATTTGGAAGCTTGCGATCCCTTATGCTGACCAGCGACTAGGACAAAGAGCGCATCAGAACGGCGTAGAGCCGCCGTGCGAGAAATGTAAATCCTGAGTGCTCTCACCAGGTCCAACAGATGTAAACCCTTTTCAAATTGGTGAACTGGATGCGGACACAAAGATGGTAAAGTGATATCCTGATTGAGATGAAAGGAAGAAACCACCTTGGGAGAAAACTCTGGAATTGGACGCAGTACTACCTTGTCTTGGTGAAACACCAGGAAGGGAGATTTGCAAGATAACGCCGCTAGCTCGGACACTCTTCGAAGAGACGTGACCGCCACAAGAAAAACTACCTTTTGTGAAAGCCGAGAAAGGGGAACCTCTTTCAAAGGCTCGAAAGGCGGCTTCTGGAGAGCAATGAGAACCTTGTTCAGATCCCAGGGTTCCAATGGCCGTCTGTAAGGAGGAACGATATGACAAACTCCTTGGAGAAACGTGCGTACTCTAGAAAGCTGTGCCAAGCGCTTCTGAAAGAATACGGATAGCGCGGAGACTTGACCCTTAAGAGATCTAAGCGACAAACCTTTTTCCAACCCAGACTGCAGGAAGGAAAGAAAAATTGGCAATGCAAATGGCCAGGGAGAAAACCCTTGAGCCAAGCACCACGCTAAGAATATCTTCCACGTTCTGTGATAGATCTTAGCTGAAGATGGTTTTCTAGCCTGTCTCATTGTGGCAACAACTTCATGAGATAAACCTGAGGCCGCTAGGATCCAGGACTCAATGGCCACACAGTCAGGTTCAGGGCCGCAGAATTCAGATGGAAAAACGGCCCTTGAGACAGCAAATCTGGACGGTCTGGTAGTGTCCACGGTTGGCCTACCGTGAGATGCCACAGATCCGGGTACCACGACCTTCTTGGCCAATCTGGAGCGACGAGTATGGCTCGATGGCAGTCGGACCTGATTTTCCGGAGAACTCTGGGTAACAATGCTAGAGGTGGGAACACATAGGGGAGTCGGAATTGCGACCAATCCTGAACCAAGGCGTCTGCCGCCAGTGCTCGGTGATCGTGAGACCGTGCCATGAAAACTGGGACCTTGTTGTTGTGCCGTGACGCCATCAGATCGACGTCCGGCGTCCCCCAGCGGCAACAGATCTGCTGAAACACGTCCGGGTGAAGGGACCATTCTCCTGCGTCCATGCCCTGGCGACTGAGAAAGTCTGCTTCCCAGTTTTCCACGCCTGGGATGTGAACTGCGGATATGGTGGACGCTCTGCTTTCCACCCACGTCAAAATCCGTTGGACTTCTTGAAAAGCTTGGCGACTGCGTGTTCCCCCTTGGTGGTTGATGTACGCCACCGCCGTGGAATTGTCCGACTGAATCCGAATCTGCTTGCCTTCCAGCCATTGTTGGAAGGCTCGCAGGGCAAGATAGATTGCTCTGATTTCCAGAACATTGATCTGCAGGGTGGACTCTTCCAGAGTCCACATCCCCTGAGCCCTGTGGTGGAGATACACCGCTCCCCACCCTGATAGGCTCGCATCCGTCGTGACCACTGCCCAGGACGGGGGAAGGAACGACCTTCCCTGTGACAATGAGGTGGGGAGAAGCCACCAACGCAGAGAGTCCTTGGCAGTCTGAGAGAGGGAGACAGTCCTGTCGAGGGACGTCGATTTCCCGTCCCATTGGCGTAGAATGTCCCATTGTAGAGGGCGCAGATGAAACTGCGCGAACGGGACTGCCTCCATTGCTGCTACCATCTTTCCTAGGAAATGCATGAGGCGCCTCAGTGAGTGCGACTGGCTCTGAAGGAGAGATTGCACTCCAGTCCGTAGCGAGCACTGCTTGTCCAGTGGAAGCTTCACTATCGCTGAGAGAGTATGAAACTCCGTGCCAAGATAAGTCAGAGATTGGGTCGGGGTTAGATGAGACTTTGGAAAGTTGATAATCCACCCGAAACTCTGGAGAGTGTCTAGTGCCACCTTCAGACTGTGTTGGCATGCCTCTTGAGAGGGTGCCTTTATAAGCAGGTCGTCTAGATACGGGATGACCGAGTGACCCTGCGAGTGCAGAACAGCTACTACTGCTGCCATGACCTTGGTGAAGACCCGGGGGGCTGTTGCCAGACCGAAAGGTAACGCTACGAACTGCAGGTGTTCGTCGTGTATGACGAAGCGTAGGAAACGCTGATGCTCTGGTGCGATCGGCACGTGGAGATACGCATCTTTGATATCTATTGATGCTAGAAAATCTCCTTGAGACATTGAAGCTATGACGGAGCGTAGGGATTCCATCCGGAACCTCCTGACTTTTACGTGTCTGTTGAGCAACTTTAGATCCAGGACGGGCCGATACGATCCGTCCTTTTTTGGGACCACAAACAGATTGGAGTAAAAACCGTGACCTTGTTCCTGAAGAGGGACGGAGGTCACCACTCCTTCCGCCTTTAGAGCGGCCACCGCCTGCAACAGAGCATCGGCTCGGTCTGGTGGTGGAGAAGTTCTGAAGAAACGAGTTGGCGGACGAGAACTGAACTCTATCCTGTACCCGTGAGACAGAATATCCCTCACCCAACGGTCTTTGACGTGTGACAGCCAGATGTCGCCAAAGTGGGAAAGCCTCCCACCGACCGCGGGTGTGGGAATCGGAGACCGCAAGTCAGGAGGACGCCGTCTTGGCAACGGTTCCTCCGGCTGTCCTTTTTGGGCGTGACTGAGACCTCCAAGAATCTGAGCGTCTCTGGTCTTTTTGAGTCTTTTTTGACGAGGCGAATTGGGACCTGCCCGGTCCTCGAAAGGACCGATAACCAGACTGACCCTTCCTCTGTTGGGGTCTGTTTTGTCTGTGTTGCGGTAAGGATGAGTCCTTACCCTTGGAGTGTTTGATGATTTCATCCAAACGCTCTCCAAACAATCGGTCACGAGAAAAAGGCAAATTGGTTAAGCACTTCTTGGAATGAGAATCTGCTTTCCAATGTCTCAACCACAGGGCCCTACGCAAAACAACGGAGTTGGCTGACGCCACTGCCGTGCGGCTTGTAGCGTCAAGAACAGCATTAATCGCGTACGACGCGAATGCCGCCATTTGCGAGGTCAATGGTGCTACCTGCGGGGCAAATGCACGTGTGACGGAGTCAACTCGCGCAAGCCCGGCTGAGATAGCTTGGAGTGCCCATACGGCTGCAAAAGAAGGCGCTAATGACGCTCCAATCGCTTCATAGATGGATTTCAGCCAGAGCTCCATCTGCCTGTCAGTGGCATCTTTAAGTGCCGCTCCATCTTCAACTGCAACCAAGGATCTAGCTGCAAGCCTGGAAATTGGAGGATCCACTTTTGGACACTGGGTCCAACCCTTGACCACCTCAGGGGGAAAAGGATAGCGTGTATCTTTAAGCCGTTTAGGAAAACGCCTTTCAGGATAAGCGTGGGGTTTCTGGATTGCGTCTCTAAAGTCAGCGTGGTCCAGAAAAGTGCTTAAAGTACGCTTAGGGTATCTGAAATGGATTCTCTCGTGCTGCGAAGCTGACTCCTCTACAAGAGGAGCTGGTGGGGAAATATTTAACATCTTATTGATGTTAAATATAAGATCATTAACTATGGCGTCACCATCTGGTGTATCTAGATTGAGAGCGGTCCCAGGATCAGAATCCTGATCAGTTACGTCCGCCTCATCACCCATAGATTCATCTCGCTGGGATCCTGACCATTGAGATGAATGTGAAGGCCCGTCATAGCGAGCCCGCTTAGGCTGCCCGGGGCCATCGTCCGAGTCAGAGTCTTCACCCTGAGGTGTATATGCCCGTCCCGGAGCTTGGAGCTGAGGGGGACCAGGGGGCAATGATTGCACAGTGTCCGTGGCCTGAAGTACAGGCCTAGCTCGCAATGTGTCAAGAATTTGTGACATAGTGAGAGACATTCTGTCAGCAAAAGCTGCAAACTCAGTTCCTGTCACCTGGACAGCATTCACAGGTGGTACACCCTGGGTCACGTCCAGCAGAGGTCCCGACTGTGCAAGCGCCGCAGGGGCCGAGCACTGCACACAATGGGGGTCCGTGGAGCCTGCCGGTAGAAAAGTCCCACATGCGGTGCAGGAAGCATATAATGTCTGTGCCTTGGCACCCTTGCGTTTTACGGACGACATGCTGCTGGCTCTCTGCAATGTGAGAGAGTCTATAGCCAAAGGGCGACCAGCGCTATGCAATACAAAGTATTTGTAGAAACAAAATACTAAGAATACTACTGGCACAAGAGGGGGTGAGCCCTGAGGGCTGCTTACCGCCCGCTGAATAGCGGGTAAGAGGCTGCAGAATTCCTTGTCTGGGTCTCCCCGGCTCCCCTCTGCAGCTCAGCGTGTCAGCAGGAATGGCTGCCGGCGTCTGTGGAGAGGGGCGGTCCGTGGGAGTTCCCAAACAAAAGTGCGGGAAACAGTGTCCCCTCTGTGCCGATTGTGAGGGCTGGAGTATGTAAAAACGACTCCAGCCCTCAGCGCTGATGCACTGGCCAGCGTCCCGCCCCTCTCCTGACTGGCAGGTCTGGGGGCGGGAACGAACGGAAGCAGGCCGCAAAAGCCGGGGACTCGAGTTATCAGCGCGGCCGCCGTAAAAGCGCGGGCCGCGCTGAAGTCCCCGGCGCACCACAAGTGCCAGCCGCGCCGCAGTCCCAGCGGCCGGCATGACCGATTCCTAGACGTGGCCAGCGTCCCGCCCCTCTCCTGACTGGCAGGTCCGGGGGCGGGAACGAACGGAAGCAGGCCGCAAAAGCCGGGGACTCGAGTTATCAGCGCGGCCGCCGTAAAAGCGCGGGCCGCGCTGAAGTCCCCGGCGCACCACAAGTGCCAGCCGCGCCGCAGTCCCAGCGGCCGGCGCGACCGATTCCTAGAAGTGTGCCTGCTTCAGCGAAGCTGAATGAGGCCATGGCACAAGCGCCGTAGCGCTGATGTCCCCCGGCGCACTACAACACCCAGCATGCTGCGGTGTGAGCGCCAAATGCACGGGGACACAGAGTACCTTGAGGAAGCAGGGCCATGTCCCTGATGTACTCCGCTCCATCCAGCATCTTCTCCAGGGGCTGTAGATGGAGCACGGTCTCAGTGCCTGGAGACCAGTAAATCCCACTTCACCCAGAGCCCTGTAAAAAGGGATGGGGAAGGAATCAGCATGTGGGCTCCTGCCGCCGTACCCGCAATGGGTACCTCAACCTTACAAACACCTCCGACATACAGTGGGGTGAGAAGGGAGCATGCTGGGAGCCCTGTATGGGCCCTCTTTTCTTCCATCCGACATAGTCAGCAGCTGCTGCTGACTAAAAACAATGGAGCTATGCGTGCGTGTCTGACCTCCTTGCGCACAAAGCTAAAACTGAGGAATCTGTACTCCTACGGGAGGGTGTATAGCCAGAAGGGGAGGGGCCTTACACTTTTAAGTGTAGTTCTTTGTGCGGCCTCCAGAGGGCAGTAGCTATACACCCACTGTCTGGGTCTCCCAATTAGGAGCGAAAAAGAAAGTATTGGCACCCCTGCAATTCTGTCAGATAATACTCAGTTCACTATATAAATACAGCAAAATAGACAACACGCCTCATGTTTCCACGCTAAAAACATTATTCAATTGTAAAAAGTTACCCCATCAGTATGTACTCACATATCAATATGAAACCTACAATGTTGGTACAAAATACCTACATATAATGGAATGACCACCCACCAATAATAAAAAAAAAATATAAATTTTATTAGATAAAGGGAATTTTGTTTACTTACCGTAAATTCCTTTTCTTCTAGCTCCAATTGGGAGACCCAGACAATTGGGTGTATAGGCTATGCCTCCGGAGGCCGCACAAAGTATTACACTAAAAGTGTAAAGCCCCTCCCCTTCTGCCTATACACCCCCCGTGCTCCCACGGGCTCCTCAGTTTTGGTGCAAAAGCAAGAAGGAGGAAAAAAATTATAAACTGGTTTAAAGTAAATTCAATCCGAAGGAATATCGGAGAACTGAAACCATTCAACATGAACATGTGTACACAAAAAAAACAGGGGCGGGTGCTGGGTATCCCAATTGGAGCTAGAAGAAAAGGAATTTACGGTAAGTAAACAAAATTCCCTTCTTCTTTGTCGCTCCATTGGGAGACCCAGACAATTGGGACGTCCAAAAGCAGTCCCTGGGTGGGTAAATAATACCTCATAATAGAGCCGTAACGGCTCCGTCCTACAGGTGGGCAACCGCCGCCTGAAGGACTCGCCTACCTAGGCTGGCATCCGCCGAAGCATAGGTATGCACCTGATAGTGTTTCGTGAAAGTGTGCAGGCTCGACCAGGTAGCCGCCTGACACCTGCTGAGCCGTAGCCTGGTGCCTCAAAGCCCAGGACGCACCCACGGCTCTGGTAGAATGGGCCTTCAGCCCTGAGGGAACCGGAAGCCCAGCAGAACGGTAAGCTTCGAGAATTGGTTCCTTGATCCACCGAGCCAGGGTTGATTTGGAAGCCTGTGACCCTTTACGCTGGCCAGCGACAAGGACAAAGAGTGCATCCGAGCGGCGCAGGGGCGCCGTACGAGAAATGTAGAGTCTGAGTGCTCTCACCAGATCTAACAAGTGCAAATCCTTTTCACATTGGTGAATTGGATGAGGGCAAAAAGAGGGTAAGGAGATATCCTGATTGAGATGAAAAGGGGATACCACCTTAGTTAGAAATTCCGGAACCGGACGCAGAACCACCTTGTCCTGGTGAAACACCAGGAAAGGGGCTTTGCATGACAATGCTGCTAGCTCAGACACTCTCCGAAGTGAAGTGACTGCTACTAGGAAAACCACTTTCTGCGAAAGGCGTGCGAGAGAAATATCCCTCATTGGCTCGAACGGTGGTTTCTAAAGAACCATCAGCACCCTGTTCAGATCCCAGGGTTCCAACGGACGTTTGTAAGGAGGGACGATGTGACAAACCCCCTGCAGGAACGTGCGTACCTGTGGAAGTCTGGCCAAGCGCTTCTGAAAAAACACAGAGAGCGCAGAGACTTGTCCCTTAAGGGAGCCAAGCGACAAACCCTTTTCCAATCCGGACTGAAGAAAGGACAGAAAAGTGGGCAAGGCAAATGGCCAGGGAGAAAAACCCTGATCAGAGCACCATAACAGGAATATTTTCCACGTCCTGTGTAGATCATGGCGGACGTTGGTTTCCTAGCCTGTCTCATAGTGGCAATGACCTCTTGAGATAATCCTGAAGACGCTAAGATCCAGGACTCAATGGCCACACAGTCAGGTTGAGGGCCGCAGAATTCAGATGGAAAAACGGCCCTTGAGACAGCAAGTCTGGTCGGTCTGGTAGTGCCCACGGTTGGCCGACCGTGAGATGCCACACATCCGGGTACCACGACCTCCTCGGCCAGTCTGGAGCGACGAGGATGGCGCGGCGGCAGTCGGCCCTGATCTTGCGTAACACTCTGGGCAACAGTGCCAGCGGAGGAAACACATAAGGGAGTTGAAACTGCGACCAATCCTGAACTAAGGCGTCTGCCGCGAGAGCTCTGTGATCGTGAGAACGTGCCATGAATGCCGTGACCTTGTTGTTGTGCCGGGACGCCATTAGGTCGACGTCCGGCATCCCCCAGCGGCAACAGATCTCCTGAAACACGTCCGGGTGAAAGGACCATTCCCCTGCGTCCATGCCCTGGCGACTGAGAAAATCTGCTTCCCAGTTTTCCACGCCCGGGATGTGAACTGCGGAGATGGTGGAGGCCGTGGCTTCCACCCACATCAAAATCCGCCGGACTTCCTGGAAGGCTTGCCGACTGCGTGTTCCTCCTTGGTGGTTGATGTAAGCCACCGCTGTGGAGTTGTCCGACTGAATTCGGATCTGCTTGCCTTCCAGCCACTGCTGGAACGCTTTTAGGGCTAGATACACTGCCCTGATCTCCAGAACATTGATCTGAAGTGAGGACTCCTGCCGAGTCCACGTACCCTGAGCCCTGTGGTGGAGAAAAACTGCTCCCCACCCTGACAGACTCGCGTCCGTCGTGACCACCGCCCAGGATGGGGGTAGGAAGGATTTCCCCTTCGATAATGAAGTGGGATGAAGCCACCACCGAAGGGAAGCTTTGGTTGCCTGAGAGAGGGAGACGTTCCTGTCGAGGGACGTCGGCTTCCTGTCCCATTTGCGTAGGATGTCCCATTGAAGAGGACGCAGGTGAAACTGCGCGAAAGGGACTGCCTCCATTGCTGCCACCATCTTCCCCAGGAAGTGCATGAGGCGCCTCAAGGGGTGTGACTGACCTTGAAGGAGAGATTGCACCCCCGTCTGTAGTGAACGCTGCTTGGTCAGCGGAAGCTTCACTATCGCTGAGAGGGTATGAAACTCCATGCCAAGATATGTCAGCGATTGGGCCGGTGTCAGATTTGACTTTGGAAAATTGATGATCCAACCGAA
The DNA here is from genome assembly GCF_048569485.1 of Anomaloglossus baeobatrachus. NCBI lineage: Eukaryota > Metazoa > Chordata > Amphibia > Anura > Aromobatidae > Anomaloglossus > Anomaloglossus baeobatrachus. The sequence continues at coordinate 424,487,959 of NC_134354.1, read as the reverse complement.
ACTCTGGAGAGTCTCCAGAGTAGCGGTGAAGCTGTGCTGGCATGCCTCTTGAGAAGGAGCCTTGACCAGCAGATCGTCTAAGTAAGGGATCACCGAGTGACCCTGAGAGTGGAGGACCGCAACTACTGCAGCCATGACCTTGGTGAAAACCCGTGGGGCTGTCGCCAGGCCGAACGGCAGTGCCACGAACTGAAGGTGTTCGTCTCCTATGGCGAAGCGCAGGAAGCGCTGATGCTCTGGAGCAATCGGTACGTGGAGATAAGCATCTTTGATATCGATCGATGCAAGGAAATCTCCTTGGGACATTGAGGCGATGACGGAGCGGAGGGATTCCATCCGGAACCGCCTGGCCTTTACGTGTTTGTTGAGCAGTTTTAGGTCCAGGACAGGACGGAAAGACCCGTCCTACTTTGGAACCACAAACAGGTTGGAGTAAAAACCGTGACCCTGTTGCTGAAGAGGAACAGGGACCACCACTCCTTCTGTCTTCAGAGTGCCCAGCGCCTGCAGAAGAGCATCAGCTCGCTCGGGAGGCGGAGATGTTCTGAAAAATCGAGTCGGAGGACGAGAGCTGAACTCTATCCTGTAACCGTGAGACAGAATGTCTCTCACCCAACGGTCTTTTACCTGTGGCAGCCAAATGTCGGAAAAGCGGGAGAGCCTGCCACCGACCGAGGATGCGGTGTGAGGAGGCCGTAAGTCATGAGGAAGCCGCCTTCGTAGCGGCACCTCCGGCGGTCTTTTTAGGGCGTGATTTAGACCGCCATGGATCGGAGTTCCTCTGATCCTTCTGAGGCCTTTTGTACGAGGAGAATTGGGACCTGCCCGCACCCCGAAAGGACCGAAACCTCGACTGTCCCCTCCTCTGTTGGGGTAATTTTGGTTTGGCCTGGGGTAAGGATGTTTCCTTTCCCTTGGATTGTTTGATGATTTCATCCAGCCTCTCACCAAACAAACGGTCGCCAGAAAATGGCAAACCGGTTAAGCACTTTTTGGAAGCCGAATCTGCCTTCCATTCCCGTAGCCACAAGGCCCTGCGTATTGCCACCGAATTGTCGGCTGCAACCGCCGTACGGCTCGCAGAGTCCAGGACAGCATTAATAGCGTAGGACGCAAATGCCGACGTTTGAGAAGTTATGGACGCCACTTGCGGCGCAGACGTACGTGTGAGTGCGTCAATTTGCGCTTGACCCGCTGCAATAGCTTGGAGTGCCCATACGGCTGCGAATGCTGGAGCAAAAGACGCGCCGATAGCTTCATAGATGGATTTCAACCAGAGCTCCATCTGTCTGTCAGTGGCATCCTTGAGCGAAGCCCCATCTTCAACTGCAACTATGGATCTAGCCGCCAGTCTGGAGATTGGAGGATCCACCTTGGGACACCGAGTCCAGCCCTTGACCACGTCAGGGGGGAAGGGATAACGTGTATCCTTAAGGCGCTTGGAAAAACGCTTATCTGGACAAACTCGGTGTTTCTGGACTGCCTCTCTGAAGTCAGAGTGATCCAGAAACATACTCGTTGTACGCTTGGGGAACCTGAAACGGAATTTCTCCTGCTGAGAGGCTGACTCCTCCACTGGAGGAGCCGAAGGAGAAATATACAACATTTGATGTATGGACGCGATAAGATCATTCACTATGGCGTCACCATCAGGAGTATCAAGGTTGAGAGCGGCCTCAGGATCAGAATCCTGATCAGCTACCTCCGCTTCATCATACAGAGAGTCCTCCCTCTGAGACCCTGAACAATGTGATGAGGTCGAGGGGATTTCCCAGCGAGCTCGCTTAGGCGGTCTGGGGCTGCGGTCCGTGTCAGAGACCTCACCCTGGGATCTATGAGACACCCCGGGGGAACATTGTTGTTCCAACTGAGGGGAACCAGGGGGCAATGATTCCACAGTGCCCATGGTCTGAGATACCGGTCTGGACTGCAAAGCTTCTAGAATCTTAGCCATAGTCTCAGAAAGTCTGTCAGTAAAAACTGCAAACTCCGTCCCTGTCACCTGGACAGTGTTAGCTGGTGGTTCCCCCTGGGCCCCCCTTAGCAGAGGCTCCGGCTGAGCAAGTGCCACAGGGGCCGAGCAGTGCACACAATGAGGGTCAGTGGAACCTGCCGATAGCGAGGTCGTACATGCGGCGCAGGCAGCATAGAAAGCCTGTGTTTTGGCACCCCTGCCTCTTGTGGGCGCCATGCTGTTGTCTCCCCTGAGCAACACAATAGGGTATATAGCCAGAAATCAACCGTGCACCATACAGTGTAAAGTATAGCCTATAAACATATAATCTATAATTACACTTCTGCACAAGTGGGGCCAGCACCTCAGGTGCTGCTTACCGCCCGCTTAAAGCGGTTGTGTGGCCACCAGAATCCCTGCCTGGGTCCCCCAGAGCTTGTCTCCCCTCTGCAGCGTCAGAGGAGCTGACAGGAATGGCTGCCGGCGTCCTGAGGAGAGGAGGGAGCCGTGGGCGTGACCCAGAAAGTGCGGGAACTGGTGCCCCACTGTGCACAGTGAGGGGGGTGGAGTATGCAAAGCATGCTCCAGCCCTCAGTGCTGCCGTCCTGTACAGCGTCCCGCCCTTCCCCTGACTGGCAGGGCTGGGGGCGGGAAGAAAAAGAGACTAGGCCGCAAAAGCCGGGGACTCGAGTTATAAGCACGGCCGCCGTATAAGCGCGGTCGGCGCGGAAGTCCCCGGCGCACTAACAGTCCCAGCCGCGCCGCAGTGATAACAATGGCAGCGGCGGTCAGCGCGGCAGTCCCATACACTAACACACTCAGCGACGCTGCAGTGTGTAATGGCACAAACGCGGTCAGCGCCGCGGTCCCCGGTGCACTAGCACACCCAGCAATGCTGGAGTGTTGCTGTGCACGGTCCCCACGGGGACACAGATTACCTCAAAGTAGCAGGGCCATGTCCCTGAACGATACTCAGCTCCTATCCAGCAGAGTCCTCAGGAGCTGTGGATGGAGCACGGTCTCAATGCCTGAAGACCGATTAGGATCCCACTTCACCCAGAGCCCTAAGGGGGATGGGGAAGGAAAACAGCATGTGGGCTCCAGCCTCCGTACCCGCAATGGATACCTCAACCTTAACAACACCGCCGACAAGAGTGGGGTGAGAAGGGAGCATGCTGGGGGCCCTGTTAAGGGCCCTCTTTTCTTCCATCCGACATAGTCAGCAGCTGCTGCTGACTAAGCTGTGGAGCTTGCGTGCATGTCTGCCTCCTTCGCACAAAGCAAAAAACTGAGGAGCCCGTGGGAGCACGGGGGGTGTATAGGCAGAAGGGGAGGGGCTTTACACTTTTAGTGTAATACTTTGTGCGGCCTCCGGAGGCATAGCCTATACACCCAATTGTCTGGGTCTCCCAATGGAGCGACAAAGAAAATTAAAAAACATCAGTAATAAAACAACAAGCCAGCAAGGGGAGATTAAAGGCAACATGTCGCCAGTTTTTTGGCCTATAAGCTGTGGCCAACACCACCAGGCTCTTATATACAGCATGTTAGAATGCCGTATATAAGAACCCAGGCCGCTGTGTAGAACATAAAAAAACCCACTTTATAATACTCACCTAAACCGGTCACTGCAATGGAGGTGGCTCAGACGGGCGTCTTCATCCTCTAGTGCCAGAGCCGCCTCTTTCGGTCATCTTCATCTTCTTTTTGAAGCCGCGGTGAATGACGTGTCTACGTCATACACACTCGCCGGTCCAAAGCATGTGCACTACAATACTTTGATCTGCCCTGCACAGGGCAGATCAAAGTGCGCCTGCTCAGGACCTGAATGCCGGCGAGTGTGTATGACGTCGGACGCGTCATGCATGCCGGCTTCAGAATATGGAGGACAAAGATGGCCAAAAGAGCAGGCGCTGGCACCAGACAACGGAGACACCCATCCGACCAGTCTGCACCAGAGCGACCTCCTAGGTAAGTATTATAAGGTGTTTTTTATGTTCTACACAGCGGCCTGGGCTCTTATATACAGCATGTTATATTGTGCAAATACAACTTTGTCAGTTTTTAAATAACTGATGTCTGCTGGATCCGGGGTTTTTTTGGCTTTTTTTTTAAAACATGGGAATCTATAGAGAACGGATCCGTTAATGGATTGCTGTTTAGTCATCCGTTATTCTTGCATTTGTAACGCATCCATCATTTTTCTTACAGGATCTGTTACAATTAGAGATAAATAACAATTAGAGATAAATAGCAATCTGTTAGGCTGCTTTCACACATCCGTGCGGCTAAATATGCCGCTTCCGGTTTTTGCCGGATGTGGCATATTTAGCCCATGCGGCTGCCGGATGGAACGTTGCCTGTCACGTTTTTTTGTGTGGCGAAAAAAAACGCATCGCGCCGGATTCGGCGCGACTTACAATGCAAGCCTATTGACGCCGGATGCAACGTCCTGCGGCAAAAAACGTATCCGGCCGCTGGATGCGGTTTTTTGAACTGCGCATGCTCAGTATCATACCGGATCCATCAAAAAACGGACGGGCCGCATGGAAAAACTTATGCAACGGATCAGTTTTTTTTGCCGCATCCGTTGCATAGGTTTTTGAGCCGGATTATGCCTGATGCAAAAAAACTGATGTGTGAAAGCAGCCTTAACTGAGCTGTTCTCCATAGACTGAAATGTTAAAAAAAAAAAAAAAAAAACCCAGCAGAAATCATTTTGATCAACGGATCTCTGCAGCATCCATTCTAACAGATGGTTACGGGACATATGAACTCAGCCTAACCATGACCATTACAGCTTCCAGAAAGAGTAAAGCAGCTCTTCATACTTACTGTTCCTGAACAAGTTTGGTATAGGCACCAGCATTTAACGTCTCTCTAATCCAATCACAAATGTGGGAGCTTTCTCCAGGGCATCGAGGGAAGCCATATACCCCTAAACATAAAGACAAAAGTAATTAATAAAATCATACATACCATTAAATGAAAATATTCAAAGTAGTTTGGTTTTTTTCTATCACCCCCCGTTTTGTCAATACAGTGTATGGTAAAATGAACCCTGCAGCTTATCTTGGAAAAACAAGCCCTTATTTGGCTAAGGGAAATTATATACCGTATTTTTCGGACTATAAGACGCACCTGACCATAAGATGCACCCTGGTTTTAGAGTAGGAAAATAGGAAAATAAAATTTTAAGCAAAAAATGGAGTCATGACACACTGTTATGGGGCGAGGATCTGCTGCTAACACTGTTATAGGGGTAATGTCCCCAAATTCTCTACTAAGATACCCCATCCTGGTAATGATCCTCCTGCCTTGTATATACCCCCATCCTTGCTCATAATATACCCCCATGCTGGTATACGGCCCGCAACCTGTGGCACATAAAAAAAAAAAAATAAAAAAAGAAGGGAATTTTGTTTACTTACCGTAAATTCCTTTTCTTCTAGCTCCAATTGGGATACCCAGACAATTGGGTGTATAGCTACTGCCTCCGGAGGCCACACAAAGCATTACACTTAAAAGTGTAAGGCCTCTCCCCTTCTGCCTATACACCCCCCGTGGGATCACGGGTTCCTCAGTTTTAGTGCCAAAGCAAGAAGGAGGAAAGCCAATAACCGGTTTAAGAACAAATTCAATCCGAAGGAACATCGGAGAACCGAAACCAGTCAACATGAACAACATGTGTACCCGAACCAACAAAAATCCCTAAGCAAACAGGGCGGGTGCTGGGTCTCCCAATTGGAGCTAGAAGAAAAGGAATTTACGGTAAGTAAACAAAATTCCCTTCTTCTTTGTCGCTCCTAATTGGGAGACCCAGACAATTGGGACGTCCAAAAGCAGTCCCTGGGTGGGTATAATAACCCCTCGTGATAGGACCGTAAAAACAGCCCTACCCTACAGGTGGGCCGTCGCCGCCTGAAGGACTTGTCTACCTAGGCTGGCGTCCGCCGAAGCGTAGGTATGCACTTGATAGTGTTTGGTAAAAGTGTGCAGACTCGACCAGGTAGTCGCCTGGCACACCTGCTGAGCCGTAGCCTGGTGTCGTAATGCCTAGGACGCACCCACGGCTCTGGTAGAATGGGCCTTCAGCCCTGAGGGAACCGGAAGCCGAGCAGAACGGTAGGCTTCAAGAATTGGTTCCTTGATCCACCGAGCTAGGGTGGATTTGGAAGCTTGCGACCCTTTGCGCTGACCAGCGACAAGGACAAAGAGTGCATCCGAGCGGTGCAGGGGCGCCGTGCGGGAAATGTAGATCCTGAGCGCTCTCACGAGATCCAACAATGCAAATCCTTTTCACATTGATGAACTGGATGAGGGCACAAGGAAGGCAAGGAGATATCCTGATTAAGATGAAACGGGGATACCACCTTAGGGAGAAACTCCGGAATAGGTCGCAAGACCACCTTGTCCTGGTGAATCACCAGGAAGGGAGATTTGCATGACAGCGCTGCTAGCTCGGACACTCTCCGGAGAGACGTGACCGCTACTAGAAAGGCCACTTTCTGTGAAAGGCGAGAAAGGGAAACATCCCTCATAGGCTCGAAAGGCGGCTTCTGAAGAACAATTAGAACCCTGTTCCGATCCCAGGGCTCTAACGGCCGCTTGTAAGGAGGGACGATATCACAGACCCCTTGCAGGAACGTGCGTCCCTGAGGAAGTCGTGCTAGGCGCTTCTGAAAAAATACAGATAGCGCTGAGACTTGCCTCTTGAGGGAGCTGAGCGACAAACCTTTTTCCAACCCGGATTGCAGGAAGGAAAGAAAAGTAGGCAAACTAAATGGCCAGGGAGAGACTCCCTGAGCAGAGCACCAAGACAAGAATATTTTCCACGTCCTGTGGTATATCTTGGTGGAGGTAGGTTGTCTGGCCTGTCTCATGGTGGCAATGACCTCTTGAGACAATCCTGAACCCGCTAGGATCCAGGACTCAATGGCCACACAGTCAGGTTCAGGGCCGCAGAATTCTGATGGAAAAATGGCCCTTGAGACAGCAAGTCTGGTCGGTCTGGTAGTGCCCACGGTTGGCCTACCGCGAGGTGCCACAGATCCGGGTACCACGACCTCCTTGGCCAGTCTGGTGCGACGAGGATGGCGCGGCGGCAGTCGGACCTGATCTTGCGCAGCACTCTGGGCAACAGAGCCAGAGGTGGAAACATATAAGGAAGCCGGAACTGCGACCAATCTTGAACTAAGGCGTCTGCCGCCAGAGCTCGGTGATCGTGAGACCATGCCATGAAAACTGGGACCTTGTTGTTGTGCCGAGACGCCATTAGGTGGACGTCCGGCATCCCCCAGCGGCGACAGATCTCTTGAAACACGTCCGGGTGAAGAGACCATTCCCCTGCGTCCATACCCTGGCGACTGAGGAAGTCTGCTTCCCAGTTATCCACGCCTGGGATGTGAACTGCGGATATGGTGGAACAAAACCTATGAAATGAAACGAGTAAATCGAGCCAGAGAATAAATTCCATATATAAAAAATTTAGAAATCTTTATTGAAAAAGGTTAAAATAATTTCCTAAAAAAGAGGACACTGACAAAAGGTTCACGGCTACCAAAATGCTAATGTACAAACAAGTAGACATACATAATTACAATTTAATTTTTAATGAGACACACAATAGTCGCTACAAATGCTGCCAAGTAGACATAGAGAAAACAAATCTCCTCAAAAATACAGAGATGGACCCCGCCACACCAAGGCTATTTGCTTTAATATATTTCCATGGGGGTACCCCTGAGGGGGAGGGGAGAAGAGAGCTCCAATCACCACATATAAGAGTATTATCGGATCACAATATTCACCATACTCATATCCTCAAGTATATTCACCATATTCATGTCTCAGCCTTAATGGCATATAATATAGAAATCAAATCCACAGATAAATGGGAGAAATGTGGTGAAAAAAGGTTCTCCTAAGGACAAGGGGCAAAACCAAGCGGTGATAGGAGCTGCGCAATTGGCTCTATCAGAGGAGGTGCAAAATAAAGGACCCCAAAGGTAAAATACTTGCTGCCATACATCAAGATAAAGCCAAATAGTGGCAAATGGTAAGAATGGCAGACCGCTAGATAGATGGTTTAAAGATAGATAAAACCCAAGATGGGACAACAACACGGAAGTATGGAAACAATTCAAAAGGCAGCGAGAGGGTTACCTAAATAAAGCGTGTGCTCAGAATGACAGCCGAGAACCATAAAGAATGCCCCTACGCGCGCGTTTCGCGTCTAGCTTCTTCCAGGGGGTGCAGATAGGCAGTATACCCAGGTTTTTTATACTCACTATAAACCGTGATGAATGATGGCGCTCCTGCGTCCCGCCCTGCCCCCACGACCGCCGGGCGCGGCGTCTGACGTCACCGCGCTCAGCCCACGTCAGACGCGTCATGACGTGGACGGAGGGCGGCGAGGTACATACGACGCGTTGCCATAGCAGCCTGGGAGCCGGCCGAACACAGCAGCGCACGTCACGGTAGATCATAGAACCTGAGCGAAACTCCATGGTAACATAATACCGGACCATCAGAACATACTTAAAGTGACAACGTGCATAAGTTCAGGAATGCAACCATCGGAACCATATGGTATGCATATAATATATGTGATAATAAATAGGTGAACAGTGTAAAGAAAAAAAGAGGGTTAAAAATAATAATGAAAAAATAAATAAATAAATGAATAAATAAATAAAAAAAATAAGAAAAAGAATAAAGAAAAATAAGTGACAATAATAGCAGATGAACATATCGTGAAATCAAGTGAGACCAATAAATAGGCATATTAATGTACTAAATAAATACATACATAAGCGGAATACAAAAAATAAAGGTAATAATAAAAGATCAGACCTACTGGATTAAAATTAGATACATAAAACACAAAGTCAAGATGACAAAGAATAAGGTGGAAACATATAAGGAAGCCGGAACTGCGACCAATCTTGAACTAAGGCGTCTGCCGCCAGAGCTCGGTGATCGTGAGACCATGCCATGAAAACTGGGACCTTGTTGTTGTGCCGAGACGCCATTAGGTGGACGTCCGGCATCCCCCAGCGGCGACAGATCTCTTGAAACACGTCCGGGTGAAGAGACCATTCCCCTGCGTCCATACCCTGGCGACTGAGGAAGTCTGCTTCCCAGTTATCCACGCCTGGGATGTGAACTGCGGATATGGTGGAAGCCGTGTCTTCCACCACGTCAGAATCCGCCGGACTTCCTGGAAGGCTTGCCGACTGCGAATTCCTCCTTGGTGGTTGATGTATGCCACCGCTGTGGAGTTGTTCGACTGAATACGGATCTGCTTGCCTTCCAGCCACTGCTGGAAGGCTTGTAGAGCAAGATACAGTGCTCTGATCTCCAGAACGTTGATCTGAAGAGTGGACTCTTGCTGAGTCCACATACCTTGAGCCCTGTGGTGGAGAAAGACTGCTCCCCACCCTGACAGATTCGCATCTGTCGTCACTACCGCCCAGGAGGGGGGTAGGAAGGATTTCCCTTTCGACAATGAGGTGGGAAGCAGCCACCATCGAAGAGAATCCTTGGCCGCCTGAGAGAGAGAGACGTTGCTGTCGAGGGACCTCGACCTCCCGTCCCATTGGCGGAGAATGTCCCATTGTAGTGGACGCAGATGAAACTGCGCGAAAGGGAGTGCCCCTATTGCTGCCACCATCTTCCCTAGGAAGTGCATGAGGCGTCTCAAGGGGTGTGACTGACCGTAAAGGAGAGATTGCACCCCTGTCTGCAATGAACGCTATTTGACAAGCGGAAGCTTCACTACCGCTGAGAGAGTATGAAACTCCATGCCAAGATATGTTATCGACTGGGTCGGGGTTAGATTCGACTTGGAAAAGTTGATGATCCCCCCGAAACCCTGGAGGGCCTCCAGCGCCACGTTCAGGCTGTGTTGGCATGCCTCTTGAGAAGGCGCCTCGACCAGCAGATCGTCTAAGTAAGGGATCACGGAGTGTCCCTGAGAGTGTAGGACTGCAACTACAGCTGCCATGACTTTGGTGAAGACCCGTGGGGCTGTCGCCAGACCAAAAGGCAGGGCTACGAACTGAAGGTGTTCGTCTCCTATAACGAAGCGTAGAAAACGCTGATGCTCTGGAGCAATCGGTACGTGGAGATAAGCATCCTTGCTGTCTATCGATGCTAGGAAATCTCCTTGAGACATTGCGGCGATGACGGATCAGAGGGATTCCATCCGGAACCGTCTGGTTCCCACGTGGTTGTTGAGAAGCATTAGGTCCCGAACGGGACGGAAAGACCCGTCCTTTTTTGGTACCACAAACAAATTGGAGTAAAAACCGTGACCTTGCTCTTGAAGAGGAACAGGGATCACCACTCCTTCCGCCTTTAGAGTGCACACCGCCTGCAGGAGAGCATCGGCTCGGTCGGGAGGCGGAGACGTTCTGAAGAATCGAGGTGGAGGACGAGAACTGAACTCTATCCTGTACCCGTGAGACAGAATGTCTCGCACCCAACGGTCTTGGACCTGTGGCAGCCAAATGTCGCCAAAGCGGGAGAGCCTGCCACCGACCGAGGATGCGGAGGGAGGAGACCGGAAGTCATGAGGAAGCCGCCTTGGTAGCGGGTCTTCCGGCTGTCTTTTTTGGGCGTGACTGAGCCCGCCAAGAATCTGAACTCCTCTGATCCTTTTGAGTCCTTTTGGACGAGGATAATTGGGACCTGCCCGAACCTCGAAAGGACCGAAACCCCGACTGTCCCATCCTCTGTTGGGGTTTGTCTTGTCTGGGCTGAGGTAAGGATGAATCCTTACCCTTGGACTGTTTTATGATTTCATCCAAGCGCTCACCAAACAGCCGGTCACCAGAAAATGGCAAACTGGTTAAACATTTTTTGGAAGCAGAATCTGCTTTCCATTCCCTTTGCGTAAAACCACGGAGTTAGCAGATGCCACTGCCGTACGGCTCGTAGAGTCCAGGACAGCATTAATCGCGTAAGACGCCAATGCAGACATTTGAGAGGTTAAGGATGCCACCTGCGGAACAGATGTACGTGTGACCGTGTCAATCTGTGCAAGACCAGCTGAAATAGCTTGGAGTGCCCATACGGCTGCGAATGCAGGAGCAAACGACGCGCCGATAGCCTCATAGATGGATTTCAACCAGAGCTCCATCTGTCTGTCAGTGGCATCTTTAAGTGCAGCCCCATCCTCCACTGCAACTATGGATCTAGCCGCAAGCCTGGAGATAGGGGGATCCACCTTGGGACACTGGGTCCAGCTCTTGACCACATCAGGAGGAAAGGGATAACGTGTATCCTTAAGCCGTTTGGAGAAACGCTTATCTGGATAAGCGTGGTGTTTCTGGACTGACTCTCTAAAGACAGAATGGTCCAGAAAAATACTTAATTTCCGCTTGGGAAATCTGAAATGGAATTTCTCCTGTGAAGCTGACTCCTCCACTTGAGGAGCTGGGGGAGAAATATCCAACATTTTATTGATGGACGCGATAAGATTGTTCACTATGGCGTCACCATCAGGAGTATCTCGGGATCAGAATCCTGATCAGCTATTTCCGGCTCATCACACAGAGAATCCTCCTGCTGAGAGCCTGACCAGTGATATGATTTAGGGGGCCGCTCATAGCGAGCTCTCTTAGGCTGTCTGGGACTGTCGTCCGTGTCAGAGCCGTCACCCTGGAATGCATGGGACACCTCCGGAGCCCGGAGCTGTTCCAAATGAGGGGGACCAGGGGACAGTGATTCAACCGTGCCCATGGTCTGCGTTACTGGTCTAGACTGCAAAGTTTCTAGGATTTTAGTCATAGTCACGGATAATCTATCAGCAAAGCTGCAAACTCTGTCCCCGTCACCTGGACAGTATTCACAGGTGGTTCTCCCTGGGTCACCTCTAGCAGAGGCCCCGGCCGAACAAGTGCCACAGGGGCTGAGCACTGCACACAATGGGGGTCAGTGGAACCTGCCGGTAGAGTAGCCCCACATGCGGTACAGGCAGCATAGAAAGCCTGTGCCTTGGCACCCTTGGTTTTGCGGACGACATGCTGTTGTCTCAGAGCAATCCAAGAGGGTATATAGTGAAGAATTACCAGCGCCAGTACAGTGCAATGTATAGCATAAAAATACAAATGAACACTGCAGCACAAGTGGGGTAGGCACCAGAGGTGTCGCTTACCGCCCGCTGAAAGCGGGTGTGTGGTCGCTAGAATCCCGTGCCTGGGTCTCCCATAACTTGTCTCCCCTTCTCCAGCTCAAACAGCACGTCAGGAATGGCTGCCGGCGTTCAGTGAAGAGGGGCGGACCGTGGGCGTGCCTCAGACGAAGAGCGGGAAACCAGCGTCTCACTGTGTTCAGTGTGAGGGCTGGAGTATGTAAAGTAAACTCCAGCCCTCGGCGCTGACGTTCTGCACAGCGTCCCGCCCCCACTCTGACTGGCAGGCCTGGGGGCGGGAACGAAACGAACTAGGCCGGAAAAAGCCGGGGACTGTAGTAGTAAGCGCGGCCGTCAAATATGCACGGCGAGCGCGGAAGTCCCCGGCGAACCACAAGTCCCAGCCGCGCCGCAGTTAAAACTGACAACAGCGGCCGGCGCGACCGTTTCCAAACCATTAACTCCTTCAGCTAGCTGAAGATAGTGTGGCACACGCGCACAGCGCTATTGTCCCGGGCGCACTAACACACCCAGCAATGCTGGTGTGTGTGTGCGCGATTTGCACGGGGACACAGAGTACCTTAATGTAGCAGGGCCATGTCCCTGACGATACTCAGCTCCATGTCCAGCAGATCCCAGGGGCTGTGGATGGAGCACGGTCTCAGTGCCTGGAGACCGGTAAAATCCCACTTCACCCAGAGCCCTAAGGGGGATGGGGAAGGATGCAGCATGTGGGCTCCAGCCTCCGTACCCGCAATGGGTACCTCAACCTTAACAAACACCCGACAAGAGTGGGGTGAGAAGGGAGCATGCTGGGGGCCCTAGTATGGGCCCTCTTTTCTTCCATCCGACATAGTCAGCAGCTGCTGCTGACTAAACAGTGGAGCTATGCGTGGATGTCAGCCTCCTTCGCACAAAGCTTGAAAACTGAGGAACCCGTGATCCCACGGGGGGTGTATAGGCAGAAGGGGAGGGGCCTTACACTTTTAAGTGTAATGCTTTGTGTGGCCTCCGGAGGCAGTAGCTATACACCCAATTGTCTGGGTCTCCCAATTAGGAGCGACAAAGAAAACACAAACGCTCATACTCACCTTACCCCTTACCTCACTCCCTGCAGCATCGCTCCTCCTCCTGTCTGTGTCAGCGGCAGCGCCGCTGAGTGGAGCCGTCCCCGTTCCCCTGCAGCACCACGATGTCCTCCTGGCTGCCGGCAGCTGCGTGTGGTCACGTGCGCACAGCGATGACGTCACGTGCGCACAGCGATGACGTCACGTGCGCACAGCGATGACGTCACGTGCGCACAGCGATGACGTCACGTGCGCACAGCGATGACGTCACGTGCGCACAGCGATGACGTCACGTGCGCACAGCGATGACGTCACGTGCGCACAGCGATGACGTCACGTGCGCACAGCGATGACGTCACGTGCGCACAGCGATGACGTCACGTGCGCACAGCGATGACGTCACGTGCGCACAGCGATGACGTCACGTGCGCACAGCGATGACGTCACGTGCGCACAGCGATGACGTCACGTGCGCACAGCGATGACGTCACGTGCGCACAGCGATGACGTCACGTGCGCACAGCGATGACACGGTGCTACAGGGGAACGGGGACGGCTCCACTCAGCGGCCACCAGGAGGAGATTGCGGTACTGCAGGGGGAACGGTGACAGGTGAGTGTACTGATTCACTGCACCCAGCGCTGATGATGATGCACGGGGGGGCAGTGAATACAGCCGCACATGATCACTCCAGGCTGTAATTGCCAGGGGTGATCATGTGGGCCGGCTGTTTATCCCTCGCCCATCATCCCGCCCACCTGTCAGCGCTGAGATGATGGGGTGTGCATATTAAATGAGCAGGTCCACGTGGTCACGGCAGGCGCTGCTGCAGCCTGCTCATGCCCCCGATGACCTGCTCCACCGCAGCACCCTCATTCCGCGCAGCCCTACATTCAGACCATAAGACGCATCCCCCACTTTCCCCCAACATTTGGGGGGGGAAAAAAGTGCGTCTTATAGTCCGAAAAATACAATATATATTATATATATATATATATATATATATATATATATATATATATATATATATATATATATATATATATCCATACACTCTCACAAAAATGAAAAGTACCTAGTTTCACTTCTCAGATTCCACATATAACCCAGTACAATGAGAATATTGGACCCGTGTTATGCTTATGCATGTGATATGCCATCAATTTATGAGATACAAATACTCGCTTACTCATTTAACAATTTAAAGGGGTTGTCCACTGCTCGGACAAACCTTTCTCAAACACTATGTTTGCCCCAAATATTATTATAATAATAATAATAATAATAATAATAATAATAATAATAATAATAATAATAATAATAATCTATATATAATTGCCTTATTCTGTCTGTCTGTCATGCTCCAAAATAGTGTCCTTACGGTGACACAGCTGATTGGCCGCTGGGCTCGCCATGGCTCCGCCCCCCCACACGGATTGGCCTCTCGCCCCGGCTCTCTGCAGGCCCCGCCCCCCCCTCACACAATGCACGCTCGCTCTGGCCCAACTGACACGGAGCTCCGACTTCCAGGTGAGTACACACACACACATCAGATCACACTCACTCTCACACACACCACATCCACACACTCACAACATCCTGGGATATCGCTTGCTTCTACACCGGCTCCGTCACGATCCCAGCAGCGCCAGACATAACCTTGCGATGCTGGGATCTTAACGGAGCCCGTGAACGCTGGTAACCATTATACACATCGGGTAACTAAGGTCCATTAGTTACCCGATGTGTATCATAGTTACCAGTGTACACCGGCTCCCGGTACACATTTGCAGGGAGCCGGCATTATACTCTTCTCCCCCCAGGACTACTCCTCCTATTATACTCCTCTCTGAGTATAATAGGAGAACTATTATAGCATGGGGGATGTAGCCCGATGGGGGATGTAGCCCGATGGGGGATGTAGCCCGATGGGGGATGTAGCCCGATGGGGGATGTAGCCCGATGGGGGATGTAGCCCGATGGGGGATGTAGCCCGATGGGGGATGTAGCCCGATGGGGGATGTAGCCCGATGGGGGATGTAGCCCGATGGGAGTGCGCAGCATGGGGGATGTAGCCCGATGGGGGATGTAGCCCGATGGGGGATGTAGCCCGATGGGGGATGTAGCCCGATGGGGGATGTAGCCCGATGGGGGATGTAGCCCGATGGGGGATGTAGCCCGATGGGGGATGTAGCCCGATGGGGAGTGCGCAGCATGGGGGATGTAGCCCGATGAGGGGGATGTAGCCCGATGGGGGATGTAGCCCGATGGGAGATGTAGCCCGATGGGAGATGTAGCCCGATGGGAGATGTAGCCCGATGGGAGATGTAGCCCGATGGGAGATGTAGCCCGATGGGAGATGTAGCCCGATGGGAGTGCGCAGCATGGGGGATGTAGCCCGATGGGGGATGTAGCCCGATGGGGGATGTAGCCCGATGGGGGATGTAGCCCGATGGGGGATGTAGCCCGATGGGGGATGTAGCCCGATGGGGAGTGCGCAGCATGGGGGATGTAGCCCGATGGGGAGTGCGCAGCATGGGGGGGGGATGTAGCCCGATGGGGAGGTGCGCAGCATGGGGGGGGGATGTAGCCCGATGGGGAGTGCGCAGCATGGGGGGGGGATGTAGCCCGATGGGGAGTGCGCAGCATGGGGGGGGGATGTAGCCCGATGGGGAGTGCGCAGCATGGGGGGGGGGATGTAGCCCGATGGGGAGTGCGCAGCATGGGGGGGGGGATGTAGCCCGATGGGGAGTGCGCAGCATGGGGGGGGGATGTAGCCCGATGGGGAGTGCGCAGCATGGGGGGGGGATGTAGCCCGATGGGGAGTGCGCAGCATGGGGGGGGGATGTAGCCCGATGGGGAGTGCGCAGCATGGGGGGGGGGATGTAGCCCGATGGGGAGTGCGCAGCATGGGGGGGGATGTAGCCCGATGGGGGGGATGTAGCCCGATGGGGGGGATGTAGCCCGATGGGGGGGGATGTAGCCCGATGGGGGGGATGTAGCCCGATGGGGGGGGATGTAGCCCGATGGGGGGGGATGTAGCCCGATGGGGGGGGATGTAGCCCGATGGGGGGGGATGTAGCCCGATGGGGGGGGATGTAGCCCGATGGGGGGGGATGTAGCCCGATGGGGGGGGATGTAGCCCGATGGGGGGGATGTAGCCCGATGGGGGGGGGGGATGTAGCCCGATGGGGGGGGGGGGGATGTAGCCCGATGGGGGGGGGGATGTAGCCCGATGGGGGGGGGGATGTAGCCCGATGGGGGGGGGGATGTAGCCCGATGGGGGGGGGGGATGTAGCCCGATGGGGGGGGGGATGTAGCCCGATGGGGGGGGGGGATGTAGCCCGATGGGGGGGGGGGGATGTAGCCCGATGGGGGGGGGGGATGTAGCCCGATGGGGGGGGGGGATGTAGCCCGATGGGGGGGGGGATGTAGCCCGATGGGGGATGTAGCCCGATGGGGGGGATGTAGCCCGATGGGGGGGATGTAGCCCGATGGGGGGGATGTAGCCCGATGGGGGATGTAGCCCGATGGGGAGTGCGCAGCATGGGGGATGTAGCCCGATGGGGAGTGCGCAGCATGGGGGATGTAGCCCGATGGGGGGGATGTAGCCCGATGGGGGGGATGTAGCCCGATGGGGGGGATGTAGCCCGATGGGGGGGATGTAGCCCGATGGGGGGGGGATGTAGCCCGATGGGGGGGGGATGTAGCCCGATGGGGGATGTAGCCCGATGGGGAGTGCGCAGCATGGGGGATGTAGCCCGATGGGGAGTGCGCAGCATGGGGGATGTAGCCCGATGGGGAGTGCGCAGCATGGGGGATGTAGCCCGATGGGGAGTGCGCAGCATGGGGGATGTAGCCCGATGGGGAGTGCGCAGCATGGGGGATGTAGCCCGATGGGGGGGATGTAGCCCGATGGGGGGGATGTAGCCCGATGGGGGATGTAGCCCGATGGGGGATGTAGCCCGATGGGGGATGTAGCCCGATGGGGGGGATGTAGCCCGATGGGGAGTGCGCAGCATGGGGGATGTAGCCCGATGGGGAGTGCGCAGCATGGGGGATGTAGCCCGATGGGGAGTGCGCAGCATGGGGGATGTAGCCCGATGGGGGGGATGTAGCCCGATGGGGGGGATGTAGCCCGATGGGGGGGATGTAGCCCGATGGGGGGGATGTAGCCCGATGGGGGATGTAGCCCGATGGGGGATGTAGCCCGATGGGGGGGATGTAGCCCGATGGGGAGTGCGCAGCATGGGGGATGTAGCCCGATGGGGAGTGCGCAGCATGGGGGATGTAGCCCGATGGGGAGTGCGCAGCATGGGGGATGTAGCCCGATGGGGGGGATGTAGCCCGATGGGGGGGATGTAGCCCGATGGGGGGGATGTAGCCCGATGGGGGGGATGTAGCCCGATGGGGGGGATGTAGCCCGATGGGGGGGATGTAGCCCGATGGGGGATGTAGCCCGATGGGGGATGTAGCCCGATGGGGAGTGCGCAGCATGGGGGATGTAGCCCGATGGGGAGTGCGCAGCATGGGGGATGTAGCCCGATGGGGAGTGCGCAGCATGGGGGATGTAGCCCGATGGGGGGGATGTAGCCCGATGGGGGGGATGTAGCCCGATGGGGGGGATGTAGCCCGATGGGGGGGGGATGTAGCCCGATGGGGGGGATGTAGCCCGATGGGGGATGTAGCCCGATGGGGAGTGCGCAGCATGGGGGATGTAGCCCGATGGGGAGTGCGCAGCATGGGGGATGTAGCCCGATGGGGAGTGCGCAGCATGGGGGATGTAGCCCGATGGGGGGGATGTAGCCCGATGGGGGGGATGTAGCCCGATGGGGGGGATGTAGCCCGATGGGGGGGATGTAGCCCGATGGGGGGGATGTAGCCCGATGGGGGATGTAGCCCGATGGGGGATGTAGCCCGATGGGGGATGTAGCCCGATGGGGAGTGCGCAGCATGGGGGATGTAGCCCGATGGGGAGTGCGCAGCATGGGGGATGTAGCCCGATGGGGAGTGCGCAGCATGGGGGGATGTAGCCCGATGGGGGGGGATGTAGCCCGATGGGGGGGATGTAGCCCGATGGGGAGTGCGCAGCATGGGGGATGTAGCCCGATGGGGGGAGGATGTAGCCCGATGGGGGATGTAGCCCGATGGGGAGTGCGCAGCATGGGGGATGTAGCCCGATGGGGGAGTGCGCAGCATGGGGGATGGAGCACGATGGGGAATGCGCAGCATAGGGGATGGGGCACGATGGGGAGTGCGCAGCATGGGGGATGGAGCACGATGGGGAGTGCGCAGCGTGGGGGATGGAGCACGATGGGGGTGCGCAGCGTGGGGGATGGAGCACGATGGGGAATGCGCAGCATAGGGGATGGGGCACGATGGGAGGTGCACACCTCCCCCCAACACACACACACACACAAACACCCAACACCGCGACATACATAAATATACGCACATACCGCACACACACATTGCACAAAACATACCTCCCCCAAAACACACCACACCCACACAAACCGCGCAACACACACACACACACACACACACACAAACGCAACACACATACAACACTGCTCTCACCCCCAGCCACACCCAGACAACACCCAGAACATGTACAGCGCCCTACACAAACACTTGGTAACTACACATAGATAGAGATATAGAGATAGATATAGAGATAGATAGATATATAGATATATATCTATCAAAAATTATACATGAACTACACAATACGTAAATTCTAGAATACCCGATGCGTAGAATCGGGCCACCTTCTAGTAATAATAATAAACACATACTCTCCTATGCTGCTGTTCCAGCAATGTCGGCACTGGATCTCACGGGGCTTGTGTAACATTATGTCATGTGATCCCTTCAATTAACCATTGACCGCTTCACTGCTGAATCCTTTGCATGTAACTGACATATGGGGGAAGTAAGAACAGCTGCAGCCATCACTTCCTCTGGATATCCGATTGAAGGGGGGGGGGGGGGGTACGATGAAGTGGTTGCCGATAACATCACCCAGGCCCGGGAGAGGCAGTGTCGGCACTGCTAGAACAACGCCAGAGGCGAGTATAGGTGTTATTTTAACTTTGGCAAAACAAAGTGATCATGATTGAGAAGAGGTTGTCTGAGTGGTGGGAAATCCACAGACTAAATTTGTCAGAACAGCTGATATCGGCAGGATCAGCTGGCAGTAATGTGCATGGCAGATGCCATACTAATATCAGGGAAGAGAAACAAAATCTGACCTGTCAGATTTTCAATGGATAATCCTTTTGTTCTCCTGGAGAAAAGATACCCCCTAAAAAACAAGTCTGGTGGTGTCTCTCCCATAGAGAATACAGGAAAACTGGATTATGCTGAGCGTGTGTATATAGATGAGGATAGATGGCTGTTGGCAAACGACTGGCGAATAGCTATCTAATGGGTATAGGTTGCTATATGTGTTTATGTTGTCTACCTTGGTGCTGTCCTCCAAATGAGATAAGACTTTTCATGGGAGGTGAAGGACATCTCTGAACAACAGCCCTCCTGCACAAAAAAAAAAAAAAACAAAAAAAAAAAACACTGGTTTAGTCACAAATGTAAAGAACAGTTCCTTTTCCTACTATATCAGTCAATACAAATGTGGTAAAAATCAAAGTGTAATTTACTAATAAAATTTATTTACAGTACAGACCAAGCGTTTGGACACCTTCTCATCTCTAGAACAACTGTTAAGAGGAGACTTTATGCTGTAGGCCTTCATGGTAACATAGCTGCTAGGAAACCACTGCTAGGGACAGGCAACAAGCAGAAGAGACTTGTTTGGGCTAAAGAACACAAGGAATGGACATTAGACCAGTGGAAATCTGTGCTTTGGTCTGAGGAGTCCAAATTTGAGATCTTTGGATCCAGCCACTGTCTTTTTAGAAAAAGTGAACGGATGGACTCTACATGCCTGGTTTCCACCGTGAAGCATGGAGGAGGAGGTGTGATGGTGTGGGGGTGCTCTGCTGGTGACACTGTTGGGGATTTATTCAAAATTGAAAGCATATTAAACCAGCATGCCTACCACAGCATCTTGCAGCGGCATGCTATTCCATCCGGTTTGCGTTTAGTTGGACCATCATTTATTTTTCCATCAGGACAATGACCCCAAACACCTCCAGGCTGTGTAAGGGCTATTTGACTAAGAAGGAGAGTGATGGGGTGCTACGCCAGATGACCTGGCCTTCAGTCACCAGACCTGAACCCAATCGAGATGGTTTGGGATGAGCTGGACCGCAGAGTGAAGGCAAAAGTGCTAAGCATCTCTAGGAACTTCTTCAAGACTGTTGGAAAACCATTTCCGGTGACTACCCCTTGAAGCTCATCAAGAGAATGCCAAGAGTGTGCAAAGTAGTAATGAAAGCAAAAAGGTGGCTACTTTGAAGAACCTAGAATATAAAGACATATTTTCAGTTGTTTCACACTTTAAGTGTTTCATTCCACATGTTCTAATTCATAGTTTTGATGCCTTCAATGTGAATCTACAATCTTCAGAGTCCTGAAAATAAAGAAAAAAAAACTCTTTGAATGAGGAGTGTCCAAACTTTTGGTCTGTACTAAGAGATAGATATCTCTATATATCTCCTTTTCTAGGTAAAACAGTGCATATCTGCTTTAAAAACAAACAAACAATCTGGAAGAAAAACTAATGTCATCTGATGGAGATATCAGCCCAAACTGTCCAGAAGCACAAACGTGGCTCAGATGTGCTTGCACATCCACAAAGGAGAGGTGGAGATGAGCATCACAAGGTGATTTGTGGCTGCATGCCTTTGTGATAATTCCAACATGTTAGATCTTTATTATTCTAACTAGTGATTGAATTGTTGGCAGAACAAGAAACAGTGAGATTAAAAATGGTTGTCTAGCTGCAGGTTTTAAACAAAAGCTCAAAGTAATACTGACTTTACATCTAAAGTTGGGGGGGGGGTCACACGTAGCAACGCAGCAGCGATCACGACGACGACCTGACCTTATCAGGATCGCTGCTGCGTCGTTACATGGTCGCTGGTGAGCTGTCAAACAGGCAGATCTCACCAGCGACCAGCCCATAGCCAGCAGCGACGCGTGGAAGCGATGCTGCACTTGGTAACTAAGGTAAATATCAGGTAACCAAGCAAAGCCCTTCACTGGTTACCCGATATTTACCTTGATTACCAGCGCACACCGCTTAGCACTGGCTCCCTGCACTCCTAGCCATAGTACACATCAGGTTAATAAGCAAACTTTTGCTTATTTACCCGATGTGTACTCTGGCTACGCGTGCAGGGAGCCGGCACTGGCAGCCTGAGAGCGGCGGACGCCAGTAACTAAGGTAAATATCGGGTAACCAGTAAGAAGGGAATTTTGTTACTTACCGTAAATTCCTTTTCTTCTAGCTCCAATTGGGAGACCCAGACAATTGGGTGTATAGCTACTGCCTCCGGAGGCCACACAAAGCATTACACTAAAAAGTGTAAGGCCCCTCCCCTTCTGGCTATACACCCCCCGTGGGATCACGGGCTGCTCAGTTTTAGTGCTAAAGCAAGAAGGAGGAAAGCCAATAACTGGTTTAAACAAATTCACTCCGAATAACATCGGAGAACTGAAAACCGTTCAACATGAACAACATGTATACCCGCAAAAAAACCAAAAATCCCGAAGGACAACAGGGCGGGTGCTGGGTCTCCCAATTGGAGCTAGAAGAAAAGGAATTTACGGTAAGTAACAAAATTCCCTTCTTTGTCGCTCCTAATTGGGAGACCCAGACAATTGGGACGTCCAAAAGCTGTCCCTGGGTGGGTAACTTAATACCTCATGTTAGAGCTGCAAAACAGCTCTCCCTTACGAGGAGGCAACTGCCGTCTGCAGGACTCCTCTACCTAGGCCGGCGTTCGCCGAAGCGTAGGCATGCACCTGATAATGTATGGTGAAAGTGTGCAGACTCTACCAGGTAGCTGCCTGGCACATCTGTTGAGCCGTAGCCTGGTGACGTAATGCCCAGGACGTACCCACGGCTCTGGTTGAATGGGCGTTCAGCCGTGATGGAACCAGAAGCCTAGCAGAACGGTAGGCTTCAAGAATTGGTTCTTTGATCTATCGAGCCAGGGTGGATTTGGAAGCCTGCGACCCTTTGCGCTTACCAGCGACAAGGACAAAGAGTGTATCCGAGCGGCGCAAAGGCGCCGTGCGGGAAATGTAGATTCTGAGTGGTCTCACTAGATCTAACAAATGTAAGTCCTTTTCATACCGATGAACCGGATGAGGACAAAAAGGAAGGTAAGGAGATATCCTGATTAATATGAAACGAGGATACTACCTTAGGGAGAAACTCCTGAATGAGGCGCAACACTACCTTGTCCTGGTGGAACACCAGGAAGGGAGCCTTGGATGACAGTGCTGCTAGCTCAGACACTGTCCGAAGAGACGTGATCGCTACCAGAAAGGCCACTTTCTGAGATAGTCGAGAAGGTGAAACATTCGTCAGAGGCTCGAAAGGCGGCTTCTGGAGAGCAAGTAGTACCCTGTTCAGATCCCATGGATCTAACGGCCGCTTGTACGGGGGGACGATATGACAAACCCCCTGCAGGAACGTGCGTACCTGAGGAAGTCGTGCTAGACGCCTCTGAAAAAAACACCAATAGCGCCAAGCCTTGCCCTTTAAGGGAGCCGAGCGACAAGCCCTTTTCCAACCGAAATTGCAGGAAGGAAAGAAGAGTAGGCAATGCCAATGGCCTGGGGGACACTCCTTGTACAGAGCACCAGTATAAGAAAATCTTCCACGTCCGTGGTAGATCTTAGCAGACGTGGGCTTCCTAGCCTGACTCATAGTGGCAACGACCCCTTGGGATAATCCTGAGGACACTAGGATCCAGGACTCAATGGCCACACAGTAGGTTCAGGGCCGTAGAATTCAGATGGAAAAAACGGCCCTTGGGACAGTAAGTCTGGCCGGTCTGGTAGTGCCCACGGTTGACCGACCGTGAGATGCCTGTCGCCAGAGCTCTTTGATCGCAATGAAAATCGGGACCTTGCTATTGTGCCGATTCTTGACACCCGTCCGGGTGCAGAGACCATTCTGCTGCGTCCACGCCCTGGTAACTGCGGATATGGTGTATGCTCTGTCTGCCACCCACAGCAGAATCCGGCGAACTTCCTGGAAGTCTCGCCGACTGCGTAGTCCGCCTTGGTGGTTGATGTATGCCACCGCTGTGGATTGTCCGACTGAATTCGGATCTGTTTGCTTTCCAGCCACTGCAGGAAGGCTTGTAGAGCAATATACACTGCCCAGAGCTCCAGACAATTGATCTGAAGAGTGGACTCCTCTGAAAAGAGTTCTTGATCGTCTGAGAAAGAGGGACGTTCCTGTGTAGGGACGTCGACTACTCCTCCCATTAGCGAAGAATGTTCCATTGAAGTGGACGCAGATGAAACTGCGTGAAAGGGACTGCCTCTGGATGAGGCGTCTCCTTGAAAGAGAGACTGCACCCCCGTCTGTAGTGAACGCTGTTTGTCCAGCGGACGCTTCACTATCGCTGAGAGAGTGTGAAAACTCCTTGCCAAGATATGCCAGCGATTGGGTTTAACTTTGAAAAGTTGAAGACCCACCCGAAACCCTGGAAAGTCTCCAGCGCCATGTTCAGGCTGTGTTGGCATGCCTCTTAAGAGAGTGCCTTGACAAGTAGGTCGCCTAAATAAGGGATCACAGAGTGACCCTGAGAGCGCGGGACTGCTCACACTGCTGCCGTGAAGTCGGTGAAAACCCGTGGGGCTGTCGCCAGACCGAAGGGTAGGGCTACGAACTGAAGATGCTCGTCTTCAATAACGAATGGTAGCAAACGCCGGTGTCCTGGAGCAATCGGCACGTTGAGATAAGCATCCTGTCTATTGATGCTAGGAAATCCCTTTGAGACATTGAGGCAATGACGGAGCGGAGGGATTCCATCCGAAACCGCCTGGTTTTCACGTGCTAGGTGAGCCGTTTTATGTTGGCACTACGACCAGATCGGAGTAAAAAGCGTATCTTGTTCCTGAGGAGGAACAGGGATTACTACTCTTTCTGCCTTCAGAAGAGCCTCGGCTCGGCCGGTGAGGAAGTTTTGGGACAAACTGTCTCTCATCCACCGGCCTTTGACCTGTGGCAGGTAAGTGTCGCTAAAGCGGGGGAGTCTGCGACCGATCGGGGACGCGGAGTGAGAGGGCTGAAAGTCATGAGGAAAACGCCGTGGTAGCGGTTCCTCCTGCTGCTTTCCCCGGGCGTGATGGAGCCCGCCAGGAATCTGCGCCCCTCTGAGCCTTTTGCGTCCTTTTGGACGAGGACCACTGGGACCTGCCCGAGCCTGGGAAGGACCGAAACCTCGACTGTCCATTCTCCTGTTGGGTTTTGTTTGATGTGGGCCGGGGTAAGGAAGAATCCGTACCCTTGTACAGTTGAATGATTACATCCAACCACTCACTAAACAGTCTGTCACCAGATAACGGCAACCTGGTTAAGCACTTTTTTGGAAGCAGCATCTGCTCCAATCCCTTAACCACTAGGCTCTGCGTAAAAACACGGAGTTGGCGGACGCCACTGACGTACGGCTCGTAGCGTCCAGGACAGCATTAACAGCTTGAGTCGCAATGCCGACATTGCGAGGTTAAGGACGCTACTGCGGCCAAGATGTACATGTGACAGCGTCCCCCTGTGCAATACTAGCTGAAATAGCTTGGAGTGCCTCTACGGCTGCGAATGCCGGAGCAACCGATCCGCCGATAGCTTCATAGACAGATTGCAACGAGAGGTCTATCTGTCTGTCAATGGCATGTTTAAGTGAAGTCCCATCTTCCACTGCAACTATGGATCTAGCTGCAAGCCTGGAGATTGGGGGATCCACCTTTGGACACTGGGTCTAGCGCTTGACCACGTCAGGGGGGAAGAGACACCGCGTATCCTAAATACGGTTGGAGAAACTGTTATCGGGATAAGCGTGGAGATTCTGGACTGCTTCTCTGGAGTCAGAGTGACCAGAAAAATACTCAATATACACTTGAGATACTGAAAGAGGGATTTATCCTGCTGTGAAGCTGACTCCTCCACTGGAGGAGTTGAGAGGGAAATACCCAACTTTCCATTGATGGACGCTATAAGATTATTCACTATAGCGTCACCATCCGGTGCATCCGGATTGAGAGCGGTCTCAAGATCAGAGTCCTGAACAGCTACGTCTGTCCCCTGATACAGAGAGTACTCCTGTGGTGACCCTGACCAGTGATGAAGTCGAGGGCCGTTTCCATGGAGCTCGCTTAGGCCATCTGGGACTGTCGTCCGTGTCAGAGCCTGCACCCTGGGATGTATGGGACCCCCCTGGAACCCTGATTTATTCCAAGTCAGGGTGGCCAGGGGCATTGAATCAACCTTGGCCAAGGTCTATCTGGACTGCAAAGTCTGTAAGCTATTAGTCATAATCACAGACAATATAGCAGCGGAAACTGCAACTCCATCCCTGTCCATGGACAGGAATCACAGGTGGTCTTTTGGCTACCTGTAGCGGAGACCCCGGTTGAGCAATTGCACATACTGGGGGCCCTGGAACCGTATCACGTGCAGTACAAGCAGCATAGAAAGCCTGTGCCTTGGCACCCCTGCTTTTTTGCTGTTGTTGTCTAGCCATCTAGGAGCATTAGCTAAGAATAGCGACCTTACAGTGAAAGCATACAAGCATGAAGTACAAATAAACACTTCAGCACATGTAGTACAAGCAGCTTAGAAAGCTTGTGCCTTGGCACCTTTGCTTTTCTGCTGCTGTTGTCTAGTTATTCAGGAGCATTAGCGAAGAATAGCTACATACAGTGAATGTATAGCATACACGCATGAAAACAAACACTGCAGCACATGCAATCCAAGCAGCATTGAAAGCTTGTGCCTAGGCACCCTTGCTTTTCTGCTGCTGTTGTCAAGTTATCTAGGAGCATTAGCCAAGAATAGCGACATACAGTGAATGTATAGCATACAAACATGAAAATAAACACTGCAGCACATGCAATTCAAGCAGCATTGAAAGCTTGTGTCTTAGCACCCTTGCTGTTTGCTGCCGCTGGCTAGCCATCTAGGCGGGTAGACAGCCAAGAATAGCCATTACAGTGCCATGTATAGCATACAAGCCCAAAGGACACATGACACTTCAGCACATGCAAGACAAGCAGCATAGAAAGTCTGTGCTTTAGCACCGCTGCTTTTTAGCTGCTGTTTCTAGGCCTGCATCCTGAATAGCGACTTTACAAAAGTACAGCAGGAGACTTCGGCATTAGTGGGTCAGCACTGCAGCTGCCGCTTACCGCCCGCACAAAAGCAGGTGTGTGGCGCCTCCTGTGACTGCTAGCTCAGCGCTTGTCTCCGTTTTCCCGCTCTGCGTGCCGGAATGGCTGCCGGCGTCCAGAGAAGAGGGGCGGGCCGAGGGCGTGCCCGAGACAAGAGCGGGAACCCGGCGTCCCACTGAGTCCAGTGAAGGGGGCTGGAGAATGCAAAGCAGACTCCAGCTCCCGGCGCTGACTTTCTGTACAGCGTCCCGCCCCTTCCCTGACTGGCAGGGCTGGGGGCGGGAACGAAAGGAAAACTAGGCCGCAAAGCCGGGGACTCGAGTAATAAGCGCGGCCGTCCTATGTGCACGGCCGGCGCGGAAGTCCCCGGCGCACCACAAGTCCCAGCCGCGCCACAGTGTAAAACACCCAGCAGCGGCCGGCGCGGCAGTTCCCAATACATAAATTCACTCAGCAAAGCTGCAGTGAATAATAGCACAAGCGCTCCGCGCTGTTGACCCCGGCGCACTAACACTCCCAGCAATGCTGGTGCGTGTGTGCGCGATGTGTACGGGGACACAGAGTACCTTAATGTCGCAGGGCCCTGTCCCTGAGGATACCCAGCTCCAAATCCAGCAGGTTCTCTGGGTCTGTGGATGGAGCCCGGTCTCAGTGCCTGGAGACCGGTAAGATCCCACTTCACCCAGAGCCCTGAGGGGGGATGGGGAAGGAAAACAGCATGTGGGCTCCAGCCTCCGTACCAGCAATAGGTACCTCAACCTTACAAACCGCAAGTGGGGTGAGAAGGGAGCATGCTGGGGACCCCATATGGGCCCACTTTTCTTCCATCCGACAGTCAGCAGCTGCTGCTGACTAAACAGTGGAGCTATTGCATGGATGTGTGCCTCCTTCGCACAAAGCTTGAAAACTGAGCAGCCCGTGATCCCACGGGGGGTGTATAGCCAGAAGGGGAGGGGCCTTACACTTTTTAGTGTAATGCTTTGTGTGGCCTCCGGAGGCAGTAGCTATACACCCAATTGTCTGGGTCTCCCAATTAGGAGCGACAAAGAAAGCACTTTGCTTGGTTACCCGATGTTTACCTTGGTTACAGCTTACCGCAGGCTGCCAGCAGCAGTCTCCCTGCTAGCTTCAGTTCGTCGCTCTCTCGCTGTCACACACAGCAGTGTGTGCTTCACAGCGGGAGAGCAAAGTCCAAAAAAAATGAAACAGGACATTCAGCAACGACCGGCGACCTCACAGCAGGGGCCAGGTCGTTGCTGGATGTCACACACAGCAACATCGCTGCTACGTCACAGAAAATGGTGACTTAGCAGCAACATCGTTGTCACCGTCGCTGTGTGTGACACCACCTTAAGGAATACTTTCCCGGGGTACCTGCTGGCCTTTGTATTTCTGCCACCAGTGATGACTCCACATGTGTGACCCCATCAGTTGTGTCTGCTACAGCCTATTAGTTACCTGTCAATGTTTAAACATCACTGGAGGCCAGGATACAGGTAGGAGCAATAATGATTTTATAGCATTAGAGGTTTGAGATGAAAATTTAAAAGTGCCTGGACAACGCCTTCCAAGAAGGCCTATCATTTCCTGGAAAATTTCATAAAGTAAAAGGAAAACAAAAAAACCCTTCTAAAGATGTACAGTATACAATTAGGAAAATTAATATATACACATATGGTTAGGGCAGCACGGTGGCTCAGTGGTTAGCACTGCAGTCTTGCAGCGCTGGGGTCCTGGGTTCGAATCCCACCAAGGACACCATCTGCAAGGAGTTTGTATGTTCTCCCAGTGTTTGCGTGGGTTTCCTCCGGTTCTCCGGTTTCCTCCCACACTCCAAAGACATACAGATAGGGAAATTAGATTGTGAGCCCCAATGGGGATAGTGTTCCTGATGTATGTAAAGCACTGCAGAATATGTTAGCGCTATATAAAAAATAAAGATTTATTTATATTTATTCATACATACATACATACATAATCTAGCGAACAGAGTTTAAAAAAAAACAAACGGCCCTTTAAGTATGGAGGACTGAAGGGGCTCTATTTTGAAAGCTGTACAGAAATCCTGCTCCTGAGCTAAGAGGTACAAGTGTGTAAGGGGAAATTGGCAGAGTTCAGCAGGGGAGAAATGGACTTCTGTCTTACTGATGTACCCATTTCACGTCGAGGTATTATAAAGAAGCAATCTGAGATGGGTCCCTGTGTATTATGGAGCAGCAGGAGGATAGGGGAGCTAATAAACTAACTGAGCCAAATCCTGTTGCACACTCCTGTGGACTGCCTATGTACAGTATCTAGTGAAAGACAGATTAACCATTTATAGGCTGCATATTAATTGTTTTACAAGCAGCCATGTCCCTATCTTGCAAATTAACCATTTAGAAGTAGTTATGTCATTTTTCAGATGAACCATTTGGATGTAGCTATGTCCTCAATTTGTAGATTAACCCTTTAGAAGCAGTTGCACCCTCATCCATTATAATATACAGTGAGAGGCTTTTATGTGGCTTTATAAATTCATGCTCCTAGCAGGAGGTGATGACAATTTTAGCATGATTTATGTTTACTTGAATCACTGCTTAAAAATACACTGGGCACTTACTTTACTATGTTTTGATTATTTTTTTAGAGGCGTTTCAAAGAAAAAAAAAAAAAAAAAAAAAAAAAAAAAAAAAAGAACATTCTCCTATTACATTCTATGGAGCAGTGTGTCAACAAATGTAAAACAGGCAAAAATCCTTCCAAATGTCAGCACAAGAAGGGAATTTTGTTACTTACCGTAAATTCCTTTTCTTCTAGCTCTTATTGGGAGACCCAGACGATTGGGGTATAGCTACTGCCCTCTGGAGGCCACACAAAGCACTACATTAAAAGTGCAAGGCCCCTCCCCCTCTGGCTATACCCCCCCCGTGGTATCACGGGTTCTCCAGTTTTAGTGCCAAAGCAAGAAGGAGGAAGCCAATAACTGGTTTAAACAAATTAACTCCGAATAACATCGGAGAACTGAAAAACCGTTCAACATGAACAACATGTGTACCCGCAAACAACAAAAAAACATCCCGAAGGACAACAGGGCGGGTGCTGGGTCTCCCAATAAGAGCTAGAAGAAAAGGAATTTACGGTAAGTAACAAAATTCCCTTCTTCTTCAGCGCTCTATTGGGAGACCCAGACGATTGGGACGTCCAAAAGCTGTCCCTGGGTGGGTAAATAAATACCTCATGTTAGAGCTGCAAAACAGCCCTCCCCTACGGGGGTGTCACTGCCGCCTGCAGGACTCTTCTACCTAAGCTGGCATCCGCCGAAGCATAGGTATGCACCTGATAATGCTTGGTGAAAGTGTGCAGACTGGACCAGGTAGCTGCCTGGCACACCTGTTGAGCCGAAGCCTGGTGACGTAATGCCCAGGACGCACCCACGGCTCTGGTGGAGTGGGCTTTTAGCCCTGAAGGAACCGGAAGCCCCGCAGAACGGTAGGCCTCTAGAATTGGTTCTTTGATCCATCGAGCCAGGGTGGCTTTAGAAGCCTGCAACCCCTTGCGCGGACCAGCGACAAGGACAAAAAGTGCATCGGCACGGCGTATGGGCGCCGTGCGGGAAATGTAGATTCTGAGTGCTCTCACCAGATCTAGCAAACGTAAGGCCTTTTCATACCGGTGAACCGGATGAGGGCAAAAAGAAGGCAAGGAAATATCCTGATTAAGATGAAAAGAGGATACGACCTTAGGAAGAAACTCCGGAATGGGGCGCAGCACAACCTTGTCCTGGTGGAACACCAGGAAGGGAGCCTTAGATGACAGAGCTGCCAGCTCAGACACTCGCCGAAGCGATGTGATCGCAACAAGAAACGCCACTTTCTGCGACAGCCGAGAAAAGGAAACTTCCTTCAGAGGCTCGAAGGGCGGCTTCTGGAGAGCAACTAGTACCCTGTTCAGATCCCATGGATCTAACGGTCGCTTGTACGGGGGCACAATATGACAGACCCCCTGCAGGAACGTGCGCACCTTAGGAAGACGTGCTAGACGCTTCTGAAAAAACACGGATAGTGCCGAAACTTGCCCTTTAAGGGAGCTGAGCGACAAGCCCTTTTCTAACCCCGATTGCAGGAAAGAAAGAAACTTGGGCAATGCAAATGGCCAGGGAGACACTCCCTGAGCAGAGCACCAGGACAAGAAAATCTTCCACGTTCTGTGGTAGATCTTAGCCGAATTCGACTTTCTAGCTTGTCTCATTGTGGCAACGACTCCCTGAGATAACCCAGCAGATGCTAGGATCCAGGACTCAATGGCCACACAGTCAGGTTCAGGGCCGCAGAATTCTGATGGAAAAACGGCCCTTGGGACAGTAAGTCTGGTCGGTCTGGCAGTGACCACGGTCGACCGATCGTGAGATGCCACAGATCCGGATACCACGACCTCCTCGGCCAGTCTGGAGCGACGAGTATGACGCGGCTGCACTCGGATCTGATCTTGCGTAGCACTCTGGGCAAGAGCGCCAGAGGCGGAAACACGTATGGGAGCTGAAACTGCGACCAATCTTGAACCAAGGCGTCTGCCGCCAGAGCTCTTTGATCGCGCGACCTCGCCATGAATGCCGGGACCTTGTTGTTGTGCCGGGATGCCATTAGGTCGACGTCCGGCACTCCCCAGCGGCGACAGATTTCCTGAAACACGTCCGGGTGAAGGGACCATTCCCCTGCGTCCATGCCCTGGCGACTGAGGAAGTCTGCTTCCCAGTTTTCTACGCCTGGGATGTGAACCGCGGATATGGTGGATGCTCTGTCCTCCACCCACATTAGAATGCGCCGGACTTCTTGGAAGGCTTGCCGACTGCGCGTCCCTCCTTGGTGGTTGATGTATGCCACCGCTGTGGAGTTGTCCGATTGGATTCGGATCTGCTTTCCTTCCAGCCACTGTTGGAAGGCCAGTAGAGCAAGATACACTGCTCTGATCTCCAGAACATTGATCTGAAGGGTGGACTCCTGCGGAGTCCACGTCCCCTGAGCCCTGTGGTGGAGAAATACTGCTCCCCACCCTGACAGACTCGCATCTGTCGTGACTACTGCCCAGGATGGGGGCAGGAAGGATCTTCCCTGAGACAATGAGGTGGGAAGGAGCCACCATTGTAGAGAGTCTTTGGCCGTCTGGGAAAGCGAGACTTTCCTGTCCAGGGACGTTGACTTCCCGTCCCATTGGCGGAGAATGTCCCATTGAAGTGGACGCAGATGAAACTGCGCAAAGGGAACTGCTTCCATGGCTGCCACCATCTTCCCTAGGAAATGCATGAGGCGCCGCAAGGGATGCAACTGGCCCTGCAGAAGAGATTGCACCCCTGTCTGTAGTGACCGCTGCTTGTCCAGCGGAAGCTTCACTATCGCTGCTAGAGTATGAAACTCCATGCCAAGATACGTTAGTGACTGAGTCGGTGATAGGATCGACTTTGGAAAGTTGATGATCCATCCGAAAGACTGTAGAGTCTCCAGCGTAGCATTCAGGCTGTGCTGACATGCCTCCTGAGAGGGAGCTTTGACCAATAAGTCGTCTAGGTAAGGGATCACCGAGTGTCCCTGAGAGTGCAAGACTGCTACCACCGCCGCCATGACCTTGGTGAAGACCCGTGGGGCTGTCGCCAGACCAAATGGAAGAGCTACGAACTGAAAATGGTCGTCTCCTATCACAAAACGTAGAAAACGTTGATGTTCTGTAGCAATTGGCACGTGGAGATAAGCATCTTTGATGTCTATTGAGGCAAGGAAGTCTCCTCTGGACATTGAGGCAATGACAGAGCGGAGGGTTTCCATCCGGAACCTCCTGGCGTGCACATGTTTGTTGAGCCGTTTTAGGTCCAGAACAGGACGGAACGAGCCGTCCTTTTTTGGAACCACAAAGAGATTGGAGTAAAACCCTTGCCCTTGTTCCTGAGGAGGGACTGGGATAACCACTCCTTCCGCTTTTAGGGAATCCACCGCCTGCAGCAGAGCATCTGCTCGGTCTGGACGTGGGGAGGTTCTGAAGAACCGAGCTGGAGGACGAGAATTGAACTCGATTCTGTACCCGCGAGACAAAATGTCCGTCACCCACCGGTCTTTGACCTGTGACATCCAAATGCCGGAAAAGCGGGAGAGCCTGCCCCCGACCGGCGATGCGGAGGGGGGGGGGCTGGAAGTCATGAGGTAGCCGCTTTGGAAGCGGTACCTCCATTTGCTTTCTTGGGGCGTGTGTGAGTCCGCCACGAATCTGAGTTTCTTTGCGTCCTCTGAGTCCCTTTGGACGAGGTAAATGGTGTCTTGCCCGAACCTCGAAAGGACTGAAACCTCTGCTGCCACTTTTTCTGCTGAGGTTTGGATGTTCTGGGTTGTGGTAAAGAGGAGTCTTTACCCTTGGACTGCTTAATGATGTCAGCCAATGGCTCGCCAAACAGTCTATCTCTAGACAAAGGCAAACTGGTTAAACATTTTTTGGAACCAGCATCTGCTTTCCAGTCCTTTAACCACAAGGCTCTGCGCAAAACTACCGAATTGGCGGACGCCATTGAGGTGCGACTGGTAGATTCTAGGACCGCATTGATAGCGTAAGACGCAAACGCCGACATCTGCGTGGTAAGGTGCGCCACTTGCGGCACTGCTGGATGCATGATAGCATCCACTTTTGCTAAGCCAGCTGAAATAGCCTGGAGTGCCCATACGGCTGCGAATGCCGGAGCAAACGACGCGCCGATAGCTTCATAGACAGATTTTAACCAAAAGGTCCATCTGTCTGTCATTGGCATCTTTAAGTGAAGCGCCATCCTCCACTGCAACTATGGATCTAGCTGCAAGTTTGGAAATCGGGGGGTCTACCTTTGGACACTGTGTCCAGCGCTTGACCACCTCAGGGGGGAAAGGGAAACGCGTATCTTTAGATCGTTTAGAGAAACGCCTTTCTGGGTGAGCGTCGTGCTTCTGGATTGATTCTCTGAAGTCAGAGTGATCTAACAAAGCACTCAATTTACGCTTGGGATAAAGGAAACGAAACTTTTCCTGCTCCGCAGCCGCCTCTTCTGCTGAAGGGGCTGGGGGAGAAATATCCAACAGCCTATTGATGGCTGAGATAAGGTCGTTTACCATGGCATCCCCATCCGGGGTATCCAGGTTGAGAGGGGTTCCAGGAGTGGATTCCTGATCACTCTCATCAGACACATCACAGGGAGACTGATTGCGCTGAGACCCTGAGCAGTGTGAAGACGTCGAGGGTCTTTCCCAGCGAGCTCGCTTAGGGTGGCTGGGGCCATCATCTGAGTCATAATCCTCGGCCTGTGAAGCCGGGGACCCCCCTGTGGGCTGGATACATTCCAAGTAAGGGGGACCTGAGGACAGAGGCCTCGCCGTGCCCAGGGACTGAGCCCCATGCATAGATTGCAAGGTTTCAAGGATTTTTGCCATGGATACAGACATGTTATCTGCAAAAACTGCAAAGTCCGTCCCTGTCACCGGGGCAGAACTTACAAGCGTCTCAGCCTGGGTCGCTACCTCTCCCGACTCCGGCTGGCGAAGCAGCACCGGGTCGGAGCATTGCACACAATGGGGGTCATCGGAGCCTGCTGGTAGATTAGCCCCACATGCAGCACACGCAGTATACACAGCCCTTTTTGCCTTGGCCGCCTTGCGTTTTGAGGATGACATGTTGCTGCTTCCACAGAGCGATCTGGGATATGCAGCCAGAAGCGCACCTCACAGTGCAAGAAATACAATATCTATATATCTGTACCCAGTACACTAATACACAGTGAGGCACTAGAGGGACCAGCACAGAAAAATCGCTTACCGCCCGCTTAAAAAGCGGGTGTGTGGTCGCCAGATAGCCCCTAGTCCAGGTCTCCCAGAGCCTTGCGTCCTTCCTCCAGCCAGGCATGCATGTAATGGCTGCCGGCGTCTCGAGAGAGGAAGGGGGGCGGGCCCTGGGCGTTCCTGGCCAAGAGCGGGAAGCCTGCTTCCCTCTGTGCCAAGTGAGAGGGCTGGAGCATGTAAAACAGGCTCCAGCCCTCGTCGCTGCTAGCGAACAGCGTCTCTCCCCTACCCTGAATGACAGGGTGGGGGCGGGAACGAAACGGAGCTGCCGGCGTCCTAGGCCCAAAAAGCCGGGGACTAAATTTATAACCGCCGCCGCCGTAAAAGCGCGGACGGCGGATCCCCGGCGCACCACAAGTCACAGCAGCGCCGCCCGGTCCAGAGGGGGTCGGCGCTGCGTTCCCAAACACAAACAATCCCCCAGTAATCTGTAGGGACACCAACTCCACGTTGCGGTCCCCGGCGCACTACAACACCCAGCCAGCCCGGAGTGTGTCTGTGCCTGCCGGGGACACAGAGTACCTGTATGATGCAGGGCCTGTCCCTGATCGTACTCCTGCTCCGTCTCCATCAGGTTCTAATGGGTCTGTGGATGGAGCCCGGCATCAGAGCTGAGAGGCCGGCAGGATCCCACTTCCACAGAGCCCTACCAGGGGATGTGGAAGGAAAACAGCATGTCAGGCTCCAGCCCTGTACCAGCAATAGGTACCTCAACCTTACAACACCATCCAGGGGTGAGAAGGGAGCATGCTGGGGACACTATATGTGTCCTCTTTTCTTCCATCCGAAACAGTCAGCAGCTACTGCTGACTAAAATCTGTGGAGCTATGCATGGAATGTCTGACCTCCTTCGCACACAAAGCTAAAACTGGAGAACCCGTGATACCACGGGGGGGGTATAGCCAGAGGGGGAGGGGCCTTGCACTTTTAATGTAGTGCTTTGTGTGGCCTCCAGAGGGCAGTAGCTATACCCCAATCGTCTGGGTCTCCCAAT
Organism: Anomaloglossus baeobatrachus; assembly: GCF_048569485.1. NCBI lineage: Eukaryota > Metazoa > Chordata > Amphibia > Anura > Aromobatidae > Anomaloglossus > Anomaloglossus baeobatrachus. The sequence goes on along the minus strand of NC_134354.1, from coordinate 424,452,669 downwards.
AGAGCGCTGAAGAAAGCTCTAATTTACCATATGGATACTGTATAAAATCTGCTCCCCCCCTCTCACAGTTGGTATCTCCCAGAGAAGAGAATCTCACTTAATCTGAAGCACATGCTTGTGAAAGGAATGTAAACTCTACATTGCTGCAATACTGATGGAGATAATCTGATTTGCTAATGACGTATTTGAGAAAGAAGGGAATTTTGTTTACTTACCGTAAATTCCTTTTCTTCTAGCTCCTATTGGGAGACCCAGACAATTGGGTGTATAGCTACTGCCTCCGGAGGCCACACAAAGTATTACACTTTAAAAAGTGTAACCCCTCCCCTCTGCCTATACACCCTCCCGTGTATCACGGTCCCATCAGTTTTGGTGCCAAAGCAGGAAGGAGGAAACTTATAAATTGGTCTAAGGTAAATTCAAGCCGAAGGATGTTCGGAGAACTGAAACCATGAACCAAAAGAACCCTTCAACATGAACAACATGTGTACACAAAAGAATAACAGCCCGAAGGGAACAGGGGCGGGTGCTGGGTCTCCCAATAGGAGCTAGAAGAAAAGGAATTTACGGTAAGTAAACAAAATTCCCTTCTTCTTTGTCGCTCCATTGGGAGACCCAGACAATTGGGATGTCCAAAAGCAGTCCCTGGGTGGGTAAAAGAATACCTCGATAAAACGGCCCTCTCTTACAGGTGAGCAACCGCCTCCTGAAGGACTCTCCTACCTAGGCTGGCCTCTGCCACAGCATAGGCATGAACCTGATAGTGTTTCGTGAAAGTGTGCAGACTCGACCAGGTAGTGCTGACACACCTGCTGAGCCGTAGCCTGGTGACGCAATGCCCAGGATGCCTCTGCGGCTCTGGTAGAATGGGCTTTCAGCTCTAAAGGAATCGGAAGCCCAGAAGAACGGTAGGCTTCAAGGGTCAGTTCCTTGATCCACCGAGCCAAGGTTGACTTGGAAGCCTGCGACCCCTTACGCTGGCCAGTGACCAGGACAAAGAGCGCATCAGAACGGCGCGGGGGCGCAGTGTGCGAAAGAAGAGCCGGAGTGTTCTCCCGAGATCTAACAAGTGCAATCCTTTTCACAATTGTGAACTGGATGAGAGCCAAAAGAAGGTAAGGAGATATCCTGATTGAGAAGAAAAGGAGGATACCACCTTAAGTAGGAATTCCGGGACCGGACGCAGAACCACTTCATCCTGGCGAAACACCAGGAAGGGGGCTTGCATGACAGCGCTGCTAGCTCAGACACTCTCCGAAGTGATGTGCCTGCCACTAGGAAGACCACCTTCTGCGAAAGGCGTGATAGAGAAAACTCTGAGAACGCTAAGAGCCAGAACTCAATGGCCACCCAGTCAGGTTGAAGACCGCAGAATTCAGATGGAAAATGGCCCTTGAGACAGCAAGTCTGGTCGGTCCGGGAGTGCCCACGGTCGACCCACCGTGAGGTGCCACAGATCCAGGTATCACGACCTCCTCGGCCAGTCTGGAGCGACGAGGATGGCGCGGCGGCAGTCGGACCCGATCTTGAGTAACACTCTGGGCAGCAGCGCCAGAGGAGGAAATACATAAGGCAGTCGAAATTGCGACCAGACCTGAACTGATGCGTCCGCCGCCAGCGCTCTGTGCTGGTGGTTGATGTACGCGACCGCCGTGGCGTTGTCCGACTGTATCCGGATCTGCCTGCCGTCCAGCCACCGCTGGAACGACTTTAGGGCTAGCTACACTGCCCTTATCTCCAGAACATTGATCTGAAGGGAGGACTCTGTCAGAGTCCAGGTTCCCTGAGCCCTGTGGTGGAGGAAGACCGCTGTCCACCCTGACAGACTCGCGTCCGTCGTGACCACAGCCCAGGATGGGGGCAGGAAGGACTTTTCTTTTGACCAAGAAGTGGGAAGAAGCCACCACTGAGGAGAGGTTTTGTCTGCCAGTGAAAGAGAGACGTTCCTGTCTAGGGACGTCGACCTCCTGTCCCATTTGCGGAGAATGTGCCATTGGAGTGGACGCAGATGAAACTGCGCAAGAGGAACTGCCTCCATTGCTGCCACCATCTTCCCTAGGAAGCGTGTGAGGCGCCTCAAGGGGTGAGACTGGGCCCGAAGGAGAAAGTGCACCCCTGTCTGCAGCGAACGCTGTTTGTCCAGCGGTAGCTTCACTATCTCAGAGAGAATGAACTCCATCCCGAGGTAAGACAGTGATTGGGTCGGTGTCAATTTTTACTTTGGGAAATTGATGATCCACCCGAACCTCTGGAGAGTCTCCAAAACAATGTTGAGGCTGTGTTGGGGTGCCTTGACTTAGGAGATCGTCTAAGTAAGGGATCACCGAGTGTCCCCGAGAGTGTAGGCCCATCGCCACTGATGCCATGACCTTGGTGAAGACCCGTGGGACTGTCGCCAGGCCGAAAGGCAGAGTCACGAGCTGAAAGTGTTCGACCCGGATGGCGACACACCGGGAGCGTTGATGCTCTGGTGTAATCGGCACATGGAGATAAGCATCCCTGATGTCGATTGATGCTAGGACGACTCCCTGGGACATCGAAGCGATGACTGAGCGGAGAGATTCCATCCGAAACCGTCTGGTTCTCACGTGTCTGTTGAGCAGAATGAGGCCCGGAAACGGACCGGAATGATCCGTCCTTTTTTGGTACCCCGAACAAGTTGGAGTAAAGACCGCGACCACGTTCTTGAAGCGGAACGGGAATCACAACTCCATCTGCAGAAACGAGTCGGAGGACGAGAGCTGAGCTCCATCCTGTAACCGTGAGACGGAATGTCTCTCACCCATCGGTTTTTCATCCAATTGCTCGCCAAACAAACGGTCGCCAGAAAATGGCAAACCGGTTAAGAACTTCTTGGAAGCAGAGTCTGCCTTCCATTCGCGTAGCCACATGGCCCTGCGGACTGCCACCGAATTGGCGGATGCTACCGCTGTACGGCTCGCAGAGTCCAGGACGGCGTTCATGGCGTAGGACGAAAAAGCCGACGCCTGAGAAGTCAAAGACACAACCTGCGGAGCAGAGGTACGTGCGACCGCATTAGTCTCAGACAGACAAGCTCAGATAGCTTGGAGTGCCCGCTCGACTGCGAAGGCCGGAGCAAAAGACGCGCCTATGGCTTCATAGATGGATTTCATCATGAGCTCTATTTGCCTGTCAGTGGCATCCTTGAGCGATGAACCATCTGCCACTAATACTACGGAACTAGCCGCCAGTCTGGAGACTGGAGGATCCACCTTGGGACACTGAGCCCAACCCTTAACTACGTCAGGGGGGAAAGGGTAACGTGTGTCATTAAGGCGCTTAGTAAAGCGCTTGTCCGGAAATGCTCTGTGCTTCTGGACAGCATCTCTGAAGTTAGAGTGATCGAAAAACGCACTCCGGGTACGTTTGGGAAACCTACACTGGTGTTTCTCCTACTGTGAAGCCGACTCCTCTATAGGTGGAGTTGGGGGGAGAAGGACTAGCACCTGGTTGATGGACGTTATAAGGTCATTTACTATGGCGTCCCCTTCAGGTGTATCCAGATTGAGAGCAACGTCAGGATCAGAGCCCTGAGCTGCGACCTCCGCTTCATCCTCCAGAGGGTCCTCATGCTGAGACCCCGAACCGCGTGATGCAGCCGGGGAAGGTTCCCAGCAAGCCCGCTTAGCCTGTCTGAGGCTGCGGTCCGTGTCGGAGTGCTCACCGTGGGATCTGGGTGCCACCCCAGGAGCCCTTTGCTGTACCGACCGAGAGGGGCCTGGGGACGATGAACTCACAGTGCCCTGGCCCTGTGTTACCGGTCTGGACTGCCAAGCTTCTAGTATCTTAGCAGACCATCTGTCCATAGACTGAGCCATGGAATGTGAAGCGACTCAGAGTTTCTCAGTCAAAATTGTAAACTCTGTCCCTTCCATCTGTGCAGTGGAAACCGGCGGTACCACCTTAGCCGAGGGTCCCACCAGTGCCGGAGGCTCCGGCTGAGGGAGTGCCACAGGGGCCTAGCATTTTCACAATGAGGGTAGGTGGAACCTGCAGGTAACATAGCCGCACAAGAGGTACAGGTTGCAAAATAAGCCTGTGCCTTGGCACCCTTGCTTTCTGCGGACGACATGCTGTTGTCTCCTGTTAGAGATATAGCCAAAAGCAAATAATGCTGCCGAATAGAGAAAATGTATACTACATACACATACACATACACACACTACGGGACCCAGGGGGGTCCAGCACCTGACAACTGGTGTGGCTTACCAACCGCCCCAAGCGGTGGTGTGTCCACCAGATTCCCTGACTGGGACTCCCAGAGCTGCAGAGCTCCTTCTGAAATCCTCCACCGGCAGAAGTGACTGACTGGCAGGCCCGGGGGCGGGAGTACCTGTACTAGGCCGCAAAAGCCGGGGACTAAAGTTAAAAGCGCAATAGAAAAGATAAGCCTGGCTCACTATCTAGTTGGGTGCTCTGGAGAAAAAACAACCTCAGAAAAATACATATAGCTCCGGCACTCCTTAGAAGAAATTGCAAAAAGTCTCGGGTGGTGCTGAATGCGTTTTTTATTAAACCAAGAGTGAAGTCTGTCCCATAGACGTTTCGGTCAACATCAGACCTTTATCAAGGGATCCATCAGACTAGAGTATTGTAGACATAAATATGCACCAACGGACAACAAGTGTAATCATCAATCGCGTCTAATAGTAGGGTTGGGTACTGTGAACGTGTAACCCAGGTAGTGTGTCGCGCTAAACGTACGAGAAGTAGGGGAAGTCTCGTTTGCAACACTGTGGGGAGCGAGATACTGTTTGTATTTCTGTGCATGTTCTGACGGGCAAAAAAAGAAGAGAAGGGGGAAACCCAATTCAATATGTAGGGTATTATGCCCAAAGAGGTAGCCTGAATGATCAGGGTAGAAGTCACAAACACAGTTGTTCTCGGTCGGAGGTAAGGACCATGTATATCCAGTCAAGCATTAAGGAATCTCATATGGCTGCCATATTGAGTGCATAAACATGCATGCTGTGGAAAACCACAGAGGCAAGTCTTCAATAGGATCAGGTAAAGGATCTCACGATCTGGTCTACACACACCCACCCTGACACAGGCACAGTCCAGCGCCGGCTATATGTCCCCTATCTTACTCCTGACGATTCTCCACGGTTTTTACCCTGTTAAGCTTGCAGCTGCTCTCTTTGCCTAGCACCCAGATCGTGAGATCCTTTACCTGATCCTATTGAAGACTTGCCTCTGTGGTTTTCCACAGCATGCATGTTTATGCACTCAATATGGCAGCCATATGAGATTCCTTAATGCTTGACTGGATATACATGGTCCTTACCTTATACTTCACTGAGATTTTTAAAACTCGAAGGGGCAAGTTAGTTAGTGCAAACCCTGTTTACCTGCCCTCCAATAGGGAATAATTGATGATAATCAAGAGGGTCCCCAAGCCCAGCCCTGTAATATGCTTACCATTAGGGGGCCTATAAGCAAACTTTCCATTACATAAAGGATAACCTACAAATCTAATAAAGCATACTTACAGAAACTGCCCACCCTGTGAGAAACCCATGCCATTGTAGCCATTCTGAAGCCCGGGGTCCTTTGCCAGTTGCTCACAGACCATATCCAGTTGTTTATTCACATTGAGGAAGAAGCTGTTCTCCATGTCCTGGGGACAAATAAGAACAAGTTTGCAAAAAAGGATATTGTTTAGCTATCATGAGAACAGATGGCGCAGATTTATCAAGTGAAAGGCGCCAAGATGAATATTAGAAAGTGGAACAAGTGACAAGTAATGTTCCAAAGCTTCAGTGGTTTTGTGAGCACAAGCTCTTTTAGGTAGAGACACATGATATATATTTTAAGTTAGCACACCTTCATCTATTATTCTGTTTTGTGTGCAAGTCTCTGCTTGGATGATCGCTTTAGTCAGAAATCATATATTTCATGTATCATAAACAAGTGCAATACACAGTCACACTTTAAAGGGACGCTATCAACACAGAATGACTGTGCAAACTAAGTAAAGGAGCTTGGTGCTCAATTGATATGGTCTGACACCCCGCACCGCTACCATTCAGCTGTTCTCAGTCCCGCCGGCGGCAGCAGCAGATGGATATGCTCACTTCCGGAGCTGCCCAGTCTTCTGATGGCGGTCGTTGCAGGGTGCTACACATACGCCTCCTATTGATTTGAACGGGAGTAAGATGTGCTGTACCCGGCGGACGCCATCAGAAGACGGGGAAACTCCAGAAGTGAGCATATTCAACTGCCACTGCCAGACCTGAGAACAGCTGATCGGGTGGGGTGCAGGGTGTCAGACCCCGGCATATCAGACATTGATGACCTATCCTAAGGATACGCTCACCTTCCCACCTGCTTGTTTTCCCTCAATCTCCATTCTTCTCTTCTTTGATTGACATCTCTAGTTTTATAAAGCCAAAGAAGGGCAATGATAGAAGGAAAACTGAAAGGGGTGTTTAAATGTCTGACCACCCCATGATGCACTGAGTGCCTGTGTTGAGGATAAAGAATTGAGTATCCAAAAATACTTAATTCAGCCATTTCATAGACTCAGTTATATAGTTCAGTAGATGTGAACTAACACACATATTTGTGAATGCTTTTGTTTCTTATTAACATGTATATATGTATATTGCATATTCAGTGTATTTTCCTTAAACTCAGTATATACTAGGATATATATGTATAGCTTGAATATGGCCACCATTTCCTGGTTTACACCCAAGACATGGACAAAAGAAATTCCTGGATCCTAGACTGACCAATCAACGGAGAATATGTAGATCTCTCTACGTCATGAAGCCCTGACTTACGATACTTGATTGGACTAAAACTTTTGTTCACACCCCCTTACTGTTGGGTCTAGAGTCTCTTTCAAACAATAAAGAACACACTTGGTTAAGAGCCCGTCATGGAGATAGATGTAACTGACTTGCTGTGCAGTTATTTCTCATTCTCGTGTGCACCCATGACATTTTAATTAGAAGCAGCAGCCGGATATCAAGAGATCCTTTGAGTCTCATCATCATCGTCATTCTGACCTTGACAGTTGGCGCACCAAGTGTGGGGCAACCGAGAAGAGTGAGTCAGAGCTTCCACTTTCCGGACGTCTGGGGCTACTCCACAAGTATCCAGGTGTTGCTCGATATCGAGGACTTGATCACCCTCCGTTTCACGGTAAGAACATCATATACATTGTGTGTGCTGTTTTACCTGTGGATCGAGACACCTGGCGAAAGTGGGTGGTCACTAGTCCGGAGAATGGTAGTGCACCGGAGACCTAACGGTGTGACTGTCACTCGCCGGTGGGCTAGAAGGACCCAGCTCCCATAGGGGCTAGGGGTAGGTTGTAAAGTATCCGGCTGTCTGTAATTAGAAATGGGGTGTTTTCTTGAGTAGCTGTTTATTTGTATATAAGTGTATGGTTAATCAAGCTTGTGATTTCTCTGTTTGGTTCTCGGAGAGTTAATTGCCTGTAGTTTTTTCTTCTTCGCTGTGAACAAAGGGAGAAGGGGGGTCTGGTTAAGCCCAGGGATATCCATGACAGTCTTTCTATTGAGAACAAAGAATGCGAGAGGGGGGGAGCAGAAGCCCACTGAAGCAGCTACATCTTTACATTCTTACACTCAGAGGAAGCAAAAAGGTGGGGGCTATATGTCCACCAGCTGCTTGAGGCAGAGCGGAGATCAAGTTACACAGCTCAGTCTCTGCTGTCTTTTAGTTAAGAAGCAAGGGGGGTGGAGGGTGAAGAGGCAGACGCTGGGTGTTACAACAGCGCAGCTCTTTGGAGAGAGGAGGGGTCAGTGGAGGTTGCTGCAGCCTTTGTATTACAGCAAGTTGTCATGATTTGAAAGAAAGACAAGTGTTATTTTAGTTTGGATTTGAGAGAAATTAACTAGTTTATGCGTTTTTCAGCATTTTGTAATTGTTGGTTTGTTTTTGGAACAGAGAGATAAGGGAATTGGCGTGTCCCCCAGTGTTTTATTTATATATATATATATATAAAATACATCGATTCTTGTGTTAATAGCCGGAAATAGGAACACGTGGAGAACGGTATTAGTATCCACGTGTTGGACGCTGAAAAAGTGCGTCCGCTTACACGGGAAAGAGGGGGAGGGATTCCGGTGGTGGAGAAAAGTGTTTTGAACCAGCGTATTCCCCTGAGTATTAACTCATGCACTGCTATGTGAGACGCCGGAAAAATAGGAACGTACGAGGAACGGTATTGTATTCGTACGTTGGACGTCGCAGTATGTCCTTATTGCATAGTAGGGAAGCGGGAAGAGGGTTCAGTTGGATGTGGCCAATCCAGCTAGAGCACTGTATACTCTGTTCAAGAAGAGATTGTTTTTTAGTAGGAGCTGAGAACGCTGTCGCCCTAGTTACAAAAAACGGAAAAAATATAAAAGATTGCAAAAAGTTGTGTAATATCGTTGGACTACCACTAGATGGCAGGCTGCAACCCATGTATTGAAGTTCAGATTAATCTGTAGTGAGTTTATAATGAAGAACAAAGACCTCATTCACTGTCTGTTGCTGTTTGTAGAATCACTAAATATTTTTCTCTAGCGGTGCCTTATTGTTCTTCTCTAGAAGTCATTATATCTGGTGCTAATCATATCTCTCCTTTGTATGCTGAAATGCACATTTACAGGCACCAAAAGTATCCCTGGTTTACTACGTAGTTCCAGCCACTCCCAGTACACCCAGGGAGTCACAACATGGATGCTGCACCCGGAAGTCAGGTGCCTGGAACTTCCTGTGGCAGCCGTCTTGCTACACCCACTGATGGCAGTACACCTCATAAGCCACACCCCTCGAAATGGCTCTTTGTTCAAAGCTCTCCACCCATCCCCGGTGGGAGGTGTTCTCTGGTATATATGACTAACACATTTGAATAAGTATAAATTGTATATTTGTTTACTCAGTTATCCCATAAATGCAAGTCAAAGATAAGTAAGTGAAATTTTTACAGAAATGATGTGGAAATAGATCTGTTCACATAAAATTAATTGGTATTTTAAAAGTCCTGCAGCATTATATCATAAAATAAAATAGAGGAAGGTAAATATATATATATCTTTGTATTATGTTAGTTAATTTAAAACAAAAATCGTAAACGACTTACCCCTACTGATGTCAAAATGTATCAAATCCATTTGTAAAAAGGAATTAGGAAAAATGTATAATGTATCCAATGTAGATTTTGCTAATGGATGTGTTCACTGCTACGTCTTTGTTATAACAAAGGTTGAGTTTTTTTCCTTCTTCCTGTCTCACTTTTAAGAAGAATGGAATGTGTCTCTCTCCAATAGTGACGTGAGTTTGGTTTAACCCTTAGAGTTCAGGATTTCCCATTTTTAGTTTGCTGCTTATACCTGAATAGGGAATATTAAATTTTATGGGATGTGCGATATAATTTGTGTTGTTTTGTGTTTAATGGCGATTTATTTGAACAATATATTTTTATTTTGTGACTATCACCTTTTCTGTTTTTACGATTATTTCTAAACCATTCATATATTTTTTGCCAGTTAGTCGCCCAGTCACAGCTGTCATTTCATCATGTCTCAGTCGTTTCTAGTATGAAAGGTTTTTCTTTTCTTTATGGATACAGTGTTGTTTATTGTAAAGTTTTAAAATTCCCCAGTAATGTATATTGTTGTGAGATGTACGTTATTTTCAGTGTTTGTTCCTTTTAGTATGTGGCTAATTTATTACCTGCTATTTTATCTTTTCTTTTAGGGAATACCAGTATACAAATGCTGAATTTTGCCATATTGGTAAATAAACAATTAAACAAGGGGGGAATAAGGTATTAATTATATTCTCCAGTTTCTTGGAGGGCGCAGCAGGCATATTAGATAGGTTTTGAAGCTGACCTTTTTCCCATAGGTTATGTTTATTAGATTACTATGAGGTATATCTGTTAACTGAAATAGGAAAGTCTTGTCTTATATGTTTATTTGTTTATTTATTTGTTTGTTTATTTATTTAGTATTTTCAGTCATGTGAGGTATAGATGACCACTAACTGTATTATGATCAGAGATGAAGTTATAAGAATGATCTAATGTATATTTTTAAGTTTTTGTTTTTATAGATGAAACCAGATGGTGGTCGATTCTGCACTGGATATGTTGCTGTTTACACCACATGAGGTAGATCTAAATTCGACCACTCCCTCCGATCCTATTGATACAGGAGACAGTGATGCATTAATGCCTCTCTTGATGGGTAGAACAGGAGTGGGTAAGAGTCTTTAGAGGTGTATGTAGGTTGTAGATTTTTTCCTGTTGTCAAATGAATTAGGTATGCCGAAAAGAAAGTCTAGATCTGAGCTGATGGATTCGGATGGAGATCCTTGCACAGGTGCAGCTGACCAAGAAGCAGTGAACGGGCCTAGAGTTGAGAGTCTTTCACCAATACCGACCATGCCTTGGTGACATTGGTCACGTCAGTGACTTCTGTTACTCCTTGTGTTCTTAAATCCCTACAGGAACAAGCGATACAACAAGGAATGGAGTGTGACATGCAGGGAGCCAGCTGACTGAGGAAGGTCTGTGGACAAAGGGTGGTAAGCTTTCTCTGCCATGAGAGCTCTTCTTAATGATGGCCCAGGTAACATCTGTGAAAGACAATTGTCAGCGTGTGCTTTGGTGACACCGGGTTCAGTACCCAGGTGGGCAGATTCACCCAGTCTTGTGAGACAAGTGCTTAGAATGAAGTGAGAAAAAACTGTAAAGAGTCCGTAGAAACACCCTGCACCTGCTCTACCCATTCTTAGAGACTGCAAACTGATTATAGATGTATATCATGAGCACGTTGTATGCAAGTCTGTGCGTGTTGTGTAAATTTCTCTCCAGGTTTGGTCAGAGGCATTCCTGTGCAGAAAACGACATTATTGTTGAGAAGCACATGAAGGTGGTATGTAAAGAAAAATGTGTTTACAAAAAGTGTATATTTTATAGAAAAGTGGAAACTAGTAAATGGTGTATAAAATGTATATGTTCTGTTTTCTTTTTGCAATAAGCAGGTCTTTATGTAAGATGTTTTTTGGTTTAGCATAGACATGTATATTTTTATATAATTGACTGAATAGTGTGCTAAACAGGTGTATTCTCCAATTCCAGATCTTAAATCAGAGCTATTAGCATATGGTCTCCAGTCAGGAGACTGATTGATCCTAAAGGACAAGCGAGAAAGAGCCATGAGTCAACACTAGAGGAGCTGATCCAACCACAGAAAATCTATGGATCCACACCTCGCATTGCAGAAGGGTTAATCAACCAGAGCTGCACTGAGCGTTCTGCTCATACTTATCCTTTTCAGAAAACCCTGTACAGTTTTAGACCAGTCTTGCCAGAACAGTTAGAAGAGAGGACTTAGAGAACCTTGAGACATGGGAAAGTCCAACTACAAAGGGTGAGGACTCGCCTAGGAGTCCTTGGTCTCAAACCGGTGAAGAAAACCCCTTTCCCCTTTCCGCCCATGTTTCAACGTTCAGTTAGGCAGGTTTTTCAACAGATCTTTCTACCTCTCTTCCTAAGGGAACACAGTACCCTTAGAATTTAGAAATGGCAGAAGTAAGTCTTTAGGGGGGACTGTTGAGGATAAAGAATTGAGTATCCAAAAATACTTAATTCAGCCATTTCATAGACTCAGTTATATAGTTCAGTAGATGTGAACTAACACACATATTTGTGAATGCTTTTGTTTCTTATTAACATGTATATATGTATATTGCATATTCAGTGTATTTTCCTTAAACTCAGTATATACTAGGATATATATGTATAGCTTGAATATGGCCACCATTTCCTGGTTTACACCCAAGACATGGACAAAAGAAATTCCTGGATCCTAGACTGACCAATCAACGGAGAATATGTAGATCTCTCTACGTCATGAAGCCCTGACTTACGATACTTGATTGGACTAAAACTTTTGTTCACACCCCCTTACTGTTGGGTCTAGAGTCTCTTTCAAACAATAAAGAACACACTTGGTTAAGAGCCCGTCATGGAGATAGATGTAACTGACTTGCTGTGCAGTTATTTCTCATTCTCGTGTGCACCCATGACATTTTAATTAGAAGCAGCAGCCGGATATCAAGAGATCCTTTGAGTCTCATCATCATCGTCATTCTGACCTTGACACCTGTACTTGGTTTGAAAAGTCATTCATTCTGTGCAGATAGAGTCCCTTTAAAGCGAATCAAAAAATTTCACAATGCAGTGCGTACACTACAATGTATAGTGGCCAAATCGATTTAACCCCTTCAGCCCCCGGGCGCTTTCCGTTTTTCCGGGGGTTTTTTTGCTCCCCTTCTTCCGAGAGCCGTAACTTTTTTACTTTTCCGTCAATCTTGCCACATGAGGGCTTGTTTTTTTGCGGGACGAGTTGTAGTTTTAAATGAAACCGTAAGTTCTACCATATAATGTACTGAAAAACAACAAAAAAAATTCCAAGTGTGGAAAAACTGCAAAAAAAAGGGTGATCACACAATAGTTTTTGGGATATTGTATTCACCATGTTCACTATATGGTAAAACTAATGTATGGGTGTGATGTCTCAGGTCAATATGAGTTTGTAGACACCAAACATGGATAGGCTTACTTGTATCTAAGGGGTTAAAAAAAAAAAAAAATCACAAGCTTGTCCAATAAAAGTGGCGTACGTTTTGCGCCATTTTCCGAAACCCGTAGCATTCTTATTTTTTGGGATCTATGGCTCAGTGACTGCTTATTTTTTGCATCTCGAGCTGTCGTTTCTAATGGTACCATTTTTGCGCAGATACTACTTTTTGATCGCCTGTTATTGCATTTTGCGTAAAACTTGCGGAGACCAAAAAACTTAAGTTTGGCGTTTGGAATTTTTTGCGACTACGCCGTTTACCAATCAGATTAATTGATTTTATATTTTGATCGGGCATTTCTGAACTCGGCGATACCAAATGTGTATATTTTTTTAACCCTTTAATTTTCAATGGGGTGAAAGGGGGGGTGATTTGACCTTTTAGGTTTTTTTATTAAAATTTTTTTTTTATTATTATTATTTTACTAGACCCCGTAGGGGGCTATATGGATCAACAATCCGTTCGCTCTGCCCCATCTGCTGATCACAGCTACACAGCTGTAAACAGCAGATATGCTAACTTTCTGCTTCACTCGGCTCCGGGCCGAGTGAAACCGAAAGTGACTCATGTTACCGACAGGCGTCATCACATGACCCTGTGCTACCATGGCAACCACCGAAAGTCACGTGATCAAGCACGTGACTTCCGGTGGGGGCAGCGCTAAGTGAAAGTAATGGCCGCGCGCATATACATCTCGCGGCCACACTGGGGGGGGGGGGTGGCACAGCGGCCCACACTGGGGGGGGGGGGAGGTTGTGGCACGGCGGCCCACACTGGGGGGGGGGGGGAGGTTGTGGCACGGCGGCCCACACTGGGGGGGGGGGGGGTGGCACAGCGGCCCACACTGGGGGGGGGGGGGGGTGGCACAGCGGCCCACACTGGGGGGGGGGGGGGGTGGCACAGCGGCCCACACTGGGGGGGGGGGGGGGTGGCACAGCGGCCCACACTGGGGGGGGGGGGGGGGTGGCACAGCGGCCCACACTGGGGGGGGGGGGGTGGCACAGCGGCCCACACTGGGGGGGGGGGGGGGGTGGCACAGCGGCCCCACACTGGGGGGGGGGGGTGTGGCACAGCGGCCCACACTGGGGGGGGGGTGGTGGCACAGCGGCCCACACTGGGGGGGGGGTGGTGGCACAGCGGCCCACACTGGGGGGGGGGTGGTGGCACAGCGGCCCACACTGGGGGGGGGGGTGGTGGCACAGCGGCCCACACTGGGTGGGGGGGTGGTGGCACAGCGGCCCACACTGGGGGGGGGGGTGGTGCACAGCGGCCCACACTGGGGGGGGGGTGGTGGCACAGCGGCCCACACTGGGGGGGGGGTGGTGGCACAGCGGCCCACACTGGGGGGGGGGGGGTGGTGGCACAGCGGCCCACACTGGGGGGGGGGGTGGTGGCACAGCGGCCCACACTGGGGGGGGGGGTGGTGGCACAGCGGCCCACACTGGGGGGGGGGGTGGTGGCACAGCGGCCCACACTGGGGGGGGGGGGGGGGGTGGCACAGCGGCCCACACTGGGGGGGGGGGGGGGGTGGCACAGCGGCCCACACTGGGGGGGGGGGGGGTGGCACAGCGGCCCACACTGGGGGGGGGGGGGGGTGGCACAGCGGCCCACACTGGGGGGGGGGGGGGGTGGCACGGCGGCCCACACTGGGGGGGGGGGGGTGGCACGGCGGCCCACACTGGGGGGGGGGGGGGGGTGGCACAGGCGGCCCACACTGGGGGGGGGGGGTGGCACAGCGGCCCACACTGGGGGGGGGGGGGTGGCACAGCGGCCCACACTGGGGGGGGGGGGTGGCACAGCGGCCCACACTGGGGGGGGGGGGTGGCACAGCGGCCCACACTGGGGGGGGGGGGTGGCACAGCGGCCCACACTGGGGGGGGGGGGGTGGCACAGCG